>NC_133837.1:10447363-10776629 GCF_047830755.1 Zonotrichia albicollis | reverse complement strand
CTTTGCAAGATGTTTCTCCAGGCATGGATATCTCCAATAATGCACAACTTCAGCCACTCACAGAATATTGTAAATTTTAAGATTCAGGGAATAAAACCCCCACACTTAAATCTGCAGGCTCGTTGCAAATTCCCCCCTAAGCTTCATCAAAGACAAAATGGGATTGTTTTCAAAACAAGGATGGCAAAAACACACATGAAAGAGTTAAGAACACTTAAGACTTTGAAATGGTAAACAACTAAACTGAACCTTGCCCTAAATTCTTACTTTAATCTACCAAACCCAGCCAGCCAGCATGTTCCCTACAGAAATAACTGCTGAGTAGCTTCAGGAAATTTGAGTAAGGACATTCTTATCTAACATCATAATTTGTAGGGAAGTTCACTTTAATGCTGCTGTTGCAGTCTTAGTGGAAGGACATTAAAGCACATGAAGGCTGTTTGTCAGCATGGAAGTTGAATTCATTTTTTTGAAGTCTCAACATCACTTGGAGTTCACTGTGGGAAAGTTTTCCCAGCCCTGCTGCCCTCCAAGGCCACAACATATACAGTAGGTATGTTTATAGTAAGCAGCCAGACTGAGAAACCAAACAAAAGATAATCAAATGCCTTGTGCAGAAATGGCTGAGCTTAACTAGACTGGAAAGACCCAGGCAGATGTGAGCCAAGGCTGCAGCCTCCCAGGAATTCCCTGCACTCCATCACTTAACCCTGTGTTACAACACTTTGTTCCAAGGAAGGAGAACAGAACACAGCCACCAACCACAGGATTTCTTTGGTCTGAATCTTCCAAACCTTTCCTAAGCAATAACATTTCCCAGGACAAGTTCTTCTGGGCAAGACTGAGCGTCCAGCCAGCCCCACATCACTTCTGGGAAAAGCTAAAGAGTTAATGTAGCCACGATATTTTATGAAAAATCCTTTCCTTGGGATTTTTCCTCCTGAGGAGCTGAGAGGCCTCAGGAACAAAATGTAAACATTGATTATCTGCTATTTTAGAATGCAACAGGTGCATCTGTGATTGGTCTCATGTGGTTGTTTCTAATTAATGGCCAATCACAGTTGGCTTGGACTCTCTGTCTGAGACACAAACCTTTGTTATCATTCCTTCTTTTTCTATTCTTAGCCAGCCTTCTGATGAAATCCTTTCTTCTATTCTTTTAGTATAGTTTTAATATAATATATATCATAAAATAATAAATCAGCCTTCTGAAACATGGAGTCAGATCCTCGTCTCTTCCCTCATCCTCAGATCCCTGTGAACACGGTCACAGAATTAATTCCTGTCCTGGCTGAATTCCAGTGATGAAAAATTGTGTTCTCCCTGATTAAAAAGCCCTTTGCTGTTTCCCCAGGGTGCAATCTCTTTGTGTGCTTTCCACCTAAAATGATGTGCTGAATTTCCTGGGATGTTTGAAAGAGATGCTTTCAAACTGGCTACAATTTGGTGACAAATGAAACTGTACCACAGGCATCATGAAAGAGACAGAAAGGTGAGGTAAGAATTTGCAGGGGTTTCATTCATTGCTATCTCTTTATGTAAGTTAATTTTTTTAATCTAATAATTATGTTTGTCTACAATCTAAAAAGCTCAGCTAAAGAGGAAAAAAAAGAAAAGGAGAAAAGGCAGTTGAATTCCATTATCCAACGAGGTTTTTCCCCTGACACTACACATCTCTCACAATATTTAATTATTTCTGAGACAAACAGGAGATAGTCACCTTCCCTTCAGTTATGAAGTGCGCTAGAGCTGCAATATTATGACAGCTGTTGATGAAATAAGACCACAGAACCACAGAAAAGTCTGGGCTGGAAAGGACCTTAAAGCTTTTTCTCATTCCCTTAGCCCAGGTTACTTTTATTATATTTCAGGATGGCTGAAGAATGACAAAAAGTTCAAAGTAACAACACGACCAAAGATCACTGGTATTTATTTGTCTCAGCTCCTGAAACTTTTCCCTTCAAACAGCCACACAAAAGAATTTCTGCTTTTCCACATTGCAAATGCACCTTCAGGGCATTATCATGAACACCTGATAAAGAACAGTCCCCACAACAGTTTAGATAAGAGTCAATACAGGCTGAGAAAAACGTATTTTATGATATATGTAAAATAAGTGTAAATTAGTATTCCACGTATGAAAGGCAAATTTATCACAATCAAAACTCAACTGATTTTTTTCAAGCATTTACTCATGCCTGATTAGAATCTAAAGAACTTGAATCATAAATGTTTGATAGGGATAATCAGGAATGCTGCAAGGAAAAGGGGAAAATTCTTTTATTACTCACACAAAGTACCAATATCAGCAAAGTAACACAACAGATTTACTTCTCCTGTAGAAAATGTTATTAAGAACAAATATCTGAAGCCTCCAGATTTGACCTCTCAGCTTAGTAGAAAAGTCATAAAAGC
This sequence comes from Zonotrichia albicollis, assembly GCF_047830755.1. Classification (NCBI taxonomy): domain Eukaryota; kingdom Metazoa; phylum Chordata; class Aves; order Passeriformes; family Passerellidae; genus Zonotrichia; species Zonotrichia albicollis. The sequence continues at coordinate 10,774,214 of NC_133837.1, read as the reverse complement.
ATTTCCCAAAACTTTCCACGGTACTTTTAATATTAAAAATAAATAAAATCTCAATCACTGATGTGGGTATATCATAAAAACTGAAAACGCATCCAGAATGTGTTAAAAATACAAGACCTTTGAAGAAGAGGAAATTTAAAATATATTAAAGAAGAAGGAGGCTGAAAGATAACAGTAAAAAATAAATTATAACAATTTATAACTGGTCATTTCAATCATTTCAACCCCAGGCTGGAGCAGTGAAGGCTCAGCAATACCTCACAGCTGGAAGACACCAGGATTGTCTCACCTAGCTGGGTATTTGCAAATTCTTGGATAAAAGCATGGTCTCTATATAAACCTGCCTGAAATACTCACAGCTTCCTAAAATGTGACAGATCTTACTGACAAAAATCCTTGGATAACCAAAAAAAGTTTCAAAAGCTTTTCAAAACAACTCTTCTTTAGCCCAGGCAGCTCAAAGTGAAAGCCATTCCTTATCTCCCCTCCCATCTTCCCCCACTACTGAAGTATTTTTTGGGTCAGGGGTCTCCTGTATCTCAGGTGGGATCACTGTAAATTAAGTTTCCCAAAGGTTTGAAGCTGGGAGTAGCAATTAAAGGACAGCAAGATGCTCCCATGGCAATTTAAATGCTTGCAAACAACAGCAGCCACATCTGACACTCAAACCTTACAGATTCCAAGGGATCACTTAGTGGGGTTTTTTTTATTTTTAGCACTGCCATGTTCTTTAAGTGTGACACTGCACTTAAAACTTCCTGACCCTTTCAGAAGCCACCGGAGGCCGTGATCCACAGCAGGGAAATGCTGCTCAGCACAAGCCCTCGCAGACCTCTCCTTTACAACCTCCAATCCCCTTTGTCAGGTAACTCCCAACAAGTCTTATCAGGCAATCAAAGTCTCTCATGAGCGACTTCTTTAATTACCATCCCTGGAGAGGAGACTTGAAAAACTGATTTATGTGCCACGGTAGCCAATTTGTTATCCAAGGGAGCTCCTGTATCAGCAGAGGATCATCACACTTTAATAACCAGCCATTATCAGCACAACACGATTGCAAACTGGAATTTCAATTAGGGAAAGAAATAAAATACAAATAAAATGGCAGAGATAAGAGATAAGCAGGCAGGCAGATTGACACAGATATAAAAATGCAGGATATAAAGAGATCCTTTGTCAGCATCAGTTGGTGTAATTTGTAAATGGCCATGAGCAAGTTTTCCCCCTTAAAGCAGCTTTAAAAGCTCAAGGTATTACAGCTTTCTGCTCCTATTTTCAATGGATAAATACAGCCCAAATATTCCAAATCTGCAAGCGATTGCACCTTTGTTTCAGGCACCTGCACAATGCTGACACTTTCATCCATCTCCACCCTCAGCTTGGAAAAGCCAGAGAAACACCAAGAAGGACAGAAAACCATTAATATTCTTTGTTATCATTTCTGATTGCACTGAGGAGAACTTGGCCATCCATGAAAAACCTGGAGTGTAATAGGCAAGATTTTTTAATGCTGTCATATCCCTGTGGACTGACAATAGTGCAGGAAGAATAAGGATCATTTGGCAGGAATTAAAATGACAACATGAAAATATGTGATTTTTTCTCAAAAAACAAGGCTGAACTATTTCATTAAACTCTCTCTCATCACTCCTAACTTTGGCTGCAACTCTGTGAGCTTTCAACCTATGAGAATAAGCCAAAATAAGGAAGAAAAGAAAGAAGAAACCTCCCTGTTAAAATCAGAGTGATCTTAATAAAACTAAATTGCTGTAAGAATATTAATTCCAATGAAATAAAGATTTGGTGGTGCAAGCAAAAGGGTTACAAAAAAGACAAAATAACACAATAGAAAAAATACATTAAAATACATCCACAGAGAAGAGATGCTTCATTGTCTCCTTAGAACTATCATGGACTAACACCACAGAAAACACAACCAAGGGAATAAAGTCTTATAAGAGTAATAAATTTGAATTATTAAAAGGGAAAGAAAGAGGTGAATACACAGAAAAGCCTCCTGAACACTTTCAAAAGGAGGCACACTGACCAAAAAAACCTGAGTTGTACTAATGACTTATAAATTCTGCTTTGGTTAAAAAAAAGAAACACAGAAAGCCAAACTCTTCTTTCATTTATGCAGGTATAAATAAAAAGTAATATTACAGAGTCATCAAGAATTATTCTGAATTTCTACCAGAGTAAGACTCTTGGTTTTGACCAGCAGCCATTATTTGGCCTGATTTATGAGTAACCATATTAAATGTGTAAAGATTATTATTACTTAAAATTTCAATGTTTTCTTCTCATACATTCATAAATAGCCTTTCCAAGCCTTAGCAACTCATTTCTAAAAGATTCCCACATAAACTTTTGCCGGCTAAGCTCAGAAAGCGAACTACATTACTGACAAGTTCCCATTGTAAGTTAATAAATAAGTAAAGTACTCAGTTTATTTTACCCCAAGATTCCAACTATTGAGCCGTGCTTCCAGGTCATCATCATCCAATGAAAACTTTCTTTTGTGTTGATCATCCTGGAACATAAAAAAAAAAGTCAAGGAAAATATCAGAGTTGTTGGCAATGAATTTTTTTTTATTTAAAATTAAACTTCTCATTGACTTGGCCATAGCTACACTGCACTTCCTAATAGTGTCACAATATTTCTGACAGCTCAGTTTCCAGAGGATACTCAGCTGAGAAAGCAGCTCAGAGGATAAATTAGCCTGGCTCACCACCTTAATGTTCTTCTTTATTTGTTTCCAAAGCAATAGTCTGTTTTGTAGAGGGTGAATTTACTAAAAGACCCAAAATACTCCTTTTTCAGGCATCTATTCATCTCCAAAGTGCCTTCTGGGGCTAATGCAGAATTCAGAGATCACCTGATCGGCCTCCAAATAAAAAGGCAGATTTCAAATGGAAGGAAACCAAGGCAGGGAAGGTTCTCAAAGCAGAGGACAGAGCAGCTCAAGGCTCTTCCCTGATTTCCAGCACCCAGCCAGGGCTGAGTTATTGCTGCTGCAGAAGTACCAGGGAATTGCCCCTCAGAAGAAAAGTTTTTCCTCTGGAATAACAACAACTACCAACATTTAATGGGTCTATCAGGGAAAGCTGGTACAGAACATTTTCCTTGGCCCAGGTATTTAAAAAACAACACTGAAGCCTGAATTACTTTGTCTCATTTGTGTATGGCCCTGCCAGCACCTTTTCTTTAAATCTCATTTGTCACAAGCAGCCAGTGAGCAGAGCTTGGGCTGCTGTTAATCAGCACTTGCTTGAGGCAGCTCTTAATGTTTCTTAAATGTTTCTTAAATGTTTCTTAAAAGTCTCCCTGCTCCTCTAGCTGGGCCTGAACCATGCCAGAACATCTGTGAAACCCCAGAACATCCCTGACAATGGAACAAGGTGTTGTTTGTTCCAGCCAGCCAAACATTATCAAACTGGCAAAGCAAGAGGGGATTGGTTCACTTAAAGGCCCTTTTAGAGCTGCAATCACAGGAAAATCCAGAATATGGAGCTGAAGATCAGTGAAGAGCAGTGATGTGTCCAGCACTGACCTGGAAGCTGCAGCAGAGCCAGCAATAACAGCAAAAAAAAAAAAAAAAATTAAAAATAAACAAACCAAAGCAGCAAAACTCCCCTCAAAAACTTTAAAGCTCCAAATCCAGGTTTCAACTGAAAAATATATTTTTTTTACAATAACTCTTCCATAAGGAATATTTCCTGAAGTAAAATAAACAGGAAACCAATAAGGAGACATGTAGTAAAGCCAGCATGTGGTTTTATTTTTAATGATGGCATTTCTGTATTTAAATTCCATTTGTATACATACAATCAACACACACATAAATACATTCCCAGCAATCAGAGCCCAGAGCACAGACACTGATTTCTGCCCACTGAGCACCTGTAACCTGCCCTGATAAACCATCCCCTTGCTAATCCTCTCTTCCAGATGCACAGCAGAACACAAATTTCCTCAGAAAGGAGCTTCCAGTTTATCCTATTTGCACTTCATGTCCTCATAAATGCTCAACTGTGCCCAGCTGCAATCTTTCTAAACTGTTCCTGTGATAGAATCAAAAATGAAGCGTGGGCAGAGCGGGAGGAACAAACAGGAAATTCAGTGCTCAGAGGGGTGAGGGCTGCTCTAGGTGTGGTGAAGGACACTGCAAGGCCACAGAGCACATTTTAGAAGGTAAACAGCACATTTCTTGGTATCACACATTTGTCAGGAGTAATTGTCAGTGCAAAGCTTGCAATTATATAAACAACATCATTGAATATGTTGGACTAAAAGGGTTTCAGACAAAGCCTGTTCAATGCCCTTTCATCAGTCAAAATGCTCCTTGTGGAAAGTCTGATGAAACAAACTGTCCAAAATTCACTCTTTCAGAGGTCAACCGTCACTGAACAGAGCCAGAGGCATCTCTGCAGCTTTCTTTAATCTGGTATTGCAAAATACAAGATGATGTCAATGCAGGCACGTTGCCAAGCCTGGGGAAAACAATGCAGCAGACACTGAACACACAACACTAAACAGAGGTCAAGCATGAGGATGAACTCAGCATCCTACAAGAAATTCTTTTCCCCTGCACTGCAGAGGACAGATTTTGATGAGCTTTAGTCCTCCCTTGTTGGAACCCTGGTTAGTGAGAATTTGAGATTTTCTGTGCTGCCAGGCTCTGACCCACAAGTGAACACCGCATTGACCTGAGGCTGTGGAGAAGCTTCCAAAATGGAATGACAGAACTGGGATTGTGGGTGTGAGTTTGAACAGAAGTGTGTGATATCACAAGGTGGAAAACTCAGAGTTTAAGGTTTTAAAATATAGTAATATATATATAAAGCAAGATGGAGGTTTTAGGGCAGAGGCTGCTCCTTCTCCACCTTCTTCTCCATGGGTTTGGGCTGGAACCCTGGTTAGTGAGAATTTGAGATTTTCTGTGCTGCCAGGCACTGACCCCCAAGAGAAACCTGCATTAACCTGAGGCCATGGAGAAGCTTCAAAAACTGAATGACAGAACTGGGATTGTGGGTGTGAGTTTGAACAGAAGTGTGTGATATCACAGGGTGGAAAACTCAGAGTTTAAGGTTTTAAAATATAGTAATATATATATAAAGCAAGATGGAGGTTTTAGGGCAGAGGCTGCTTCTTCTTCACCTTCTTCTCCATGGGTTTGGGTGGTTTTGTGTAATTGGATAAAAAAAGTCCACATTACAGGGCATGGGTGGTTGGTTACTGAGTTATAAGTAAAAATAATTTAGGTGTCATTTCTCTAATTAGACAGTTTATCCTTAAAAGGCCTTGTTGAGAGAGAGATGGAGCTCCATTTTTACTTGGTTCGAGTGAAGTGCTGTAGAACTCAGGGTTTGTGAGTCTGTGACATAGATAAGAATTAATAAACATGAGTCCCAACAAGAAATACCCTCCAGCACATTTAATCCTGACCCTGGCAAAAATCAGAAAAAAGCCTGACACTCCCTATCACTCCCTCGCAAACGTCTGCACCTTTACACAGGGATCATGACCCACACCGCTGGAAATAACAGCTTTACAGGGATATATAAAACTCAGGGAAAGCAGAGCTTTAGGACAAAAAGGAGAAGCATCTTACAGACAGTGACGTGCCTAGGTCATCTTCATCCGTGCGGTGAGGAGAGCTCAGACAACGGGATATGACTGATGGCTTCTCACTGAGTCTGTCCCTGTTAGTAATGACAGGAGGAAGCAGAAAGAGAGGAATTCATTTTCAGCAACTTGTGGCACACAAAGGATGTTAATCACAGAATAGAATTGGGTAAAATATATATAAAATAACTGTAGAGATAGAAAGGTCGAAAAAAGAAAGGAGAAAAAAGAGAAAAATTTCATGTTAAAGGCAAACAAAAGCCTTGAGTGTTCCATTCAAAAAACACCACCATAAAACCCCACACCAAAAAACCCACTAGAAACATTGTGTACATGACAGTACATTAAAAAGTGTTCTTTGTTTTCCTTCACTACATGACCCAACATCTCCCAAAGGATTTTAGGATAAATCCAGGTTAAGGAGAGGGCTGATCTAAGAGAACATTTTTGAAGCAATATTGCTAAGAATATGAAACAACATAAAATGGAGTCCAGTGACTCAGAGAAGAGGAATTAAGGTGATGGTTGGTTGCACCATAGGGGAGACTTTTAAGATCAAAAAAATAGGTTAGAACAAGGTAAATGATCCTATAACACACACAGGACAGGAATGACATACACAGATCTGTACAAAGGCAGCCGCTTGAAAGGCCAAGGTGGAAAGGAACAAGTCCCAAAGATTGTTTTGGCTTAATTTCATTTCTGTTTTATGGACTAAAGTGGAATTTATGGGGGATGGTAAAGAAATGCCCACAAGACAGGACACAAGCACAGCATGAGCAAGTGCTCTGTCCAGTGGAGGGACATTTTCTGGAAAAGCTTTTGCTGTAAATAAAACACTTGAGAAAGGGAAGTGCAGATCAGCAGACAGGTGAGGAGAATTGTCACTGATGCACCTGGCCAGTGACATTTCTCAGCCACAGAGCAGGGGGAAAAAGAACAAGATAAAGTAGAAGTTCTAAGCATTTATTAGATGGGTTGATACAGCGAAAGATCCAGAACAGTAGTGAAACAGCCTTCAGCACATACTCCACTGTCAGATCCACAGGTATTAAGGTAATTAAAAACTGCTGTTGGTCCCTTCACCTTCCTAGGACTGGCCATATTATATTAAAGTCAAACCAGAGCATTCAATACCTCCCTTCCTTTCCATCTGGCAGCAAATGAGATGGCTGCTATGCCAAAAAGACACTGAGATGAATGAAGTGTTTATGAACAGAACAACAACTGTTGGATGTACAATATAAACCAGTCACTTCTAGGGAGACAAACACAAAGTTTTCACAAAGCACAGGGCCCCAGCTTTCATCAGAACAGCAGGGAACAGAGAAATGCAACAACTGGGAGCCTACCTTCCCTTCCAGCACCAATAAATCCCATATAAACAGCATGTATGGATGCACAATAACAATTACAAAGCAGTAAATAGTTTAGATAAGCAAAGTCTTAGGGGTAAAAAAGATCAAAAAGAATATGATAACACAACGACTGCCTCTTGCATTTCTTACCAAGATTTCATTTGACACAAAATTACCTTTAATTAAAGGGAGATAAATCTTTGCCTGTGAGTAAATCTGCCCTTTCATCAGATTTCCTTTCTGAGTAATACTCAGGTTACCTAACAATGCAATAAAGTTCCAATTGTTAAAATGAGAGAAAACAGAATTCATGCCCTCATCATTCAGGAACATCAACAAATACACAAGCCAACCCAAGCTACCTGTAATATTTGCAAACACACCAAAGGGAAGACAACAGCCTAGATGCATTCTTAGTTCTGTTCTTGCTCTTTTGAAGAGGAACTGTAAAGGAAGCTCCTTTACTTGATTGTACAACCAGAATTTGAAAAGATTGAAAGGATGAACACAATTTTGCTCATATCCAGTATGTACCACCTGTCCATTACCTTTTCCAGCCTCCTGCTAATACAAGTCAGGCTCCAAAAAGCACAAGATGAATTCTGTTTCCTCCCACTGCAGGTAGTGAAGGATGAGCAGAGTTTTGACATCAACCTGTGACCTCCTGCTGCAGCCCAAGCACGGCACGGGAGGAGGCAGCAATTTGCTGCTAATAAAGGAGATTAGTAAATATTCCTTCTAGGAACAAAGTGTGGGAAATTCACTGGTTCTTCCTGGTCCAGCATGACTACACACTAACCTTTAACAATGTTTTCAGGCACACTTTATAAACATAGAGTAGAATTTTCCTACAGGGTCAGAAAGCCCAGGTTTCTGTTCAAACCAATCTAAATATTTTTTAAACCAACCCTCTCACATTTCAAAATAAAGCTGCACCTTTCCAGTCCCAGCAGGTTGGATTTATTCATCAACACCCCAGTTTGCAAGCAAGGTTTGTATATCTAAGGTTTTTATTTAGGCTGAAAAACAACTTCATATGGAAAAGTCAAAATTGTCCAACACAGAATTATCTGTATTGCAAGATAAAAATCACTATGAAAAGAATTCCTGTTTGTTTGGGTCTTTGAAAGGAGAGAATCTTGAGATAAAGAACATCAAGCAGTTACTCAAACATGTCTCACTGACATTATCTATTATGCCCTGAGAAAATGTTGTAGGAACTGAGTCATGGCTGGAATGCAAAATTTTCATCCAGCTACACAAATTCCATGCCCAGGGATGCAGTTTCCCAGTGCACATTCAGAGGAGAGAGCCAAATACAGTGGAACTCGGTCACCATCTGCTGGCTCTCCCTACAAACTGCACATCCAGAAATATTTAATATATTGCATTTTCACCTTCACTGATTGCTCATCCAAAATTGTAAATACAAAGAAAACCAGGATCTATATGTTGGACATAGGTAATATCTTAAAATGGTCACATTTAAGTAAATATTAAGTATGTAAATATTTTGTGTTTTTTCAAAACGCAACAGCTGAAGCTGAAATATTTACTTCAGTATTTTTCTGCAAAACTTGCAGGAAAATTAGGTTTCTTTTTGCAGTGAAGATTAATTTATGTAATCTACAGAATCTACTATCAAAATTTTCAACACTAATTCAGATTTCCTTAGACACAGCCCAACTCTTGGTCCAAGCATCCACTGGCAGAGCTGTGCATATACACTTGATTTTTAATTCCTTTAAGCCAGTAACATTATTCAATTACATTTACTTGCTTCTCCTGGCATGGAATAATTTGCAATCCAGGGAATAATTTGCAATGCAGGTCTCCAGAGAACTCAGCAGAGCCTTGGGAACCACTCTGATTACCAATGTAGGCATTGCTTCATTCCCACAGGACAGAAGGGGAAAAGTGAAATTAAGTTTCACTACACCAAAAATACCTTTGGGAACTTTGCCAGGCCAAGCTGAATCTTAGGTTCAGACACAAAGTGGGAAAAGACATCAAATTCCAATATTCTACTATAAACCAGGTAGAAAAGAGAGAAAAACTGTGGCAAAGAAGGGAGGGAATGGGTGGAACTGCACCTCAGGATGAAGAGGGAGGAATATGCAATTCCCACCCCAGCTGACAGCACAAATCAGGAATTCAGATTAATTAGGTGTATTTTTACACCACAAATAGGGCCTTGTAGAGATTTCAGTGTGCTAAAATTGTCCTAACAGGGGAGAGTTGTGCTGATTTTGTTTTATTGCTTCTCACACCCAGAGTGATATTTTGGCTTTGATGCTGCTCCCAGGGACTGACAGAACCTGGTCAGACCCAGGCCAGGGATCCTGACACGGCACAACAGTAACAAAAATTCTCCCAAGGTCTCAAAAAACATTTCTAAAACATGATACATTCCCTGTTTTCATAAAGTCAAATCTATTTTTTTTTTTAAATTAAGGATATCTGAACAGCTCCTCCTAATAATTTTCTGTATGTCGGAAACTAAACTTGAAAATGTGCTTCTAACACAATGAAACAAAACCAGAATCATTCCTTTTCCAGTGAATTCTCTGTAATTCACTGACCAAATCAGTAATATCATAACTCAACTGGAAATTCTCCATTGTCTGCCTCTGGTTCTTAAACCACAAGTCTGTTATCAAAACCACAGGTTCTTATCAAAGCTTGAATGCAAGCAACCAGAAGAGCCCCTAATCCTCAAGAAAAGGAGGTACAGAGATCTCAGACATAAGAGAAACTTTTGAAATGATTGTTAGAATTACACACAGCTAATGGATACAGAAGAGTTTCATGATACTCAATGTGATTTAACCTGCAAGTGTCCATCTGTCACTTATCCAAAACATTGCTGGAAAACTAAAAACATGATTGGAAAATGATGATAAACAGCCTAAACATCAGTGTGCCTACAAGAGATCAGCTAATGGTGGCCACTTATGAAAGATGTAAGTGAAGACATGAAAAAAGCATTGGACTTATGAAACTAAACTTGAAAATGTATTTCTAACACAATGAAACAAAAGCAGAAGTTGAGCACTCACTTCCTCTTGTACAGCACCCACTGAGCTTTGACTGATATTCACTCCAAGTCTAAGAGTGCTTCCTTCACTAAGGATTTCAGAGGTTAAACATTAATGAGGCTTTAAAAGGGGCAAACAAGAGGAAATTCCATCCATGACTGAAATGAAGACACATAAAGGAAAAAAAAAGGAACACAGATCCTGATAATCAGCACAAAGTTGTACTAGGTAAGATAATCCAGAAAATAAATACTTAAGAACAGTAGGTTAAACTGGAATTTACCTAAGATTCCCACAAATTAGGACAGAATAGAGCTGAAGTTTTCCAAGTGTCCAAATGACCAGCCTGTCACTCCTTCAATACTGCAGGGACATCTTTCTAAGCCAACAGGAAAACAAGCCTTAATAACAACAACACATTTCACCCTTTTTCCCTGCTGTAAACAGCTCTATTCTCAGCTGACTGGGACTGAGGATGCAGTTTAAGCTCACTGGCTGCTGCAGATCAAAAACCTAAATCTCACTCAGCAAAACTTGCTTATCTGCAAGGAGCCACTATTGCATTTCCTCTAAAAAACCTGTGAGCAACAGTCACAGAACAACCTCTACATCCACCAGCTGTGTGCTTGTTTATATTTCTAATCTACAGGGAAAAAAGACAGTTAAAACTATTTGATAAAACAGCTGCTTTCAGCATCATGGCCTGAGACTACAGATGTAGGCTTTGATTTTCCATGGTAAGTGTTTGGAACTGAAAGGAGGGGGAGAAGAGGAAGAGGATAGAGGGATGGGACATGGAAGGAGATGTAAAGTCAGAGAAGAAGACATAATGAAGAAAAGCAAGAACAGAGCAGTCTAGAAGTTCTGATTACCCTGAAGCTGTTACCAGAGTTTCTGTCTATAAACACTGATGGTGAGTCCATGAGGGAGTGCCATAAACTCACCCAAACTCATCATTTAACAGCTTACAGCTATTAAATACAATCAAACACCGCTGAAGCAAGGACAGAAACCTTACCCAGATGCAGGAACTGTTGTTGAAGATGAGTCCTCCACAGAGGACAGATTACTGTCCTGGTTGCCCAGGTCTCCCACCACCCACTCAGATAAGCAGCCAGCCTGCCTGCTCCGAGCTCTTGGTGAACTTGGTTCATCAAAATAAACTGACTAGAACGAGAACAAATGCAAAATCAACAGGAGAATACATTTACACACATACATTCTTCACACCCTTAATGCCATCCCTTGCAGGACTGTCTGCAGTACAATCATTCCTTTTCCTCTGAGGTCAGTCAGGTGTGCAAATGCCACTTTCCCAACCCATGGGAATTCATGGCAACAGTGTAAATATTTTCCAGCACTTCTTACAGGATGGGTAATTTTAGCAAAAATTGGCATTGTTATGTCACTGGAGTTGATGCCAAGAGTACACATCCAGAGAGTACACAGCATATTAAGTTCTTCAGAAAGCAAACTGCAACTTTAATGATGTCTATTTGAATTCTATAGTCTTCTTAGGCTACTAAAATCACCACCTTTATGAACAATTTTCCTTTCACAAGAACTATCCACTGATTAGGACAAAAGAAAGCCTCAAGGGCCTTTTATTACATTTTTCCAAAGAACTAGAAAGCAATTACCTTTCTGTTCCTTCAAACACCATTTCCATACACCTTCTAACCAGAATTTTCAAGACACAAGAAGTTTTGCCCATTGCAAGGTTTTCCCAGCATCAGTTACAAGAAATGCCTTTATTTATCACAGAGTTCCACTCAACCCATTCAGAAATCGTTTGTCACATTTGGAAAAGCAATTCCAGGACACCTTTTAACAAGTTTTTGTCATGAAGTAGTGACACTCACCATGTAGGCAGGCAAAGTTTTCAGGATTCCTTCCTCTGGTTTTTGGGTGAAGGGACCATTCAGAACTCCCCTCTGCAGCATGTGGAGCAGCAGTTTTGCATACAAGTTTCGATTCTCCCTTCCCACTATTCCTATGCCTGCTGCTGCAGGTTTGCAGAGTTTTTTAATCCACAGTGAGCATCTTTTTCTTTCTGAAAATACAGATGTATGGGGTCACTATACATTTTCAGAGCAAATCAAACACATGCAGAAAACAGAAGCCATCACTGTCACCAATTTTGTATGTTTCTCTCTTCTACACCAAAGTTTTAAACAAAACAAACTCCCAAATGACCAAACTAAATAAAATAAATGGTTAAAGACTTAGAATAAAAAACAAGTCTTTAACAATGGTTCCAGTTTACATATTGCACAAACATTTTCTATAAATTCATGTTTACCAGAAATTTACATCATTTTTTAAACAACATGGAATTTGAAACCCCAGGAACTCTGCACTCACTGCAAGAACTGCCATAAACTACAACTTACAACTGGCATGAGCATTAATGCTTTAAATACACAATGAATCCTCATCCATTTAAAAAATAAATCTCTATTTACACAAGATTTGTTATCAGATAAGGAAATTATTCATTTGGTTAAATGTTTATATATAAAGCTCTTAACTGGTAGGGTTTGTGCCTTTAATAATAACCAGCTTGCTGTAAAAATTAGATTTATGCAACATCATTTATTAATTGATGTTCCTATTATTACACATTCCTGAAAAAATGTTAACAACTTTATAATTAAAAAATATGTGCTATCTCAGAAACAATTCCCTTTAAAATTCCCTTTAGTTTCTACTGAACTAGGTTTTTAAAGATAGATGTTAATGTATTGTAAATGTGCAAAAGCACATTTACATCATGAAAACAAGACAGATAAGGTCAAACAATTGCAGTAGGTACCTGAAACATCCAACTTTAAAAGTTGTGCAAACCCTCATCAAAACTGTACCTTGAAATGTCAGAGATGAAGTGCCTGGTTAAATTAATTACACAGAATAATTGTCAGTCCCTAGGGCTTTGTTATTAGTGTTTAAATGCACATTTTACCATCTGTACCTGAACTATTCTGCAGGTTAAGGACATAGGGCTTCATGGCCACGATACAGCGATCTAATTCCGCATCCAGTCTTTCCTTTATTTCATCTTCACTGCTCATGTTGAATGCACACAAATTAACCTGCAAAATTAATGTCATTGATGTAGAAACGGTCAAATTCTGTTTTACATCAGTCTCTCTTCCTCTTAGGTCACACAAGGATGTGCTTGGAACAATACAGAAAGGGAAACTAGATGTGTTATGTTCAAACAAACACAAAGCTAAGGCAGATTCTTTGTAAATAACAGGTTCTCAGTGTAATCTACAAGAATGCGCTTGTTTAGATTTGAAACTGACTAGCCAACCACACAATAAATATATTCATTACACCCAATTTGTATAAAACACCTCAAGGCGTTTGTGTGATACCGCATTCCTAACTTGGTACTCCTTAGAATTAGAGGTTTGGATTTTTTTTTTTTTTTTTAAGAAGAGCGGGGAGGAAGGAGGGGAAACATCAAGTAGAGCGATAGTTACAAGTAGCAGAAGCGAGAAGCTGTCAGGACAGTTCTTCGGGAAGCAGCCCCGCACCGAGCAGCGCTCTCCGCTCCCGCGCCGCTCGTTCCCCGGCGCAGCGGGGCCTTTCCTGGCACATCCAGCACCGCACGCGTTCCGTGCCGGCGGAGCCGCACACCGGGCCCGCCCCGGGGCCCTTCCCGGCGCTCAGCCCCGGCCCCCGGCCGTGCCCCCGGCCGTGCCCCGGCCCGGGGCGCACTCCAGTGTCCCCGGCTGCCCTCCCTGCCCCGCCGGGCCCCGCGGGCCCTGCCCCGTTACCTCGGGGGGCTGCGGGTCGCGGCCACGGCGGGGGGAGGCGGCGGCGGCGGCGGCCGAACGTTCAAACCGGCCCCGCTCCCGGCGGCCCCGGCCCCGGCCCCGCGCGTTTCCGTTTCCGCGGTGACCGGGGCTGGCCCGGCCCGGCCCGGGCGGCCTCGGGCTGGGGATGGAGGCGGCGAGCAGAGCCCGCAGGGGCCGGGGAGTTGCTCGTCCCCAGGAACGGGGGAAGCTCTCGGGACTGAGGAGTGCGAGGAAGGTGCTGGTGGGGCACCGCAGTCACAGCTCTGAGAGGCGCTGGGCTCTCCTCTGGTGGCGGGGGACAGCAGCCAGGGCACGGCTGGAGCTGTGCCAGCGGAGGGTTAGGTTGGATTTTAAATGGTTCTTTCCCCAGAGGGTGCTGGGCACTGCCCAGGCTCCTCAGGGAATGGGAATGGGAATGGGCACGGCCCTGAGGCTGCCGGAGCTCCAAGAGCGTTTGGACAGCGCTGCCAGGGATGCCCAGGGTGGGATTGTTGCGGTGCCTGTGCAGGGACAGGAGATGGACTCGGTCTTTCCCGCTCAGGATATTCTATGTTTATTTCATTCTGTGATTCCTGCGCCAAGTGATGAATGTCCCCACAGCCCAGCAGTGCGGTCATGGCTACACGCAGTGCTTTCCCCCAGATTCCCTTCGTGGATAGTTATGGATCCGCTCAGAAAACGCCTTAGGAGTCCCCAGGAGAGCCTCGGGGAAGCTGCGGGGCAGAAACGGGAGATCGCAGAATCCCAGAATCACACAAGCTTGGAAGAGACCTTCAAGACTATCGAGTCTAACCCAGCCCCAACACCTCAACTAAAGCACGGCAACGAGCGCCGCCTCCAGGCTTTGTTAAACACATCAGGGATGGTGACTCCACCATCTTCCCGGGCAGAACATTCCAGAACTTTATCATCTTTCCTGCTAGCTGGATATTGGCTGTTTCTATTCTTGTATCTTCATTATGATCAACATTTGGGGGAAAAAATGTTTCTATTTAGAGCTTAGTGAGAAATATTTGCCACCGTGAAGTTAAAGGTCAATAAATCAGAAGTAGCTTTTGAGCCTCTGAGCAGTGGGTGCCAGAAAAATGAGTGGATAAAATGAGAATGAAATTTCAGGAGAAGGTTCAATAATTGCAGAGCCAATTTTATTCACAGTTTCTCAGTAAAGTCTGTTCAAGTATATTCTTGTAGGTAATAGAGCGATTTTGAGCTCACTTTAAAACATTAAGTATGCTCCATATTGCTGATGGTTTCTGGGTTGTCCTGTCCCAAGGACAGAGAACATGAGGGGGTGTTGTGGAATAGAAGAATTTCAAAGCACATGCCTGACACTTCTGCACAAAAAACAGGAGTTGTACTTGTTTTGTTAGAAAGTTAGAAAACCATCAATTAATCCAAAAGAATTAGAGAAATCTTTCAGCTGTTCAGTCTCTTCCTGAGAGAATGAAGTGATTGTGTGTATGTACAATCCCAAATAAACCCTCTGACCTCTTTGATTCGTGCATTTCTCTTTTCCCAAAATCTGTCATGGGCTTTGCTCTGTTGTAGCATCTAAAGCGCTTTTATCTCGAGCAAACAAACTCTTCAGCACTTCTGAGTTTGATTCAGATGCACATAGAGATCAAACAAGAAACCTTTGCATGTACAGTAGGAAATTGGCTGTTTTCTTTGATTTCTGAGCTAATCTTCAGCAGGAATGATTCTGTGTTAGGGCTCATTGGGTGATAGATGTGACAGCTACACTGGGGCCTGCTCAGAGTGCCTTAAACCCACATTTGCACAGAAGCAGTGCAAAAATCACTGATGGAGTATTTCAACCATGGTAGAATCTCAAGAGTACATTACAAGGATGATTTATTATCTTGAAATTTCCGATTTAAAATAGTTGTCATTTGGTGTATATTGGAACACGGGACACTTTTCATGTGGGTTAAATCCATGGTAGATCCTTGCAGCAGAGCAGGGCTGCTGTGTTTCAGCTCATTGCCTTCAGATTTGAGTGTATCTCTGTCAGACTCATCACAAAATACTTTGAAAAACTGAATTTGCTGGAACATCATCAAAAAGAGCATGAGGCCAAGAAAAATCAATGACTGGAACCACTACTCCAAGAGAAGTTTCCTGAGGGAGCGGATCCAGTTTCTGGGTCTGCTTCCCAAGGCAGAGCAGGGTGGCCACAGAGGTTGGAGCCTACCTGAAGTGATTTGACAATTGCAAAACTTCTGTCCAAAAAAACAGAAAGAAAACCACAAGATTGAGGAAATGGCTGAGGTCTTGTCTCCATCCAAAGCTGAAGCCTGGACATGAGGAGCACTGATGTGCCCTGACTCTCCTGAGGAAATCACTGTAGACACACTGATACAGAACACAAAGATATCCCAACCAGAATGCAGAACAAATTCCCAATTTGAATTGTAAAAACACGGTCATTTAAGCAAAACATATTCAATCCTTTTTTTTTTCCCCTCACATTTTACCATGTTCTCTTATCTCTTTAACTGTCTCAGCAGGTTGCCACAAGTAACATGAACACAGCTTAAGGCATTTTTTCAAACATCTCAAAAATACAGAAAAAAAAAGAAGGCAGGTCTCACTGCCTCATACCAGCTTCTGGAACACTTCGAGTTGCAAGACATTATTTTTCAGCCCTTCTGAGCAAATCTTTCATGTCTGGAAAGTTGTGATTCACAAACACCTCACTACTTCAAAGAGTTAACAGGTCACAGATTTTTTTTTTCTCCCTCTTCTTGCCTCAGGAGAGTAGATAATAAATTCAGCATGTGAACATTGGCTCCTAAGGGTGATCCTTTCAAGTATTCCAGTGCTTCACATCCAGTGAGGAAGCAGGGCCAGCTGATGTGTTCTGTCATTATTCTGTGTATGGGTAAGTAGAACTGGGAAAATTTCCTTAGAAAAGCCTCAGTTTTCCTGGGGCAGCTGTTTTTTGTGCAAAACACCAGACATTCCAGGGGCAAGCTGCATTTAGGGGGCAGTGAATGCTAAGTTTGCTTATGCCAACTTCACGGGGTTTGCTGTGACACACGAGTTAATATTAAACTGTGTTTGGTATCTCAGCAACTGTCCTGAACATCCTGATCCCAGAGATGGATCCACACCACATTTAGACTGGATTTCCAAATTCATTGGCTCCTGCCAGCTGAGCTATGCATGTCTTAGAAGGACTTAGGGGTATCTTGCAAACTTCATTTGAGGATTCCACCTAAATGTGTTCAACCAAAATATGGCACACACTGCACCAATATTCAGTTGCCAGCATGAATTTGTCTGTCTCTGCATAAAAAAAAAATATTGCTGAGTACAAAGTACTAAATATTTAATAATAGCTGCCTCAATCTCTCCTTAAAAATAGGAAGCATAAGGATGAATTACATCAGTCATGCTATTAAAATATTCGTACCTTACCAAAAAAAAAAAAAAAAAAAGATAATTAGAATATGTTTGGAGTTCTTTAATGGCAGCTCTACCATCTTACAAGCAGCTTGATCTTAATGTTAAATGGTCCTTTTAAAAGTTCTGCAGTGGATTATTACTTACTGTGGAGCTCATGCTTTTTGTCAAAGAAAAGGCTTTTAAACTGCAGAGGGAACCCTGTATGACTCATGACAATTTATTGTAAGTGTACCACAAATATTTCTGTATCACTTTCTAGTATGTTGAAATTATAATTACTTTTTCTAAATGAAAATACAGACATAAGCACAAAACTTGCCAGACTGGATCATACCAGTAAGCTGCCTGTACCATAAATCAAATTAAAAGTAGTTTACTTCAGAGCTACTTAATGATCAGAGATCAGAACTGTTGCTCAATGGTGTACAGTTCTCTTAAAAAAAAAACAACAACAACAAAAAACCAAAACTGAAGCAATTATGTTGTGTAATATTGAAACAGAGGTAAAAATTAACAGTGGTTTAAAACAGTTTCAGGTGAAGTTAGAATCTCTAAAATGTAAATGGTCTTACTAACTGAAGCAATTGGTTTTTAAGCAATATTTAAAAACCCTTTATCTGATGCTGTTGGTGTTTAAATCATGCTTGGATTCTTGGCTTCTAAACTCATTTGGAAATCTCAGTCTTTCTACTTACGTAAATTCTGGAAAATCCCAGGCTCGTGGCCTCTGCCTATCTATAATTAAAGGTCCACTCCCTGTCACAGGGGAGTGGTAATGGAATCAGAACCCAGTAATTACCAATGATTAAGGCCTCTTGCTATAAATCAGTCTAGAGCTAAAGGATCTGATTGATGATTAGGTAATATTAAATAAGAACACAGTAGTGGCTGAAAATCACTTTATTGTAAAGCAACTGCTATTGAGGAGGTCATTTACAGTTGCATAAATGTTGGAAATGTGCAGAGAGAAGCACTAGTGCAGGGATTTGGAAGAAGGCAGAGACAGGAGAGTGGAAGTTAATGGCTGAAATGATGTTGTAGCTTGTGGAAGAGACTGGAGGGGGATGGTGGGAGGGAAGAAAGCATTCACAGATTCCAGATTTCACCTGGAAATTTACACTTCCAGGACCTGAGTTACATTTACAAGACCCAAGTTACACTCACAGGACCTAAGTTTTCCTCTTGTATGTGGAATGTTCTGTCTCAGCAAGGCAGAAATTTAGTACTGGGTTATTTCTCTGCTTCAGGCTTCATCTTCACAGGCTTTCATCTCTGAGGGGTCTTTCTTCACCAGAGTTGAGAAAAAGCCACGTTCTGTTGGAGCAAGTGAAGAACTTGGGTTAATTTCTTACAGCATGTGACAGCTGAAAACAACAGCGAGGTGAGCAGTCAAGAAATACACTTTTATTTTCTATCTTAATAAAGCCAAGCTACATACATCAGAAGCCAAATGTGAGGAGAGATGTTTTCATCGTGGACAGGCTGTGCTTTTCCTCTGCTTAGAAATGAAACTAAAACTTACAAGGAAAATCCTATGCAAGGAATATTGACAGAACAAGTGTGAAACGTTTCCTCTTGCTGGCAAAGTTGGTAATGTCTATTTATTTATTCTAAAAGCCTGAGTGCCTGTGAAGCTGTTCCTGCAGCATCAACTCCTCCCCACAGCTCTCAGCTGCTTTTCAACACTCCTGGTCCAAAGTGTTTTCCTGATCAGCACAAGGTGGGAATAATTCACCAGAAGAAGAGGGAATATGTCAGGTTCTCAAACCTGCAGCAGTGTTCAGGCTTTTTTGTCCCTAAAGAAGGTGCTGATCCAAGGATTTGGGAAATCTCAGAATACTTCACATATGGCCTTTTCTTTGGGGTAGTAACATCTTTAAGTGGCATCTTCTAGAACAGAACAGGAATTAAAGCAGGGCTGTGGCACAACCAAAGGAAAATTTTTGCTGAGCATTCTCCCTTCAGGCCATTTTCTTCCAGAATGCCCAATAACTCAAACACCCAGGAATTCAAATAGCCACTCACTGAAGATGAATTCTGACATTGTCCCCCACGTTAAGCAGTTGTAATTCCCCCACCAGGAGCGGGTTTGTTGTCAGCCTGGCTCATACCTTTAAAGCAGGCAGGGAGGGTGAAGTTGCCATCCACACACGCCACATCTACAGTGTAGGCACAGGACTTTTCCTTGTTCTTGCAGAAGAAGGAGACAGTTTCTCCATGCAGAATGCCATCCTTCAGGTCGTTCTGAACCCTCTTCTTCTCTCCGTTGTACAATACTACTGCTTTCTTAACTGGTATTTTACATGGTGCTGGAAAAAAATCCAGTTATAAGGAGCAGGTTTGAAAAGGGGGTAGAACAGATCCCAGCAGAATTCTGTGTATGTGACATTTGGGAATGAAAAATGTGTCCCACATATGGACAGAACTTCTGCTGGTATGAAAATGCTGAAGAAATTCAGACCCTGAAGCATAGGGTCAAAAGTTTCCAGTGAAAATCCAGCCTCAGTGTAATATCTGATGACATGAAATAAAAAGAGGAGAGGAAATGCTCAGACAGAATAAAGTTACATGGCTGATTATTGGAGTCAATCCAGATACATCAATGTCATACAACATTCAGTGTTGGGAGAGGGCTTAGATTATCAGGCCCTTGCAATTCCTTTTTTTTGCATCCTTTTGAGCACAGCTCTTGCACAAAGGAGTGACTGTTGGAATTCAGGACATCCCTCTGGCTGTCCTGGATTGCCCAAACCCTGCCAGGGGGCTCAGAGACCCTGGCACACAGCCCAAGACACCTGTGACTTTGATTATGACCCATGGAAAAAATTATCAACCTTATATGAGGGTCTGCAAGCCAAGAAAGTCTAAGTAGAATAGTAGCTAGTCTGTCACGGGGTGAAAAATAGATTTTTTGGAGGTTTTAGAATGGGGGTTCAGGAGTCGAGATGGGGGAATTTGGGTGTGTCCAGCCTTTCTCCTTCTTCTTCTTGGCCTCCATCTTCTGCTGTGATGGTGGCACTTTTGGATTGGTTTAGAGTAGAAGCTCACTGTCTAACATAGGTGATAGGTATTGGGAAGTTATGGTAAATAATATACATATATAAAATATATGTAGTTTTTAGTATAAAAAGATAACGCACAGTGTGCCTCTGTCTGACCTGCTGAACAGAGCTCAGCAGGCCAGAGGAAGAATTTTATAGATAAGAAACAATAAACCTTGAGAATGAGAACTGAAGAGTTCTGAGAATAGAAGAGTTCTCCTTCTTCGACTGCTGGGCTGGAAAAAGAGACTTTCTAACCCATCTCGGGGTCACTGTGACCAGCAGAAGTCCCAGGAAGTGACGGCTGCACAGTCAGAGCAGGGGCCAGGTGGAGGAGCTCAGTTTGTTCCCTGTTTCTGGGGATGGGGGTGCTCACCTCGGCAGGCTGGCTTTGTGGACCAGTTCCCAGAGCTCTCACAGCGGGAGTGTTTGGGTCCCTCCATGACGAAGCCGGACTGGCAGCCGAAGCTGACGCTCTCGTTGTAGTGGTAGGTTCTGCGCACTGCGAACTCTATGAACCCATTCTCTATTCCTATCGGAGTGGGGCAGGTCACAGCTGGGGGGCAAAACCAAACACAAAGCTTTAGCAGTGTCACAGGTCAAAGAGACAGCTATAAACCTGGAAAATGTACAAAAACTTTCACAGCGGGTCATTGCAGTGTCTTTCACAGGAAACACAGACAGGGGAAAGCAGCTTCAAAACCACAACAAATAAATAAACATTACTTGTTTTAAATCCACATCCGTTGCAATCTGTGGTTATAACATGAGTTAAAACATGGTGCAATTTAACTAAAAGCAGGGAAGTTTTTAGGACTGAGGGTAAGGTTGGCTGTTTCTGAGGTGAATCTGAGCACTTGGAATCAAATGTTGGCTGCACACTGGAGGCCAGGCTCAGGTTGCCCACTATGCACCATGTTTAGCAGGGTTTGTTTATATAACCTTTACACCTGCACCAAACGTTTTGTCAATCCCATGTTATGTGCCATGGGTTAGCAATCTCCTTGATCCACAAGCCTCAATGATTGCAGAATTCAGCTGCAGAGGAGCTGTGCTGTATGTTTGCAATTAAAGTTGTAAAAAAAAAAAAAAAATTAAAATATTATTGTTCATTTAATTTTGTATCTATAGTTCTCAGGAATATGGATAAAAGTGAGTTACTCACCCTTGCACACTGGAATGCTGCTCCAGGTGCCATTGGCCATGCAGGTGGCTGTCTCATTCCCAATCAGGGCAAGAGGAGGGACACATTCAAACTGGATTGTGTCCAGGAAATGAGAGACATTTCCAGGATGTAGGCGACGGAAAGAGATGACCCCAAATTCTGAGAGCGAGGGAGGTGCACAAGTCACAGCTACAAAAGCACAGAATTCAAAAAATTCAGAAAAAGGTTTAAAGCATTCAGGAAAAAAAAAAAAGCATTCAGAAAATTAAATCTTAACGATCAAATAATTGTGGAATCAGAGGAGCAACGTTCTTATGACTAAATGAACCCACATGGAATCACAGCTGGCAAAATATAATTTAAGTTAAAAGTGTCAGAGGGGCCTCAGAGTATGGAATTCATGATTTTTGCTGGATTTTTCTGCTAATATTACTGCTTTTCAGTCAAGTGTTTTTGCAGGATAGGTTATGGCAAAACCCTGCATAAGTACAAAGGCATGACAATATCCTCTTTTTATACACAGGGAGGAGGAATTTGAGTGGATAAGCATCTTACCTCCAGCTGTAAATAGCATCCCTGATCCCCGACCTTTTGTTCAGACCTTTCAACTGTATTTCTCTAAAACCCACACATAGAAAACCAAATATGCAGCATTTTGCTTGATTTTTCCCAACCAGCTTTTGCACAGCACTAAAGGAGACTTTTGAATAAGAGTATATATAATTCTGAGCAATGCAAAGGAATATTTCTGGAATAAGAATAAAGATACTTATTTTTTATTGAAACACATACGTTGGCACTGGGGAAAAGTTCCAGTCCACTTTCCATCTGCCATGCACTGGCTCGTTCTTGACCCAACAAGGTTGTAGCTGGAAACAAACAGACCTGGTTATCAGAGCAGGGGGATCAATCAAAGATCTGCCATTTCTCATAAACACAATGAAGAATCCAGCTCTGAAATCCTTCTCTAGTTTAACAGTTCCTGATCTCAAAGGAAGTTTAGAATCAGATCTGAAAAACTGTTAATATCCAAATATTGCAAAGACCCGGGCAGAAGGCTCCATACAGAAAGATGTTTTGTTGTTTCAATTTTATATTCTGTTTTATATATTAATTTCTACAGCTGATTAATACTGTGGATGTATGTAAATAGCAAATATTGATTTGTGATTGCTAATGCAAATGGTATGGTTTCTTGGGAGGAGGTCCCAGTTAATTATGGCAATTAATTTTGGCAATAGGACCAAATAGTGGAAACAATTTAGTGTTCTTAAAGTCACCAAGGTGCATTGTTGTATTTTAATCCCAGACATTTCAATTTCCATATGCACATAACACACTTTTCTCCTATCATCTGTATTCACACAAATAGCATCTACTCTGAGTTTTAAAGAAATACTCATAATGAGTCTGGCATTTCAACACCACACAGCTGAACACCAGTAAATTAGAATTAACAAAACTAAATCAAGTCCCATTACTACACTTGGTGTCACAGTTGAATTTATTTATTCCTTATCTTGCTGCTTTTTTACAGAAGGAGGTTGTTGAGGCTGTTGACACTTTTCAGTGAGCTCCAGGCTGTGTCTCACCTGTCCCCTTCCAGGTAAGCCCTGATTTGTCATTAATTGCCCAAGTACAATTAAATACATGCTGCTATCAAATTCTTCCCTACATTTACCATAACTACTTTTTAAATTCATCCTTTTTCCTAAAGCTAATGAATATCCCTGAGAAAAAGTGCATTTACTGCAGGTAAGTTAAGATTAACCTCATGTTTTCATTTACTGAGCTTGGAAAGGCATAGAAACACAATTTCCACTCCTCAGAGCCCAACAGCATAACTTTGATGGAGATTATCTACTCTCTGCTGGAGGATTCCATCTCATGATGTAATAAGAGGATTTGAAAAGCAGGGGAAAGCAGTCCAGAATAAATTTTTTGCATAAAATCTCTGCTATTTCGGTGCTTTCTGTATTTGTAAGACTTTTCTTTGGAGTAGCAAAGCCCCATAATGTTATAGCCAAGAGTGAACAGAGGTGGATCACCAGAAAAGCTTTTTTTAAACGATTTCTGAAATGTAGATGAGATTTATGTGCAGCTTTCAGTGTTCTCTGTCTTGCAGTGTGGCAGTGGGTGATACTACAATGTGATTTATGCTGTTTATTGAGCAGCATGAGGAAGGGAACACTTACCCTGGATCACATGAAAAAGTTACAGTACTCTGGTACTGAAGCTCTTCAAACTCCATTTTCCCATTCTGCAGGGGTGGAGGAGGGGGACATCTCCTTGCTGTTTATTAAATATTAAAAAAGGAGAATATTATTTCATGAGGCATGACATAATAATTTCATTCTATTGGGAACAAGTAGATCATAAAGGGTCATCCTGGTGTCTTTCACATTTCTCCACTCCCATGTACTACATTCACAAGTCTGGCTGTTCTACGTTTCTATCAAAATACAAGTTTTTGGGATTAAATATTTTTAACACTGGATGGCCTGAGGAATGTAAGTTGTCTGCAATGAAATGATGGGAATGCATCTGAGGATGCAATAAATGCAGGGGTTATGAAGCAGCACGTGTTGTTAGAGAATGAGCACTGCAGGGCTGGGGTGCGTGAGGGTTCCTCCTGTCCTGCTCCCATCTCCATCCCCCTCTGTGTACGTGACATTTGGGAATGAAAAATGTGTCCTACACATGGACAGAACTTCTGCTGGTATTAAAATGCTGAAGAAACTCAGACCCTGAAGCGTTGGGTCAAGAGTTTCCAGTGAAAATCCAGCCCTGTGATAGTGGTCACAGGGGTTCTTGGATGAGGGAAGAGATGTGGATTTGACTCCATATTTCAGAAGGCTTGATTTATTATGTTATGATATGTACATATTACATTATAACTATACTGAAAAGAATAGAAAGAAAGGTTTCCTCTCAGAAGGCTAACTAAGCTAAGAATAGAATGGAAAAGAATGATAACAAAGGCAGCTGGCTCAGACAGAGAGCGAGAGCCAGCTCTGCCGTGACTGGTCACTAAATCCAAACATCCACGTGAGACCGATCACGGATCCACCTGTTGCATCCCACAGCAGCAGATAACCAGTGTTTACATTTTGTTTCTGAGGCCTCAGCTCCTCAGAAAGAAAAAAATCCTAAGCAAGGATTTTTAGTGAAAGGGTGTGTGCGACACAGCCCTAGTGCAATTTCTGTTACACTGAGAGCTGGGGCTGAAGGGCAGGGTGGGACACAGATGGAAGATCCTTTCCATCACCTCCCCTCTTCCACACACTGCTGTCCTCCAACAAGAGAGGGAAGAACCAGTGGAGAGAGAGCTGCTGAAATCCATCCGATTCCTGCCGTGGATGATGAAATGCCCTTTCAGGTCCGTGCCCACAGGGGCCGGAGGTGCTGGTACTCACGGAGGCAGAGCAGGGTGTTGAAGGCCCACTTGCCCGTCGGCAGGCACTTGTACTTCCTCTGCCCGCTGTTGGGCATGAACCCCGGCCGGCAGGTGTACTCCACTTCCTCACCCACTTCATACACCTTTTTGTCTACATTGAGGGTGGCAAACAACACTTCTGGTGGCCTGGGACACACTGGAGGAGAGGAATTTACAAGAGGTTTTGTTTACAAGTTGGAGAGAGGTCAGGCATGGTCAGGATCTGCTGCAGGTTCTCCAGTTCGCAAATTGGAGTTCTTTTGATTTCTCAGCTTGAAGCAGAGGATTCTCAATTGTTATGAGTTATAGAATCTCCCTGCCCTGAGCTTTTTTCTTCCTGAGGCAGCTGATGGCTGCCATAAGTATTAGCCAGAAAAAAATGTGGTGTTCTTCTTCTCCTCAGCAGCTCTACCAATGGTCCCAGTTAGATCTGGTGTCTAACTAAAATTTACTTTTCCTCCAAAAAGGATTTATGAAGGTGGTGCAGAAATTGAGTCAAGCTGCACCCAGGGAAATACAGGCTGGACAGCAGGGAAAAGTGTTTGACAGAAAGGGGGATAAAGTTCTGGAATGTTCTGCCCGGGGAGGTGGTGGAGTCCCCATCCCTGGGTGTGTTTGACAAAGCCTGGATGTGGCACTGGGGGCCAGGGGTTGGGTGAGGGGCTGGGGCTGGGTTGGACTCGATGGTCTTTAAGCTCTCTTCCAACCTGGTCATTCTGTGATTCTGTGGATTTAATTACAGTAAATTGCCTTGGACAAAACAGGGTGAGAATGACTTAGAAGCAAAGAAATGACTTTCGTTTTTAATCCAAATCCGTTTGGAGGGGGTCAGCCTGAAATCAGGTATTTCTTCTTGTAATTAAATTCCTTTTTTTCCCCAACTTTTCTGTTCACTGGGGCAGACCCTCTGTTCCATGAGCCAGCTCTGCTTTGCAAACAGCTCTAGCACGGTGACAGCAGGAACAGCTCATCAGCCAGAGGGTGAGAACAGGAGGGAACAGCGAGGGAGGAACGGAGGGTGCAGCCTGAGCTCCTGCTGAGGACATGGAGAGAGGCTCCTGCTGCCACCGAGGGGAGAGCACAGAGGGACAGGGAGCGCAGGATGGAGAAATAAATGGCAGACACAGGGAGAGGGGACAGGAGACAGTGCCCGGAGCTCTGGGTGTGGGGGACGGGAGGAGAAAAGCAAAGCAGGAGCTGTGCGGGCATGGAGGGGTGAGCAGGGATGGAGCAGGTTCATTCCTGGCACACACACAGTTCCCCCCTGGCACCCAGGCAGCTGGGTCCCACAACATCTGTCTGCGTTTCTTGTGCTTTCCTTCATTTGATGCTTTTGTTCACAGCCACTCTCTCACCACAGGAAGAGACAGAGGGAAGAGCAGAAAGCAAAAAGAGAAGAAAACCTCTCAGAGGAAAGCCTTGTTCGAAACAGTTGACCAGGATTATCTAGAGGCTTTAAAATCCCGTTGTTTTCTCAGTTTCCCCCATTCCCACCCCAGGATGGGCTGTCCCAGGAGGTAGAAGGCACTCACCTTTGGTCGCCAGAGCGCAGTGGCTCAGAGCCACCAGGCACCCGAGCAGTGCCAGGGGATGCATCCTGCCAGTCCCCGACGTCCCGAGTGCCCCCAGGCCGCGGCTCTGCCCTTAAAAACCCACAAAAGGATGGTTACACATTAACTCCTTGTGTTCATTCCCGTCCCAGTAAACAGAAGATAAAAGCTTCCTTGTGTCTCTGCTAATAAAGGCTGAAACAAGCGTCACATGTTGCTCCGGGGGCATAATGCAGGGATTCAGATGGCAATTTCTGCTCCTCTCTGGCTGTTTCTGCAGAGCATCTCCTGCTGGGACCCATGGTGATGGGGAAAACAGTATTCTCAGCATCTGTAGAGGATGAGGATATTTGGAATGCAAAATTGGGTTGAATAATAGAACTGTCACTCCGAGGCTCGTGTTTGTCACTGGAGCGTGGACATTTCGGTGTACCAAAGACTCCTGACAGTTATAGCAAAATCATTCCAAGGCAAAATGATCCATTTTGGACATTGGTATTGGAATGTGCCCCCAGTGAGGTACCAACCTCACGCCAGTTTACACAGATGATGATCTGGCCTGAAACTTGGGACTTCAGGGTCCCTTTTGATCTGATTCCTGTTGTCTTCCAATTACCAGTTAACCAAAGGCAGCAGAGACAGCGCTCAGTGCCAGCTCTGCTGGAAGGCTGAAATGATGATTCCTCTTCTTATTTGTGACAAGGGGGTCATAAATCAGATTTTTTGGTGGAATAAAGCCTTGTTGTGGCACTGCAAGTTTGGGGCATCAAGTCAGAACTTGACAGGTATCAGCTGAGGTTCTGATCACTGCAGTTCTCCTAATTTAGCAGATTTTAACTGCAGGAGCATCTGAAGAGCAACCAAAATAACATTTGTGTAATGATTGTTCCACAGTTTGGTGTTTCTAATCTAAGTATCCTCCTCCCCTGCTGACTCACAGCCTGTGAGGGGGAGTGAGGGACATTTGAAGCTCTGAGAGAAGTTGGGTTATGTCAAGCTCTTACTGCTGGGATCTCCAATAGTTTGTTTATTTTTGTTTTATGAAATTTCTCTGTTTGCATTTGAAACATGAATTTTAGCCACAACATTAAACAATTGGGAACATGCTATTCTTCTCAGAAAGAAAACGCTGTGACTGTCCTGCTCAGACTGTTTACCAAATACACAGTGCCGAAGGGCAAAGTACCACTGCTAAGCCAACAGAAAAAGATTGACTTCATTTTCTGTATTTACATCTGATAATTTTTCCATTTGTTACAGCCTGCTTTTTCCTCCTCTCTTTCACAAGGAGCATTTCCCTTCAAGGCACGCTGATTTAATGACCTTTATTTCCTCTGGTTTAAATCCTTCGGTAGATCTGCCTGATATTTGGATTTTGTCCTTTTCTGTGTTTAAACACCGGGAATGGACGGGAACAATTTGGGGCATTTCGGCGTCGCTCCCACGCAGTTCCAGCTATGAGCAGCAGGGGGCGCAGCGCGCTCTGCCTTGGACCGGGAATTCCGAATTTTTCTGTAATAAAAAACGGAGAAAAAAGAGTTAAATTATCTGCACGTTCATTTCCCGTCGATTTCCTGCGTGAAAACTTTGCCTCTTTTAAAACTGAGATTTAAAACTGCATGTGAAAGGGACAGGGGAATGAATATTTATGTGTAGAAGTGCATAGTAACTGCCAACGTTGTGATTCTTCTTGAAAACTTATTTCTCTGCAATGAGAAACATCTGAAAGTACGTTACAAATAACTTTGTGTGTTCTAGAAACTGGAGGACACTGAGTTAATCACGAGGCTGGAGCTCCTCTGCTCTGGAGGCAGGCTGGGAGAGCTGGGGGTGCTCGCCTGGAGAGAAGGAGGATCCAAGGAAACCTCAGAGCCCCTTGCAGAGCCTAAAGGAGCTGCAGGAGAGCTGGAGAGGGACTGGAGACCAGGGATCAGGGGACAGGACACAGGGAATGGCTCCCACTGCCAGAGGGCAGGGATGGATGGGATACTGGGAAGGAATTGCTGGCTGTGAGGGTGGGCAGGCCCTGGCACAGGTGCCCAGAGCAGCTGTGGCTGCCCCTGGATCCCTGGCACTGCCCAAGGCCAGGCTGGATGGGGCTTGGAGCAGCCTGGAACAGTGGAAGGTGGATGAGATGATCCTCAAGGTCCTTCCAACC
Organism: Zonotrichia albicollis; assembly: GCF_047830755.1. Classification (NCBI taxonomy): domain Eukaryota; kingdom Metazoa; phylum Chordata; class Aves; order Passeriformes; family Passerellidae; genus Zonotrichia; species Zonotrichia albicollis. Next base: position 10,745,622 of record NC_133837.1, on the reverse strand, counting down.
CAAACCATCCTGTGATTCTATGATTTTTTTGGTTTATGATTCTATGAAAATGTGACAATTATTCTATGCGTTCACCTTGGCACAGCTTGAGCAAAACCGACCCAGTTCTTGCTGTGATTGTGCTTGTGTGCAATTATATACATCAGGTGATCTTCCATCAAATCCAGCCCACTCCTTTCACATGTCAGCTAATTTAATATCACAGCTCCTGCAAACCAAAGAATGAAGCAGAATTTGCTTTTATCAGAGACCTCACAAACACAGAGCAGAGCGGTGGTCTCTGCCCAGATAATAAAAATAATATCCTAAGGAAAGAAATGGCAGCTGCAGGCAGGGAAAGCAGTGCAGGAGCACTCTGAGGGGATATCAGCCAGCATGGTGGGAGCCAGATCAGTGTCCCAGCAGTCTCATGGTTACCTGGGGTTGTGCTAACACAGCCTGAAGGGAGAACATGCAGGAGGATGTGAACAAACTGCCTTTGCAGAAGTGGCATTGCCCAGCTACAATGTGAAGGGCAGCAAAGCAGAAATCCAGAGTGAATGTTTGAAAAGGCAGCAGTTTAATGATGGAGACTGGCATTGCTGGGTGATCAGAGGAATTTCTGCAAGAAACAGGACATAGGAAGAGGATAAGCCAGAAAAGGCCTTGAAAGTGAAGGTGAAAATGAAAAAGAAGGAGGAAAAAATAGAGAAAAATAAAAGAAAACTGATGATGAGAGCAATCTGTGCAGCAGCATTGTTCACTGACAGCAGGATCAACGGGAGCTGTCAGGACAGTAGGAAAAGACATTATAATAATTGGGACACAAGATAATAAGATAAGCAAAGGCTTTTGACTGGAATTGGTCTCCCCTGGAGCTATTATGCAGGAAGTTTTCAAGGACCAGGCAGGCTGAGGGGCAGTGAGGTAACAGTTCCCAGCTAATGACCTTGTGTCCTCCCTCTAACCTGCTGTTCCACTGCTCTGGTTGATGCTGTCATTTCCTGGTGCTGTGGGATGTGGCACTCTGCTCCTGGCACGGACTTGTCCTGCAGGACAGACAGGCCTGGGTCTGCACTGCTCTCTGCTCTCGAGATTTTATGGCTTCTCTTCAGCCACAAAATACATCACACAGCCAGGTCAAGATGCAGAAGTTTCTCAAATCAACAGGAATGTGCTGACTGGGGACACTGGTGAGGGCACACCTGGAGCGCTGTGTCCAGCTCTGGTCTCTCAGTGTGGGAAGGACACTGAGATGCTCAAACCCATCCAGAGGAGGCAATGAGAAGCTGGAGAGGGGCTGGGAACACACAAACCCTGTGAGGAAGCCCTGAGGGAGCTGGGGGGGTTAATCCTGGAGAAAAGGAGGCCCAGGGGTGCCCCCATCTCCCTCACAGCTCCTGAAAGGGGCCTGTGCTCACCTGGGGCTGGGCTCTGTCTGCAGCAGCACTGACACAGCCAGAGCACACAGCCTCCAGCTGCACCCAGGGAAATACAGGCTGGACAGCAGGGAAAAGTGTTTGACAGAAAGGGGGATAAAGTTCTGGAATGTTCTGCCCGGGGAGGTGGTGGAGTCCCCATCCCTGGGTGTGTTTGACAAAGCCTGGATGTGGCACTGGGGGCCAGGGCTTGGGTGAGGGGCTGGGGCTGGGCTGGGCTCGATGAGCTTGAAAGTATCTTCCAACCTGGTCATTCTGTGAATTCTGTGAATATTAAGGAGAGACCTGAGTGCATTTACAATTAAACAAATGTTTTAAAGCTGTGTTTGTCCAGCCAAACTCTTGTCATTTCAATCATTAGTGTTTCCAGGAGTGTAAACACTTGTGCCCAGCACAGACAGACATCGTATCATTGGAAATTTTACCATTGGAAATGGCATTCTGCTTTCCCTGCATCAACATGTCATGATAGAGTGGTGGCCCAGGAAAAGAAGTGAATATCCTGGATATTCCAGCTGATACAATTTTGTTTTTCTCTTACATTTATTCTCTGGAATAAACAAATTGCAACATGAAAGCTACTCTTTCTTATGTCTCTGATAAGTACAGCTGTCCCTGTGCCAACCCCTGCTTGCTGCATATTTCTGCCAGGCAGGAGAGCTGCCTTTGGGGCTGCAATGGGACCAGCAATCTCATCCTTCTCCCACAAGGATCAGACAATCAGATTCCAGCTTTTTTCCCACTGTTTCTCTTGTTCCACCTGTTGGTGACTGGGTTTCCATGTTCAGCCAGCCAGAAACCAGGATCCATTTGCAGTGTATTATTTTCTGGTGATATATTTTATATATATAAATAAATTTATTTCTATTTTTATATTGCCTGGTCTAGTGAAAGGTGTCCCTGCCTATGTTGTTCCATGATTGGAACAGGATGATCTTTCAGGTCTCTTCCAACCCAAACCATTCAATGATTCTCTGATGTTGGAAGTAAACATGTAGTAACAGATACTGACCTAACAGAATGTCTTTGGCACAGAAAAAGTAAACAGTGAGTATATAATTCCTAAAAATACTATTTTCACTCAGTAGCAAACTTTAGGGGTAAATTGCATTCCTAGTTACCACTGATGTTTCTGAATTTTTTCCTGAAGTTAACAAAATAATTATGATTTTATTCCTGGATCTGAAATCACTTTAAGCACCCACTGTGGGTATTAAAATCCCCATTGAATCTGAGGTGTCAGAGGGCTGGCACTTACAAGTGTTCCAGGTGACAGCAGGCCTGTGCTCCCCTGCAGAGGATGAAGGTGTTCCAGTTTTCACATACATTAAACTCACAGTGTACAAAACCAGAGAGCATTTTACAGCTCCTTCCTCCTCTCCGCCTTCTCATTTCCTGCACAGAAAACCCGGAGAATCTCTCTCACAGTTCTGCTGTGACCCAAATATTGTGAAACAGTCTGTTCCTCTGATAAATTTATCTAAATGCTGTCTAAAAAAATCTTGTGTTAAATTTCTTCCTCAGGAATGTCTAATTATGAAGCCTCAGGGGCAAATTATTCTCTGTGAGAGTTTGAATCTGCAGGGAGCAGATCTGCAAGGGACAGCTTCTGACATGTCAGTGTAAAAGCACAGCATGGAGGAACAGACTTGCTCTCCTCTTTTTGGCTGGTCCCAACTTTTTGCCTTCCCCTCAGTGCATTCCAGGGAGAAGCCATCAGAGAGAAAAGAAAAGAAGGAGTGAAAAGAGAATCCTCAGAGCCAGGGTGCTTGCCACACTCAAGCCAAACTGCTTCTCTTCTCCCAGCAAGTTGGCAAAAAAACTTTCATGATTCTCTTCATCATTATCCTTCCACTTTCTGCTATGCCAAATGCCACAGATTTCTGTAACAGCAGCATCTGACCTATTTTTTTTTTATTGTTTTATGTATATATGTGTGTATTGCCTGTGGTTGTCATCTTGTTTACAAGTTGGAGAGAGGTCAGGCGTGGCCAGGCTGTGCTGCAGGTTCTCCAAGGAGCACTCAGTGCTGCAGAAAGCACTTTACACTGAGTACATCAGACTGTCATTAGCATTTTCCCACCCCGTGTTCCAGCAGGGAATCGTGGCCAGGCTCACCCTGGCGTGACCCAGGGGAGGATTTCTGTCCAGCCCTGCCCTGGCTCGGTGCCACGGTGCTGTCCCAGAGCCCGGCCACCACCAGATTTATTTCCTGCCGCTCTGTTGCTTTCCCAAGTGAGGATAAGAGGATCAGCTACAGAGGAGCTGTTTGGGATATTCACCCACGTTAAAACCCCACTGAACAGGGCGTGTCTGGCATCAGTGCCCTATCAGAGACTTCTGATCAATCCAGAGACACCCTGGGATCTGTGTGAAGCACAGACATCAGCCGGGAAATTCAGCCTGGGCCCGAGCCCAGAGCGCCCCGGATGATTAAATCTACCTCTCTGTGACTCAGTTCCTGTGCACTGCGATGAAGAGTGGATACTGATCTCCCTTCTGGTGATCCAAACCCTTCCCACGCTGGTCCAAGGCTTGTCATTGGCTCCATTTGAGGATTTTTAAAATGGAATTTTATCAGTGATTTGAATCACATATTATATATAAACACATATTATATATGTGTTTATATATATGTGTGTGTTTATATATGTAAACACATATATATGTGTGTTTCTATATATATAAACAATATTATAAACACACATTATATATATATAATGTGTATTTATATATTGTATATATAAACATATATACATATATATGTATATACAAAATATACATATATACAAATATATATATATTATACATATATATACATATATGTTAGTATAGATATATAATTTATATACATATTATATACAGTTAACAAAATTACAAGATTAAGGTTTTTTTCCCCCCGATCCTTATTAATCTACACAAACAGTTGGCCGAGGTTTTTTTTTTTAATATACTTTATAATATCTAATGTATATTATAATATATAACCCATATTGTATGTTTTATATAACATATAAAAATATAGCATATAAACAGATAAAATAAACATATAGCATATATATTTATTAATAATTATATAGCATATATATTTATTAATAATTATATATCTATATATTTATATATAATATCTATATTGATATACTAAATAAATAAAGAAATAGAAAGAAGATATTTTATATATTTTTATACATTTGTATCTAGTTCCTTTTTAAAAAATATATATGCGCTTGTATTCTTAGCAACTTACTCTGAAGGGGGAGATTCCTCATTTCACTGCTGACTGACAAGCCTGAAAAATCTAAAAACACTCAGAACTGCAAACTCCACGTAATGTTGGATCCAGAGGGAAGACCGTTGATTTTATGAGCTGGTATTTGAGAGTGCTCTTGAATATTTAAACACAAGTGGATGAGTTTAGACCTAATGCTGAAGGTTTGTGGTGAGCTAAGGATTTTTCTAGAAATGTTGTGCTGCTGTTGGAGCTGCTCCTCCATGTCTGGGGTGAGGCTGTGCTCGATGCTCGTGGCATTATTCTGTGTCTGGATCCTGTTACAGGTTTGTGCTGTACCACAGGGATGATTCTTTTGTGCTGGGAACCATTAGGAAGATCTCAATAAACTAATTTCCCTTTGTTCCAGCCTCTAATCTGCAGCAATAAATCCAAGGGGAAGCTTTCCTAAGAGGAAGCAGATTTTGGAGGGGCCGGTATCAATAACTGGAATCAGATTTTCTGAAGGGCTCAAATCCTATTTGGACAAAGAAATGAAGGCCATAAAGTGAGCTTTTAAAAGTGCTCACTTTATTAAAGTACATTTTTGGTGTGTTGGTTTCTTCAGAAGATGCAGCTCTGTCTTGTGGTTTCCAGAAGGCTTTGACAATCTGGAAATCTTTGACTCAGCTGCTTTGACAATTTCCACATGTGTGTGAATCTCTAAAAATTCTGATTCTGGTGCTGTAATCTGCACCATCAGCAAGCCAGGCTCTTCTTGGAGTTTTGCATTTATTTTGTAATCTTCTGTAAAAATAACAAAAATAAATATCAGAGGTCATTTTTCTTTTATTCATTGCACATGGAGATTTTTTTTCGTTGCCCAGGAAGACAGAATGATGCTGCCAGCATTCTGGCAACAGGACTGAAATAAAATTGCAATCGTTCCAGCATTGCCAGGACTGATATCAGTGACATTCTCATAAATTCAAGTCTTGAAAGGAGAAGATGTCCAGATGTTTTGGAAAGAACAGATCATGAGCACTTTACAAAGTGAAAAGTATTTATTACAGAGGTTGAAAATGCACAGAAAGCACAAGTATGTTGGTTGCATATTTTGTTTCTTTTTAAAAAATAATCTCATTTTTCTCCCTCATGTCATCTAATTATGTGGTCATTAATGATAAGGACATTTTTTTTCATGGTTATCAGGCTATAGTCAAGTTAAATAATATTATTCCTCTGTACACGTTTGTTCAACCACTGTTGAAAACCTTTTTAAACCAAGCTGCCCAGCTCCTGTCTCACAGACATAATATATCTGGAATAAAAGTCATGGCACTTTCACATGGAATGCCACGAGTTGTCTTTCCTTTTTCTTAACAGCATGGTGGGTGAGAAGCTTGATTTTTAAAATTACATTTTCTGGAAGAAAACTATCTTGAATGCAATTTTTTGTTAAAATCTCTAAATAATCTGTAAATAGTCTATAATTTTATTTACCTCCAGGTAGAAATTTTGGGCTGTTGAGGTCACAATAGCTTGTGAACCTGAATGGCAGCATGAGAATGGCTTAGAGCCACCTGAGGAGGTGTTCCTTGTTATGATATGTATTAGTCTGCTAATCTTCCCAGTCTTTAATCCACAATACTGTATTAAAGGACCAAAAATAGTCTCCACTGTCATTAAAGGACTGTTTCTGCTTCTTTTTTTTTTTTTTTAATGTAAATTCTAGTGGGGAGTTGAATGAATGTTCAGTGCTGACAAAGAGAATCCTTCCTCTCCTTTCTTCTTTGTGGCACAGAGGTTTTCCACACTTCATTTTTCACCACTCTGGGCTTTGGAAATGTTTTTTTTGAAATTAATGTTAGCTTGTTTTGTGCGTCAGTGTTGTCACTTCTCAGTCTTTCTAAATTAAACAAATGTTTCAAAGCTGTGTTTGTCCAGCCAAACTCTTGTCATTTCAATTATTAGTGTTTCCAGGAGTGTAAACACTTGTGCACAGCACAGACGGACGTGGTATAATTGGAAATCTTACCATTGGAAATGGCATTCTGCTTTCCCTGCATCAACATGTCATAATAGAGGAAAAAAGAGAATATCTTGGATATTCCATCTGATACAATTTTGTTTTTCTCTTACATTTATTCTCTGGAATAAACAAAATGCAACATGAAAGTTACTATTTCTTGTGTCTCTGATAAATGCTATTGACCTGTCAGAAATAATGAGTTGCAGTATGATACACATAATAACTATTTACAATTCATCTTCACAAGGCAAAATTCTACTCTTGCAAAATAATCATCTCCTTCAATTGAAGATTTGTGAGAATATGGTAAATAAAATGGGCCACACCTTTCTGCTCACATTGAAATGGTGAGAATTTTCACTTTGGCTTCAGTGCCAGTGAGGACAAAGCACAGCCTCAAGCAGGAGAAGTTCAGGTTTTTTGGACATCAGGAAACAATTCTTCATGGAAAGGGTGGCTGGGAATTGGAGGGAGCTGCAAAGGGAGGTTTGGAGATGTCCAAGGAGGGCCTGGATGTGTCACTCAGGGCTGGGGGCAAGGTGAGGATCAGTCACAGGTTGGACTTTGAGGTCTTTTCCAGCCTCAGTGACTTTGGGAGAAAAGAGAGCTTTGAGGAAAAGCTTGGAGAGCTTTTCCAGCCTCAGTGACTCTGGGATCCCCTGATCCTGGGTTCACCCCATAAAGGAACAGCATTGTCCTGCTTTGCCAGGAGCTCTCTGCTGCTCCACAGGCTGATATTCTGGAGCTGGTATTTTCCATCAACGCAGCAGTACAAAGTTATTTACTATTTGTAGCAGTTGAACATCAGAAAAGCCCCTTGGAGATTCCAACAGAGTGTTACAAGGAGGTTTCAGGACAGTGACACATTCTGCTTTTCAAGGCCTCATGCTATGACGTACCTACAGAGGGCCTTGATCTGCAAACTTACACTCTAATGCAAAAAATGGGGGGAAAATAGGTTTTTGAGGGTAATTTTGGTCAGCTGGCAGTGATAGAGTATTTTTTTTTAATAAAGAAAAAAAAAGAAGGCCCTAGAGATGGTGATGGGGGGGTGGCTCAGGCAGGGCCCACCACTGCTTTGTCTCTGCCAGGTGCTCACCTGAGTGAGGAAAGCTTGATCCATTCTCCAGAGAATCTCTCACTTTCTGAGCATCTTCCATTCAGGGGACTTTCTGAGCCAGCCATGGGCTGTGTTTGGCCTGTGACATCCAATTTCTGTCTGCCCCAGGCCACCCCACTGCTCACACCCTGCACCAGCGCTGGTCCCGTGGGTTTGGTTCTTCCGGGCAAGGAATTCCAGGGCCAGCTGGCCTGGCCAAACCCACCTACTCTGTTCCTTACAAACCTGTCCCCATGTTTCTCTAAATCAATCACAGAGGCTCCCTTGTTTAGCTGGTACAAGAGCAGTTTGTTTTTTCCACATGGTTTGAGCGCTTTGTTTGTATTTCAAAGTCTCAGTCTTTCTGCTTTTTTTGTGTGTACAGTTGAAGACTGAAAGTTTGCCTACACCAGAGAATTGTTCTGATGCACTCAAAAGGGTGTGAATTCCTTTTTGGAAGAGATATTTAACATTTTTCCAGAGTGACTGCCGGTGGGAAGGACAAAATCAGCAAAACAACAAAGACAGCAAATACTCCAGCTGAGACAGAAATTTTTGTTTGTACAATCTGGAAAGCAGCAAAATCCAGGAAACATCCCAAAGGACCCCCATCACTCTTCAGTGTGCAACAGCATCAAGCTCTATAACTAGGAAAGATTTTACCATGCTCACATACTCCTGAGATATGAGAAAAGAAAGCAATGGGTTGTCACTCAGTATTCTGATAAGTCTGATATAAAAAAAAACTATTTTACACTCAATGTTCTGTATATGATCAGCCATTTATTTCCAATTTTATGGAGAGCTGCTATGAGGATAATGCACAAGCTATTTGCATGAGGAATGGGTTTTGCAAGGCTTTCAAGGAAACTCAAGTTGAAATAATGGCATCATTTATCTGTCACAATGGGAAGGAGGATTTTCCTGATTAGGACATATTGATGGACTGCAGTTTCATCCCTGGGAAATTATTAATTATTATGAGATACCCATTTTCTTTTCCCCAGAATTTTTTCAGAAATACTCTTTCTGTGACATTTCATCTCTCACACGACTTTTTTTCTCCCTGTACTTGGTGTTCTTTTTGACTGTGTTTTAATGCAGTACTGGCCTGTGTAAACAAGCTGTCTGTCACATGGAATAATTTAATAATAAAACATGTCTTGTGACCCAGGGCTTCCCAACCTGCACTCTGAGGAACTCTGAGGGGAAAGGGGCAGAGAGGAGGGCCAGTGTAACTGCAGAGACAGGGATAAAGTTGTGGGGTCTCTAAACACAAATGCTAAAAGACACAGAAAGATGCAGAAACCCACGCTTAGTGAAAATCATTTCCATCTCCTCCCCACTGGGATAAAAGACAGACAGATTCTTACAGAAATATATCTGTTTATGTTACCACAGCCTACCTTTTTCAATTTTTTTGGAAGGATTTAAGGTATATTGTTGCCAAACCAGGGATAAGAACAATAAACAGGGTTTTTGTTGTTGGTGGTGGTTTTGGGTTTTTTTTTTGTGAATGAATTTGTAGTAGAAAACCAGGATTGGTTAAAACATGACAAACTTAAGAATGGGAACTTCAACATTAAACTTGATGGGTGATTTCAGACAAAGACAGTAAGAAAGTTTATACTGCATGGAAAAAATAAATTAGGAAAACCTGGCTCTTTGGGATTTGGTAAGAAGTCTATGAATTAATGGAAACTGGTATCTGCTTTTGATCTAATTATGACAAGTAATTATCCCACGATATTTGCTGGTGGAGATGTCTCATGAGCTGGCCCTGTGGAAATTCCTTTGGAAGATGAGATTGGGTGAAGCAAATTATTTGTAGGCAGCAGTGTTGCAATGATCAGATCATCATTCCTAAAAGGGCTTTGGAGAACGGACACTTGTCCCCCTGACTCTCTGGAGAGGGACTCAGTTGTGATTTGCTTTGAAATGTGAGGAGGAATTGGCTTGTGAACTTCCTTATAGGCCTCCAGCAGGAAGTGATTCCTGTTGGCTGAGTATTTCTCAGAAGCAGGAAATAATAAAACAGCCACAGTTGCCAAAACAGTTGATGGAGGTGTTCTCCTTGGCTCCCTCTGAATGGATGTGAGGCAGAACAGAGCCTGATACATGTTTCCTTTTTTATATTGCTTTTTGATTAAAAAGTGATGCGGACTGTGGATTGCTGTTCCAGCAGATGAGTAAAAGCAAAGACATTTCAGGAGAAACCTTTTTCAAAATGAACCCAGATGCACTTACAGACCTAGGGTGGTATTGATGGAAATATAGAGAGAACTTCAGAAGTTGTGCTTGTTACAGCAATAATCAAATTATATAGAGAAAAAAAACCCCTTAAATCATCCAATAGAAACTTCTATCAGGGACAGTCTCTAGGATATCATCCAAACAGCCATACAGGAATAAATTTGCTATGAGAAGACCCCATAAATGGCACTTTGGAGTCAGGAGTTCTGAAGCTGCTGGCCAGGAGATTGGAAAAGCTGGTTGGAAAAGCTCTGATTTAATGGCCATGTATATGCCTGAACACAAACAGTGAAAATGCTGACTCCTTGTCCAGATGGCCTGAACCAGAAGCAAATTGCAAACACTCCCCTGGGCAGAAGAGCAAGCCATGAGCTGCTGGGGGAATGTGCTCACTCAGGAAGAGGTGGCAGACGTCTTTCCTCCAGTGATTTACAAAGGAGGGATGGGTTCCTGTATCACCCACAGGACCTGAACCCAGAGTAGAAAAAATGAGTGTCCAGGCAATGAAAAACCTCCCAGCAAGAGGAGCTGGTGTCACAACACATCCCAAAGGTGTCTGGGTGTGGAACACACCATGCCCCTGTGGTATCACTGTAAGAGTGGCCTGGCCAGGGGGACAAAGCCTGATATTGAAGGTGGATATAATAAAAGCACTGTGTAAGTGCTGTGTGTCCGAACTGCAGCAGTAAAAGGAGTTGTGTGTTAAATACAGTAGGGCAAGGATGTGTTTTAAGGGTTTACCTGGTTGTCTGGGCACATATAATGGAGTTTTTCTTTGCCTAGTTTGTCTAGTCATGATGTACAAGTAATTGCTAGGTTTGATGTGAAATAGATGCTTTACAGAGAGTCAGTAAAGCAATCCTACTGTGATCCTGTAGTGCTGTGACTGGTGCCATTTGGCTCTTCCCTGGGGCCTGACACGAGCCTGGCACACTCATCAGTGTTTCAGTGAATGAATCTGGTCCAGAATCAGTGGCAGGAAAGAAACTGGAATCCAAAATGATTCAGCAGGTCTGTGAGATTTTAAGGAACAGCAAAATACGCAGATTTCCCCAACCTGATGTAATCCAAGTTGTGACCCCTTCAGATCCTCCAGTTTTGGTGGCTGTTTTTGTGATGCAGCACAAAAGGAATGGAAATAAACACATTTCATGTTTCTTGATAGAACCCTTAACAAGAGTACAAAATGTTTCTTGGTGCTCCTCATGCTTTGGCATAAATTGATTAAGGCAAGAAAAATCTATTCCCTCTGAAGAGGAAGAAGAGATTTACAACATGTGCAGAATAGGTGGAGACCAAATGAAAAATCTTTATATTTCATTGGCTTTCAGATCAAATTTGGAAGTAGTTGCTCACAAAATAAAATCCATGAAGCAGGGGCATATGGCAGCAGTTTCTAGGGCATCTGGTGTGATTCTCTAAGTTTAGAGAAAAGCGGGGCCATCCCTGTCATTGGTTATTTGGTGAAATGCCATGGACATTCCAGTTCTGCCAAGTTGCACCCAGAAACTGAGGCTTTTAAATTAAGATGGTATGTAGCGAGTTATTTCTGTTCTGTGCTAAGTGTCCATGCACACTTTTCCCATCAGCACTTAATCTGAGTTAATTAGCTGGCTTTCATTCTTGTGAAATAAAACATCTTGCACATGCTTACACAGATGAGTGTGTAGATATACTGGGGTAGAACTTTTAACATGCATTTATGTCCCATATGTGTAAATTTGTAACAACGGGAACAACATTGAATAAATACAATACGATTAATACTTGGTTTCTTTATGTATATATTGTGGTTTTATGTTGGCATAGTCATGATTTTTCTGAGTGTATTAATATGAGAGGATGCCATGGGCAGATGTTTCTGTATCCAGGGAGTTGGGAATATTTTGTGTGTAATTTGAGTAAGGGAAGATGGACAGGTCTATTATTTTTTGTTGATGACATAAAACCAAGGTAAAAGTCTGTTGTGTGTGTGCTGAATGCCCTAATGAAAGAGACTTGGTGGATGTTTCCTACACTTTTTGTTGAGGATCTTCTATTGAAATAAGAACTACTGCATATATTTACATTGATACATAAAGATCTATGGCACAGCAGCAGGACATCCTGTGGTGCTGAGAGATGCAGGCGGTTCAGCGCTCACAGGTCTGCGGCTGCCTTTGAGAGCGGCAGGAAGGGGAGAGGTGTGCGGGGGAGAGCACAGGGCTGCACTTTGTTGTGGTGCAGGAATAACGATTCTCGGGGGGGTGCAGGAAGAGTGTGTGGTGAAGGCGGCCGGGAGCGGCGAGGAGCAGGTTCCCCGTGCTTTGTGACACGGAGGTGGCTGTGCCGGGCCGGGAGAAGGGAGCAGGGATGGAAGCAGAGATGGAAGTCACGGTCCTGCTGCTGCCTGCAGGGAGGGGAGGTGTGGGTTTCCATGGCTGACACCGGGCAAACTCTGTGTGTGGGTTTCCATGGCTGACACCGGGCAAACTCTGTGTGTGGGTTTCCATGGTTGACACCGGGCAAACTGTGTGTGTGGGTTTCCATGGTTGACACGGGGCAAACTGTGTGTGTGTGACCTGCCTGGGGCTGTGGGTGTGTGAGCGGGAGAGAGACCTGGCTGCTGTGCGAGCATGGAGGGAGCTGGGGAGTGAGAGGAGCCGGTCTGTGTGCGGGGGTGTGAGGGGAACCTCTGTGTGTGTGAGATAGAGAAACTGAGATGGGACCTTCTGTGTGTGTGTGCGAGGGGATCCCCTGTCTGTGCATGGCACGGGAGTGAATCTCTGTGTGCGGCTGTGTGTGGGGGAGAGAGAGAGAAAGTGAGAGGGGAGATTCTGTGCGCGTGTTTAAGGGAACCTCTGAGCGTGCGCGTGTGAGTGAGAGGAGCTTTTGTGCGTGCCTGTGTGTGAGGGAAGCCTGTGTAGGTGAATGTGAGAGAAAGAGAGAGAGAGGAGAACCGGTGTGTGCCTGAGTGGAACCGGTGCGTTTTGGGGGGAGCTGGTGAGCGGGGAGAGCCGGTGTGTGTGTGCGAGAGAGCCCCCGGTGAGTGTGAGAGCTCCGGTGCGTGTGCAGGAGGGAGCCCCGGTGAGTGTGGGAGCTCCGGTGCGTGTGCAAGAGAGAGCGCCGGTGTGTGTGCGAGAGCCCCAGTGTGCGTGAGAGCACCCGGGCTGTGTGTGTGAAAGAGAAAGAGCCCCGGGGCGCGCTGCGGGAGCTGACGAGGGCCAGCAGGTGCGGCCGCCCCCCCGTTCTCCCCCGGCGCTCCCCGGCGGGGGCGGCCCCGCGCCCGCCCCGCCCCGGCCGGGGGCTCGCTCGCTCAGCCGCGGGCGGAGCAGCCGGCGAGAGGGCTCGGGATCCTCCTCCGCTCCGACGTCAGGCTGGGAGCGGGAGGCAGCGCCCAGCGCCGCCGTTGCCAGAGGCTCGGCGGCCGCCGGACGGGGCGGACGTCGGGGCGGCGACTCCCGGAGCGGCGGGGGGTGGGGAGGAGGCGCTATGGCCGACGTGTTCCCGGGCTCCGAGCCCGGCGCCGACCCGGAGGCGGCGCGGCGCTTCGCTCGCAAGGGCGCCCTGAGGCAGAAGAACGTGCACGAGGTGAAGGAGCACAAATTCATCGCGCGCTTCTTCAAGCAGCCCACCTTCTGCAGCCACTGCACCGACTTCATCTGGTGAGAGCCCGGGGCGCGCGTTCCCCCCGCGCCCGCCGCCGCCCGGGCCCGCTCCGCCGCGGGGATTCCCCGCCTCGGGCAGCCCCGGCTCCGGTGAGCCGCCGTCCCTGCCCTGCCTTCCCTTCCCCGCCCACCCGCCGCGTCCCCGGGCAGCCGGGTCGCGGTGCCGCCGCTCTGGCCGGGGCCGGGCAGGTGACCCCGCTGGGGGTGACCCCCCCCCGTGTCACCTCGCTGCCCCGGCGCTGTCGCATCCCCGTCCCGGCGGGCTGTGTGCGGCTGCCGCCGCTCGGGGAGCCCCGGGCTGGGCGCACCCCGCTTTCGGGGCGGTGGGAGCCCCCAAACTTGCCGGCGCTCGGGTTATCGCAGAGACCAGCAGGGTCTGGAGTCCCGCACTGGGGTTATCGCTTCCCACACGGTCCAGAGCTGTGTTTCTCACCCCTTGTCTCGGGGTTGTGCTCGGCTGGGCTGGGGGGCTCAGACGGGCACAGCCGCGCTGGGACGGAGGGTGCCCGTGCCAGACCGGGCTGTTGAACTCGGGTCCCCCAGCATTAACTCCTGGTCAGTGCCTGCCCTGCTCCCTCCTGCTGCCCAGGGCGGGCAGCGAGGCCGGGCAGGCACCGTGACACCGCTGCTCCGCTCCACGCCGAGGAAAGGGAGGGGTGGTTTTTGTGAGAGAAGTGTTCCTGCGCGAGAGGGCAGGAAAACTCCCTACCAACACCCTCCTTGCTGAGCTGGTAGGGAAAAGTACACCCATGGGTTCGTGCGGGGCCGGGGCAGGGCGGCAGCTCCGCGCAGGCCGGGCCGTTCCGTTCCGTACCCGTTCCCCGTTCCGAGCGAGGAGCGGCGGCCCGGGCTCGGCAGGAGCCGCGGGAGCCTCGGCGGTCCTGGACCTGCACAAACAGCTCGGGATTCCCCTCCTTCACCTCGCTCCAGCCGTGCTGCGCTGCTCAAGTTTGCACTGCAGCTCTGGGTGCCGAAAGCGAGAGCTGTGATTTATTTTGGCCCAAGTTGTGAAAGGGTCTGCACGCAGCTGGCTGTCTGTGGCACGCTTCTTGCTCTCTTCATGTGTGTTTATGTGTCTGGACACGGACCTTTTCCTTCCTCTGTCAGTTTTCCTCTGCTTGCAAGCTGAAGCAAAGACTGTGCTTGTGCCAGAAATGATTGATATTCACAGAGTGAGGAAGGAAAGCTGACATGGTAGACTGCGCAAGAAACAAGTCAAATTTCTGAGTTTGTCTCTCTTTTACATTTTTTTTTGAGGGAAAAAAATTAAAAAGTGAAGTTGGGTGTGGTAAAAGTGAGAGACTTTCAAAAACTGCTTCAAAGTTAATCTAAACCAGAATGGGTTGGGAGGTGTGAAAAACCTCTGCAGGGTTATTGCGAGCGGTGTTTGTGCGCACCCGCAGCACAATTATAAAACAAAGCAGAGCTCTGTCACCAATGAGAGGAATTGAAAGGGTATCCTGTGGCTGACAGGTGGCAAGAGCACTGTGCTCTTGTCTTGTCGTGCTTGCTGAGCCGGAGGAAACTCCTCACATTCCTTACAGGAGCATCTGACACCTCGAAAACTTGTTTGGTTTTCTGGTTTGGAGATGGGCCGCTCTCAAACAACCATCGCGCACCATTGAGTGTTTCCAAATTGACTTGTGTCAATTAACAATGTTGGAAGGTTTAAAAAACACTACCTTTCAATGAAATTTACAGATAGATTCTTTTCCTTGGAGTATGTTTCATCAGGTAATATTTATAAAATAGTTTAGTGCCTCCTTTTCCTCTTCAGCAACTTTCACCTCTCTGCTTTGGTTCTGGACTGTTGATATTTTTTAAAAGACTTTTTACTTAAAAATTACATTGAAACTGCTGTGGGAGTGGAATGGGCTGCGGCTCTGCAGGGGTTCAGCTCAGACACTGAGCAACAGCCGTGCTTCTGGAGGAGATAAAACAGGAATATTTGCAAATAAGTCTATTTCAAAGGATTAAAAATTATCTCAAGTCTGTTTCATGTTCTTGGTCCCGCCATCGGCTTTCCTGTGATTGCATTTCCACGCTTCCAGCTTTTGAGTTTTGTGAAGATGAGTGGTAAAAGCATCAGAATGACAATATAGGCACATGTGCTGCCAAGCAAACAATAATTTGATTTTTCTCCTGGTTTTCCTGGTTCAGGTTTGCTGATAATAACAAGAAGTAGCAACTTGTGCAGAGAAATGTAGAGAAATGCTCTAAGCTGTGTCATTTCAGCTTTTTCCTGAAGGAACACTGCACTGAAGGTTTTGTCTCTTCCATAAATAAATAAACAAAAAGTGGAGAAATTGTTGATACTTTTTTTTTTAAGAAACCATTTGCATAAAATTGATAATTAAGCTCGATGGTGTTAATTGCACACAGCTTCTCCAGCTCATGGCTTTTGTCTGAGTGTGAGCAGCTCCTGCTCTCCAGATGAAAAACAGGCTGCAAAGAAAAAGGCAGAGAAATGTTTAGAGGCAGGATACTCAAAACAGTTATTTTTGTGGGAAGAGAATGTTAGATGCTTAAAGATAAACAAATAAATCCACAGCAGTGGAGTTTGCCAGAGGTACAAAATGTGTTGGATGTCATTGTGTTCATTGCAGAAGTGCTACACGCACATTTGTGTTTCGTTATGGAAATGGAGCAAGGAAGCTGGAGAATAATCACTATGAAAATCAGGGGCCTGTCTTCTCATTTCTGTTGAAACAAGCAAAACTTTTCACCTGCTTGCTTTCCATACAGCAAACGGCTGGACTCCAGCTGAGCCTCACAACAGCCGTTTGTAATCCCAAAATCTGGATGAAACCCCAAGTCTGGTTTGTTTTACGTGCCTTTGCTGGAACTTGGAATATTTCACGTGGCTGTTAAATATACATGTGGCATTCAACGAGTTGAAATATTATGCAGCAATCACAGATGATGATAATTGTAGATCCAAAATAGCTTGTAAAATAATAATAATAAAAAAATTGTTGCCAGAAGCTGAAATTACATAGCTGGTGACAGCTATTGTTCTCTGCTTTGAAATGGGTGGGCTGGTCTGTGTTGTGTATTTGAAAATCTGTTGCTGTCGTAGCAAAACCTGAGGTAATTTAATATGAAGCTATTTTTGTGTTTTTAGGGATCACTGAGTAGAAATTAAAACCAAACGTACTAAGGCAGTTCCTTTTCCTTCTTTCCACAGGGGATTTGGGAAGCAAGGATTCCAGTGCCAAGGTAAGCCCCAGCTGCTCTGCTGGCACACACAGGGGGTGGCACCTCAGTCTAAAGGTACCCAAAACTCACCAGCAGCCAGAGAGAAACAATCCTGGAAAAACCAAGCAAGCATCATTGCCTACGTGAATTCTAAAAGAAGGCAATTATTCCATTAAGTAATTATTTTTCATATAATTTACATTGAAAAAATCAAGTAATTATTCATACTGCAATAGTATAAAAAGTTGGTGGATTTTGTTTTTAAATCCCAGCACAGTAAATATCGTATAATCCGCAAGATTCTAACTTTTCATGGAAATAATCTGTGCAATTTAGCTTTGCAGAGATCATTTTTCTCATCAGAAGCTCTTGTCTGTGTGGGCGTTTTGGAAAATGGATTCACTTTTTAGTCATATGGCTTCTTTTCATAACCCAAAGTCCCTGGTTTTCATTTTCATACAATGCATGTTCAGGAGAACCTTTGGCTTTATCTCTGTATTAGGACAAGACAATTCTGTCTTGTATAATACTGAATTACAAAAAAGAAAAATCCACCTGTATAAAATCACTGATTTAATAAACCTGCTAACCTTGAGAAACTGAAAGCTGCTGTAGTATAACTGTAAATGCTCTAGTCTCACACAGCCTGTATTTCTGCCAAATATTTCTCATTATTTAGCATTTAATCATGAAATAACCACACCCAGCCAGTGCAGGTTTTTTCCTTTGTCATATGTTTGCTTAATTAGGATGAGGCTTTTTGTGGTTCCTCTCCCTTCCCCACCTTCTCCCTGTCACTTCTGCTGCAGCTGCGTGTTGTGTACTCATTAGCTGGCCTTTCCTTCCCTCTTTCATGGCATTCCTGATGAGTATTTGCTCTTGCCTTAGAGCACATTTGACTCTCCTGAACATTGCTTTTTACACAGCAGTTAGGGAAATGATGGGTCCTGTGGTATTTTTGTGAAAGTTGATGTGAGCTGATGCTTTTTGAAATTAAACCTCTGAGAAAGTGCGTGTCAAAGCCTGATGCCTTTTAAAGATTAGCAATAAATAAGTTTTCTTTCTGCAAGTTGAGCCTTGCAGACACACACGGCGTTTCCTGATGGAGGTGAGCAGACATCCATGATTTTTCCTCTGTGCCCCAAAACATTAATACTAAATTTTGTAGGTTTTTGCCATCCATCACATCCAAAGCAGTGCTTAGGTGGCAATGGAATGGCATTTCCCCAGTCTCATTCAGGACAGCTCAGTGGTTCCTAGTTCAGGAATTGTTTAGAGGTTCATTACAGATTTCTGTTGGTGTACAGAAAATAATTGGGGCTGCATTTAGATGGTGCAGTGATCCAGCTTAGCTTTTGCAGCTTGACTTTCTCCTGTCTCCCAGCTGGGGGCTCGGGCTGGGCAGGATGCCCTGCCCTGGCCACAGATCCAGCCTGGCGTGGCTGCTCATCTCCAGGGGTTTGCATTTCCTTTCCTCTTCATTTTCCTTTCCTGTGCCTGGAATTCCTTCTAACGCTGTAATTCTGTGAGCTGGGAGCAGTTGTGCTGCTGAGGACTGATGTGTACAGAGCCAGCTCAAGTTCTCATTCACTCTTGTTTCCCCTGCAGGTGCCATTCGTGCACACAACCAAGTGTAAAAGCAGTAGAGCAGCTCTGTTTGGTTTTAAATGCCTCAGAAGTGACACTTTTTAGGAATCTAAATATGTTCAAATTTGACTTTTTTCTGTATCAGAGTGAGAACCTACACTTCCTCTTTAAAGCCTGCTGTTTCCAGTGGGTTTGTCTGTGTTCTTGAGTAAATCTCTGAGAAATATTCTGGTTTTACATGGCTTGAAGCAAGCTGGTTTTTGTGCACTGATAAGTTTAAGCAATGGGGATTTTTAACCATCATTCATTACACTTGTGTTCAAAATTAATTAGTTCATACTCTTGGGATAATACTCTGGAAAAATAAAACTTCCAGGATAAAGTTAAGCCACTGAATCACTGTTTTTTCAGTTCAGCTTTCTGAAGCTTCTGTCTAAAATGTCACCAGTTAAAGCTGGAAAGCCAAATTAGTGATCAAAATTACTGAGAACACGAGGAATTAAAACCAAAAGTCTGAAACAAGAAGACAGGCTGCAGAAAGGAAGCCTAATTTCTATAATGAAGTGGCTGTCTTTACAGAGAAGAATGACAAATGGAGAATAAAGTGGAATTTTCAGTGGGACATGAAGGAAAGAACACTGCAGTGACAGCTCTTAGCATGACTGGGGCTCTTGGTCCTTCAGTGTTTCCATTAACAAAAGCCTTTTCTACTCTGTTTTCAAGAGTGTTGTAAATCTCCCACTAGACACAAGCTTGATGTCAGGCAGAATTCAAAGCTGGGGGTTTTGTTGTTTCCAGAGTTGTCTGAAATTCTTCTGGCCTTTGATCCCAAGGGGAAGAGGAAGGCCCACAGCAGTCACACACTGCACTCAAATGATGTGTCTACTATAAAAACCTGCAATTCTAGCAATATTTGCATTAGAGTTCTTCAATTAAAAAAAGCTCTTAGTTGTTATGAGGTTTTAAGTATTGCAGCAAATACAGTATGGTTTTATATATATTTTTTAAACTTCCATTATAAAAGTGTCCAGTTTTATTTTTAGATGTCCTCAAACAAAATAATTTAATATAGATTTTAGTAGAATTTAAACTAGTGAAATGATCTGATTTTGGGCCATTAATACTTTTTTTCATTGGAATTGCTTAGATCCTGTCTTCACTTGAATGCTGTCACTTTGGTTTTCAGGTTTTGATGTCTGTTTCTGCTGTAGTGTTCAGCTTCAGCATTACATGAAGACATTTAAATGAGCTCTTTAGAATTGAAGGGAATTATTTCAATTTATTTTCCTAAAACATTTTACAATATCTTTTTTCCCACCTCCTTATTTATGGGATCCGGATGAATTTGCAAAAGACAGCAAATTAAATTTTGGTGTGATTTTTATGCCCTGAATGTGGCAGAGGGTCAGGTGCAATTGCATTATCACCACACAAATGCTCAGCCAGGGACAGTCCACATCCTAAGTAGTTTGTCTTTCTTAATGGGTGCATTTTAATGTGGCTGCTGAATATTCCAGCAAACAGGAGCTCAGACTGCTGAGGTTTGCAGCCAGACATGTGTTAGTTCATGGAGAGGAGACAGAACTCTGATTGAAAATAAGTTTTTTAGAGAAGAGCGTTTGGGATCATGAAGTAGCAGTGGGAAACGTCTGTGGTTTTGGCCGTGTGTGGGTTTGAAAATGAGCTTGAAAGGTTTCAGCTGGATTAATGCTCTCCTAGGGATGGGATTCAGGCAGGATTTATTCACAGGAAGGGTGGTCGGGCATTGGGAGGGGCTGCCCAGGGGGATTGGGAGTCTCCATCCCTGGAGGTGTCCTGTCCGGTTTTCGGCTGTTTGGAGGGCCTGGAAGGGCCCGGGGTGGCCTTGGGGCAGCCCGCGATTCAAAGGACGAGAAGAGGCTTCAGTTCTTCTTTCGGTCTCTGTGTTTATTAATTGTTTATCTAAAAGATTTTCTTTCGGCCCGACAGAGCTCTGCTCAGCAGCCAGCCATGAGCACACTGTGCTGCCCTCCGGGCGGTCACCTATCTTTATACCCATGGTTACGTGTACAATATTTATCATTTTTCCCCAATCCTTTTTATTTTTATTGTCCGGTGCACTTTTAGTAATGACCAATCCCAAAGTGCCACCATCACCACAGAAGATGGAGGAGAAGAAGAAGGACAGGACACGCCCCAATTCCTCCATCTTACTTCTCTAAACCCCCCTGTACAGAAATCCTAAACCCTGTGTCTCACCCTCTAATTAACCAATCCCTTCACCATTCACCCCGGTGAAACCCTCCTGTCCTCATACAGGTGTCGTCTCCTGTGTGGGATCAAAGTCCAGCCACCAGACACTTCTGGAACATTCCAGGACTCCCGAGCCCCCAAGGGTGCTCTCGGTGACACCTCAGTCCTGAGGTGCTGAGATCCCACAGTGTCCAAGCAATGACTGGGTGTGGGCTCAGTTTCTGAGCTGGTGACAAGGTGGGGATTGGTCACAGGTTGGACTCCATGGTCTGGGAGCTCTTTGCCAGCCTCAGTGATTCTGGGATTCTGTACAATTTTTGTTCCTGTTCTTAGAAAGCATTTTGCCTTTTCATATTTGTGGTTTGTTGTTGATTTATAGAAACATGAAGTATTTTAAATATTGTGCTTGTGAAGCAGGAGTTCTCATTCTGCTGTTTTGCTTTTGCTGTTGATCATGTCTGTGGCAGTGCAAACACGATGGGAGGATTATTCCAGGAAGTTTCGGCTTTGTTTTGTTTTCTTGCATTGTCAAGCAGGCCAGCAAGCTGTCTGTAGCACTGAAAGCTTTCCTCTGATGTGCACCTGGAAATACTGCAGGAGCAATGTGAAAAACAGAATAATTGAAACCTTTTTCAATCTGCCACACTATGAAAGTTCCTCTTTTGAGACAGCCTGCTTTAAATTAAGCAAGCAATTAAGTTAAATTTTGGCTTCATCATTCTTTTGATAGGCTGTTCCACTCTGAGTGTAACTTATACTTGTTTCTTTCTGTTGGGTTTGTGAGAAACATTTTTCTGCTGAACAGACATCAACAAATAGGAACTCACTAAGATGTGAAGAGCAAACATTGTAGAACATGTATTTATGTAGGTTTTGAGGTTGTTTTAAGTTCAGCACTGAAGGCTCAGCACATTTCCTCAGGGCAGAAATATTTTTAGTTACAGTAATATAAATGTGATCAGCTCATGTTCCTGATCAAGGGTCTGTTGTTCATTCTCTCCTAAAGGGTCAAAATTGGTAGTTATTAACAGCAAGTTTTCCCTCTTTGACATGATTGCTGCAGGCTCTACTGAAGTGCAATATTCTGCTGTAGTTCAGCTGTGAAATACATTTGGCTTTAGGGTAGTAATGAGCTAAGGAAGAGTTTCACATGTGTTCCCTAATTTACATAAATAAAAATTAGAGAAATCAATTAAAGCAGATCATTATGCTTCCCTATCTGGGCGACTATTGCTCTTTCCACAGTTTTTTCCTGTCTTCCCTCAATTTATTTTCAGATCAGTTCTCTCTAAATGTTGAATTTTACCTTCCATTGTTCCTAAGCTGCTTGGAACAGTTTGTGCCATGCCGAGTCTGGGCTGGGCAGACATCTACAGCAATTCCTTCACTGGAAAGGAAAATGGGGACATTTTGTCAGTTTTTAATACTCAAATATTGTAACATTGGCACATCAAACCAGCACTTCATTTCCTCTGTATTGTTTATCCTTTATCTGATGATTCTTGACCTCTCTTCTACAACACAAATACCAAAGAACCCTTTGGTGCCTCCTCATTTTTAAATCATATATTTTCATTAAAAATGTTCTATTAGTGGTCTGTGTAGTGATTTGGTTGAGAAACTAATTTTTAATGTTCTGTGATCTGAAGATTTGAGCCGGTGAAAACTCTGACCATTTCCAACCTGGCTGACACACAGAGTTTTCATCAATCCTCAGTGCTGATATATTTATAGTAGGAGCAGCACCATTTATTCTTTTCTGTGTCTGGATCAAGGCTTAATTCTTGGTTTTCCATCCTGATGGTTGTGTTTCCCCTACAGTTTCTTCTTCCTTTTACAATCTTCATTTTCCTTTGTAACCTAAAAAAATAAATCTATTGCATTGCAGCATTGATTCTCATAAAAATAATTTGTCTTCCTTACTTGGAAATGTTTTTGCCAAAGGGTGGACAAGACACAAAGCAAGTTCCCTTTTCTTTGCCAGAACTGCTTCTCTTGTATCATTATCATTTTTGTGGTGAGATGGGGTATTACAGACCAGGGCTTGAACAATGTGGGTGTTTTCCTTTGTGCTCTTTATATTATTTATTAGTCATGTGCTACAGTTTACATTAACTAATGCTGCTGAAAGCCTGAGATTGAGAAATTAATTCCATGGAAGGCTGTGACTGTGGAGCTTGAAAGTCAGCGTGAAATCTTCTGAAATGGGAATTCAGTAAAAATACACTTCCAGCAGCTGCTTTAATGCATTTTTGTGTGCATAACTTGGAGGTATCTGTTCAAAAATGGAACCCCCAGAGGAAAAACCCAAACAGTTACACACAGTCCCCAAAAAATAACAACCCAAACAAAAGAATAAACAGCACCTGAGAGCATAAATTGTATCTGCACAGAGTTTCCATGATTCCTCTCTCTGCTTTGTCCTTTCCTTTGGCCTTTTGCCCTCAGCCTGATCTGTGGACTTTGTGTTTCTGGGCTCCTTCTCAAAGGGCAGTAATTTTACTCATCTGCAGATAATTTGACATACACACACACAGATAAGATGCTTGTTGTGCATTTGTCTTGTCAGCTTCTATTTATTGTTCCTCCCCTCCTTTGGCTGTCCTTACTTCTGCAACATCTGACCCATTTTATGAGGAAATAAGGTGCCATTAATTGCTGATGCCTGTGAAAGTTGAGATTCTCTTCCCATTTCTGCAGGTGAGCTCTGAGAGGTTTTTGAAAAATTGCCCATGTTGTGAGTTCCTCCTGAGAACAGCAGTGATGGGTGAACCTCCTGAGTCTTTGAGAGTGCAGACCTGGAGAACCCTTTGGAAATGTCCATCCCAGCTTTGGCTGTGGTGCTGGGTGATCCTGGAGCATGGAGCTTCTCCTGTGGGTGCTGCAGAGCACGTGCTGGAGGCTTTTGGTTCCTGGATCCACTGCAGCTCAGCAGACATAAAAGCCCTGAAATTGAGATTTTAGTTCACAGCATTTTCCTCCACAGATGTGTTCCTGCTGGAGCACTGCCTGACAGTGCAGATGTGCAGGTTCTGCTTTCAGCTGGGAGGGGGATTTGCTGTCTGAGCTGGGTAGAAGGGGCAGCAGGACACTGTGGCAGGACAGGGAAGGTGCCTCTGTGTTGCTGAGGATTCTTTGTTACTACAATCACATGCTTTCACAAAAGTTCAATATTGAGGAGATCAGGCTATGTCACCATTCCTGGAGGCATTTGAAGATGTGGATGTGGCACTTGGGGACGTGGTTTCGTGGTGCCATTGGCAGTGTTAAGGATGGGACTCGCTGTCACCAGGGTGTGCAGTGACAGGAGTGAAGGAGGGTGGGCTTGGATTAGAAATTGGGAAGAAATTCCTGAAAGGATAGGGAGGCCCTGGCACAGGGTGCCCAAGGAAGCTGTGGCTGCCTCTGGATCCCTGGCAGTGCCCAAGGCCAGGCTGGACAGAGTTTGGAGCAGCCTGGGGCAGTGGAAATGTCCCTGAACATGGCAGGGGTGGCACTGGATGAGCTTTAAGGTCCCCTCCAACCCATATCATTGCATGAGTGTTGCATGTCTTCTCTAGCCTAAATGATTCTGTGATTCCCAATGTACTTAATTAAATGTGTGATCAACACTGAACATGGCAGTAAAATAAATAAATACGGAGTTGCACTTCTGTTTCCTAGAAAGTTTCCTTGGTGATACTGTGCTCATCAAACCTCAAACATAATTAAACCTTACCTTGCAGCAAACTTTTATTTTTTATATTCCATTTCAAGAGTAAAACCATCTTCACCCTTCCCATGAGAAGTTTGTTTTGCTTACTGGCATTGGTCAGGTATCCCAGCAGTGAGTTCCAGTCAGGAGACTGTTCCAGTGCCCTGGATGTAATTCCATGGAGCTCTTCAGCTTCTCACTGAGCATGTGGGAGTGATAGCTCATCCCCAGCTGACAGATAAACCAGTTTGAGGCCTGGGCAAGATAAAGTTTGTCATATTCTTAATTTTCCCCTCTCCCTTGGTTATCCTGCACATCAGCTGCTGTTACACAGCCACATAGGGTGTTCATTTTATACAAGATTTTTGTGAATGCCACCAGCAGAATTTAATGAAACGTTGGAAAGAAAGATACAAGAGGATGAAGAAAACAGAATTCCCTGTTGGGATGCATTGATAATTATTTCTTTTTTGTTTGCTTTTGTGGGTTTTTCCTCTTTAGGGTGAGAGGTAAAAATAATAAGTTATTTAATAAATACTTTAGGCTCAGTTCCTCAGCTTTTCCATCTGCAACAGAAAGCATGAAAATATAAGAGAGAAGGACTCTCTTGTGTGTCATTAATAACAGAAACTACCCTTTAAGTGTTTTTAAATTCTTGTGCTGAACAAAATGCTGAACATTTTAATTCTAACTGTTTCCAGCAGTGCCTGTTGAAGGCTTGCAGAGGCTGGGAGTGCTTGGAGCTGGTTATCAACTGTTAATTTTTCAATTGCAGCTATTTTTGAATAATGCCTTCCATAAATAATATGATTTATAACTCTTACCTTTTAAGTCCGACACCCAAACATATGCATATGTAACTTTCTGTGCATTGCAGTGTCATTTGCTCTGGTTTCCTAATTAGAATGGGTTTTACGTGAAGTTTTTTTGTTCTTTTTTGCAATTACATAATATAGACTTTAAGGTACTGCAGGCATGTAGGTTTTTTCATCAGCTTATATTCTAGTTGGCTTAATTTAGATTTTGAGATCACATTATTGTATTAATTAGAATCTTTTCATCAAGTGAGCTTTATTAGAAGTCTGAAATGTGTCCTTATTAATGTAGAAGTCTACTGAAATTATTATTTTAATCTGTCCTGTCTAGTTTACAAAATGTCCTTTTTTATTTCTGATTTAGACTGACAGAAACACACTTCTTGAACTAAAAGTGCATATTCATCCAGAAACACAAAATATATAGCCATTATTGCTCTTAGTTCGCTACTTCTTAGTTTTTAAAATGAAGCTGCAAAAGTCTAATTAATGCTTGTCTTTATACAATGGCCTTTCAAGATTTAGAAGATTTGCCATCATTTACAAGTAGAGCTTCTGCCGCTGTCAGAAGTGTCAGTGGATGGACAGTGATCAACACAAATTGCATATTCAGGGCTTTATTTGCTTTGTGTGGCAATTGTCAAGTTGTCTTCCTCTTGCTAAGAAAATAGCTTATATTTTAAAAAATGGTTTTTAACTGAATTTGCAGCTATTGCTCCTTATTTGTCTTTAACTTCAATTTAAAAACTTGTATACAGCTCTCAGTATTGCATACACTGCAAGCATTCCCATATAGTTAAATGAAGCTTATAATTTATTCTGAAGCAGAGTTTTATGAAGATTGTGTTGCTGAGAATTCAACATTTTTATCTCTCTAAATGATCCTTACACTGATGACACAATTGAATATTGGTGACAGTTTTTTTTTGACATTTTCAAATACAAAATCTACAAGGATCAGATGTTTAGAAGTTGGGTTCTGTGTGCCTGGCTTTTGACACCAGGGTGTGCATGAGGGTGGCTACTTAGAATATGTTTAAAAAGAATTAGTGGCTCAAAAGTGGTTTAAACACTGATTTTCCTTAGTTTCCTGCTGAAACTTAGGATATGTACTTGGACCAGTACATATCCAAGGTAAGGACTGTAGATAGAAATTCTCATTTTGAAGAGTGCTGAAGGTTGTTCCCAATGTAACCCTCTTCCCAAAGCACACTCTTCCTTTTCCTTTGAAATTATCAGCATTTTCAACTTCCCTGGAATGTGTGCTGAATGTGGTGTTTCAGCTTCTTAGTAAACAAGCCATTATTCATGGACAAGAAGGAGTTGGAATAATACTTTCTCTTCTTTCAGCTTCTAGTCTGTGTGGGTTTGTTATTTTGGTTTTTACTCAGGATTAGCCAGAATCCATGTCAAAGTAATCTTGTTCTCAAGAAATTGGCCTTTAATAGTAAAAAAAAAACCCAAACCAAAATAAAAAGTGAATCTTTACGTTCTGAGAGTGCAGAAATTAATGCTTATTTTATGCAAAGTGATTGTGTACATCAGTGTTTTATTGGGTTGGTTTTCAGTTTTCCTTGTTTCTTAAGGCATTGCTGTTGGGAAAAATCCCCCTCATAATTATTTTTGCTCCTGTATCACCCTATGTGCCTTTCCATGGCATCTCCTGATTCCCTGGGAGAGATGTGACCTCTCCTGTTCCCTAGAGCCTCTTACCTGAAATACTTTTCCATTTCTTGCATCCAGGCTTTGATCCTGAGAGGATTTTTATGTGTCTGAAGGTGACACCCTGCGTGGTGCTGACAGGTTCTGGGCAGCTCCACTTCTCTCCTCTTCCAGAATTGCATAAAATAGATTTCAGCCTAGCAATTCCCTGAACTTGTTCCCATAAAAAATATTACAAAATAATGATAAACGTAGAAACAGACTAAGCAGCAAAGTTTATTTTAAAGTGTAGATACAGTTATTTTTGTGTTCTTCCATTGGGACAGGTTAGCTGATTGAATTTGTGATGTGCTGTAGAATTAGGTTTTGGACTGTTCCTGTCTTGTTTGCAAACTTTAATTAATTCCAAGCTTATTCCAAGTATGTCAGTTTTATATCTTCCTTTTTTTTGTCATCAGCTTTTGCAAATTACATCTGCTGGATGTAATTTTATAGAGTGAAACTTCGCTGTTAAAACAAGTGATGTGGATGCAGCAGAAAGCAATAGGTACATTCCTCTGGTGGGTGTTTTTCAGTTCTGCTCTGTGTATGTGCCATTGAGACAAATACTGCAAGGTTACAGAAAGAAAGGAGAAAAATATGATTTCATTTATGGTCTGTTTCAAGGAGTTTGATGCCTAGATATTGTTCAGAATTCCTTTAGATCTTATTGAGAGATCCTAAGCTGTGAACCTGTAAAACACAGCAAAGGCTCAATAAATCTCATTGTGCAGCTTAGTTAAACTGTATTTTATGGTGTTTTTAATGCAGTGTATGGCCAGGACAAACACACAGCTGTGGCAATTGCCCAAAGACCCTGGGGAATTTTGTGTTTTGTTAGATATGAAAACTTCCTGAAGTATCATTCTTAGCTCAGTAGATCAGTGAGAAAAAGTGGTATTTTTTTAATGGTAGTTTATTTATTTGTGTTCACAGAATGGCAGGATGGCTTTGGCTGGAAGGGACTTTGAAAAGCCCATCCAGTGCCACAGTGTGAGGTGTCCATGGGCAGTGCAAGGTGTCCATGGGCAGGGACACCTCCCACTGTCCCAGGCTGCTCCAAGCCCATCCAGCCTGGCCTTGGGCACTGCCAGGATCCAGGGGCAGCCACAGCTGCTCTGGGCACCTGTGCCAGGGCCTGCCCACCCTCACAGGGAGGAATTTCTTCCCAGTCTCCCATCCAAACCTATTCTTTGTCAGTTTTAAGCCATTCCCCGTGTCCTGTCCCTCCATCCCTTGTAAAGAGTCTCCATCTTTGCTGGAGCTCCTTCAGATTCTGCAAGGCCACAGTGATGTCACCCCAAAGCTTGTCCTCTCCAGGCTGAGCAATCCCACTTCTCCCAACCTTTCCTCCCAGCAGAGCTGCTCCTTCCCTTTGCTCATCCTGGAGCTTCCTCTGGACACTCTCCAGCTCCTCCCTGTGCTGGGGCCTCCAGCTCTTTGCTTGTCTGGCTCTGACCCGTGTGTTGGTGCCACCAGCACAGCTCCTGCCGTGTCTGGAGCTGCCACCCCAGTGCAGCAGTTTCCCTGATTTGCCTCTGAAAAGGAGCGCTAAAAAGCTGTGTAGTGCTGGAGAGGGTTTTGAAGTGCAAGTGGTGGAGATGTTTGATACATTTTCCTGGGAAGCTGCATTGTTTCCTAATGGATCTGCAGTCGTTATGCCAACTGCACAGCAGGCTCTTGCATTAGAGGGTTTTACGATCTGGTGCTCCCTGTGTGCTCTTGCCAGTTGTTGTTTTACTGAGCAGTTCTTTCAAGTGTTTTGTTCTGCCTCAGGTACCCAGGTGTGCCTGATGGAGCTGTAAAACTGATGCCTGCCCTTGTTTTCCTAAAAGGCAGCAAAGCTCATCTCTAAGATTTCTGCAAAACCCAAGTCTTGTCAGCATCTCTTGATGCTGTGTAATGAGGAACAGCTTAGTTGTCAAGTTTATATAAAGTGCTGATGATCTAATTGAGCTTGAGCTTCTTTGAACCCTTTGCAAAAACAGAATTTTCTTGTATATTATTAAACCTGGTACAAGGCCAGGTGTCACTTTCATTTCAGAATATAAATGCCTGATGTTACAAACATTTAAGGCTCGTGTTTTATTCAGGGCTGCACCGAGGGTTTGTGGCAATAGAGGTTTTACATGGCTTCTGTGGGTTTGGATATTTGACAACAAATGTGCTGAAGGCAAGGTCTGTCAGGGTCAGGGGTTCTCCTCAAAGTCCAGCAAGCAGCAAATCCCTGCAGGCCTGGGACTGCTCAGATACCTTGGACAGACATAACGGAGCACAAATACCTCACCCTGACATCCTGCTCAATATGCCTTGTCCAGGTTTCTTTTTTCATAAATGGACTAGAAAAAGTCCTAAAGCACTGTGAAATATTTGCTGAGAGAGCTATTTCTATTTTGGGAAGAGGGAGGACGGGCGTTTGTCACCGCTGCATCCCTGCCCTGCTTTCTGCAGAGGGGCTTTGACCTCGGATTCCTTTGTTTCCTGCCTGCACCCAGAGCTGGCCTGGCTCTGTGCTGGTGCTGTGCATATTTATAGGCACAGGCTGCAACTGCAGCTCCTGTTTTTAAACAACCCAGGCACCATAATGGACATATAAAGTCTCAAGGGTTTTTATTGCTCCTGTCATCTCAAGTGCTTTTGAATCCTGATTACAGAGCAATAAAATGTGGTTGGTTGGTTAATGTGACTGACAGGGACGGGGACTCTGTGTCAGAGGGTGTTGAGTGAACAGATTCATTGATGCAAGGCTGTGAATTTATGGACATTCCTTAACTTTGGAGTATTGATTATATAAGTAAATGTGTAGCCTAAGATTGATGGAGGGAATAAAAGACCTCATATATCATTAATGCATTTGGGAGGTCTAATTGGGATTGTGCAGGTTTTTATAATGAGCTTTCTGAAAGAAGCATTGATAAATAAGTTCAGTAATTTTTAATGAAGTCCTCAGCACTGTCTATGAAGCTTATTTTGTAATTTAAATCAATACCTTGGACAGAGTGCTAATTGTAGAACTTACTGTCGAATTAAATTTTTAATAATTCTTGCTTTCTTGGCTTTTATTCCATTTATGCAAATATTGACCTTTGAATTCTTACTGTTTCCTGTGTTTCATTGAGCCTCACTTTGAAGGGGTGAGGGGATGAGTGTGTCATCTTTAAGCTTTGGTTGTAATAATTAAAAGGGCAGTGTCAGACATTGGATCATTTGACATTTAACATGGCCAAATGAAAAGGAAATCAGTGATAAAAATCAGTGGGGTTAATCTTAGAAGTGTCAGATTTGCAGAGCAGAGAATGCAGACTGGGCTGGCCAGCAGGTGCCTCAGTGATGCCTTTCCAGAACTCCCAAAACACAGTTTGTCCCAGTTCTGCACTCTTTGTGGGAGTGAAGGATTGCATTCATGCTGAGCTAATAAATGTTCTTAAAAATTTTAAAGCCTGGATCTTGCAATCTGCTTTGTAGAAGGGATCAGTATCACGGTCAGTGGATGTTTATCTATTACATTCTTCTATATGGAACAACTGTTGGGATCTGACCTTAATCTGTAGTTAATAGTGTGGGCTTTAATGCTTATTTTTACTTGCAGTTCAGAGATCCTCTGAATAACTGAAGCCTGATATTATGCAGAGTTCTGCATTAATATTTAGTAAAGCAAGCTGCCCTTGATACAGGAGGTTTAGTAACCTAGAGAGACACGAGATGTGCTGATATGTGCACATATTATCCTCTCACTTTCCAGATGTACTTTTTGAAGTGGAAATTATTTGCTGGAGCTCAGTATTGAAATTTCAGTTTGATAGCACGATAAGATCTCCTGAAGTTTTACACAAATATATTCTGTCACATAAATAGTTGATATAATTTAAATTTTGCTTGTTATGGCTGCGTGTAAGGACAGACAGAGCTATGAGCACCACCTGAAGCATTCACTGCATGCTTGTGAGGAGAAAGTGGCCAATTAAATGGATCATACAAAAAGAATTTCTCATTGCAGATACCTCTTGTAACGATAATTAGGAGGCACAAGTGAGGAGATGCAATCCTTGGTTCCTAGGAAGCTCAGAGAATGGCTTCATGCCCTGTGCTTGTGTCAAGCATGGATACACCCTGTGAAATAATTTATGTATTTTACCATGGCACACATTGCTGACCCTGTAAGGAAAACCCACAGCACCATTCCTCAGCAGAGTTATGCCAGGCTTAATGAGAAGGAGATGATTTATTTTCATCCCCTCCCCTCTTGTTTTAGGGTATAGTTATCAATGGAGCAGAAAATTAAACACTTAAACTTATTCTCCTCAGGTACACCCTTCTCACTTGGTGTGGGACTGTTCCTGCTGTGCTGTGTGTGCACAGAATGCTCAGGTGATGGCTCTGCTGTGTGTTGTGGTAGCAGAAATTCACTCCTGGAGCCAAGTTGTCTGTAGTTCCCAGTGAGTTTTAGGGTGAATGAATCCTTTCATGGAGGTTGTTTTGTTGTATGCAGTTAATTGAATTATGAGGGTTTCTGAAATCAAAGGGCTGGTGGGAACAAGGATGATCTTGCTTGAGAAAATCAAGAGGTATTTTCTGTCGTGTGAGCTGTAAAATTGGTAAGAAAATGTTTGAGTTGCCTTTCAGCTTGTGGGTTTTTTTTTTTCCTCTATTTTTTCGTCTATATTTTGAAAAAATAGAAGCCATAATTGAAGCTCTTGTTGCATGGGCAAATTATTTATCCCCAGGTTGAGCTGAAAACCAGACTGATTTCTTTCTCTGTGGTGCCTCTGTGCCGTTGGGCTTGCATTCTGCCCTGATGGTGAGATGCAGGGTAACAGATGCAATCTGTGAAGCAACCAGCCCCAGCTTTGTGCTAACCAGTCATCAGGAAATATCACTGAATTATGGAGTACAAAACGCTTCTGTTGGAAATAAGTTTCAGTCTTTTGTGAAACAGGACTGGAAAGAACATGTCCGGGCTGGGGAGTGGCTCTGGAGGCCACTGTGCTGCTCAGGGCGTGTGGGCCGTGTCAATGAGCCCTTTCAGAACCCCCTGCACTCGGGTCCCTTGGCTTCTCTCCAGCTGCTCTGGCTGCTGGCTGGGTGAAATCTGGGCTCTGGGGTTTCTCTCATTGAGATCTGTCCCTGGTGGGCAGCACCCTGGCCTTGTGTGACTTCACAGCATCTAAAACTTGCAGGTTTTGTTGCTTTTAATTCCTGATTTAGCCTCGACTTGTCTGTGTGTCTTTGCCTCCTTGTTTTTGCAGGAACACCATCTTAATTTGTGCATTCCTAAGGAAAGCATGAAGCTACAAATCCACTCTTTAACATTTGCCTGGCCCCCAGCTTTGATATTTTATTAATTTGCTTTAATGGCAGAGCCCATGTTGCCATGAGAATGCTTTTGAAGGCTGCTCTCAGGAGCTGATGTCCTGCTGAGTTTTCCAGCTGCCTGTCCTAATTCTGGTGTGTCCCTGACCCAGAGCAGCCAGCCTGCTCCCACCTCACACTCTCAGCCTCCCTTACCTGTTCTTCACACCCCATCATGGCCAATTACTTATTTATTATTTTATTTATTTATAGTCTTGTCAAAGCCTATGTGAAGCAAGGTAATGAGTCCTGGACTAGTTGTTAACATAGGATAAAACCTCACTTTTTCAGCACTCTTAGCCATGAAGCCTTCAAAGATTTCAGACTGAAAATAGAAAAAAAAATAATATCTTTCTGCTCTTGCACATTTTGGACTTTGGTTTTAGGAGAGGTAGAACACTGGTTATTATTTAACATGTGTAGTACCTGCATAATGGTTCTAAAATTAGTCAGTTTTAAGATGGTTTTAAATGTGAATTGCTTTCAAGTTGAGTTGGGATATGAAAACCTCTCTCTATGGATCTTTTTTGTTAAGTTGTGAGATCAGTTTCCACAGAAATTTAATTGAACAATGTAAATGTCAAAGCTTGCTCAGCTTCAAAACAGATGTGTCCAAAATGGTTTCTCTGTTGATGGGAGACTTCAGGCTTTCCCTAGAATAATGCACTAAACCAAGGTGTGATTCAAAATTCTGTGTTTCTAGATTAGTTTTATGAAAAGAGCCAGTTGTGAAGATGCTGGGTGATTTTAGGGTTAAAAAAATTTACATGCTGTCTCTTGAGTAGATACCAAGATCTCTGATAGCACAACTCTTTATTTATAGGTTGCTGATGTGTTTACAAGACAGAAATTTATCAGCAATCCAGATGTTCTAGTTCTGCTAATTAACCTGTGTCTGCACACCCTGGGGCTGTCTCTTCACACTTGGACCTGCAGCTCATAACATGCTTTTGGTGTTCAAACCAAAAATGTGGCTGGCATTCCTAAATGTTGTTTCTAGACAACACTCTGCATTTCTGTCGTTGATTTGAGGCTCTCCAAAACACTAAAAATGGAATTGCTTTGAGTTTTAGTTACACTAATAGTGCCTCTGCCTGTAAAAGGGGGATATTTAGCAGGGCTTGGGTTGCACAGGCTGTGTCAGGATCAAGGAGATGAGTGTGAGATAAATGTGAGACGTGTTTTGTTTTTCATTGCTGTGATACAAAGTCTTGTGCAAAGATGCATTTGTGCTTCGCGAGCTCCCGTCCTGAGGAGTGTGAATATTAAAGGGATGAGTCAGAACAAGAACAGAACCCTGCAATTCTGACCTCTGATGCAGTGAGCTGCCTGTACAGTGTTGCTTGAGCAGTTTCTCCCCTGGTTGCCCTTGCTCTTGATTCTGCACAATAAAAGGCGAGTTTTTGGGCTGGTGGGAATTTGTAGTTTTTCAAGCAGGACATTGTAGAGGAGATCACTACCTAGCAGCAATTTTGTCTTTCACTGAGGAATTATTTTTATAATTTACTACATCTGAAGAATGAATTATGTTTTCTTACTCTTTCGTTTGGTTTTCTGATGGGGAGAGTATTCTTAATCCAAACCTCTTTTGCCTTCTTGAGCACACTCTGTGAGTCAAGGCTTGTTTAAAGGAGAGTAAATGTGTCCTGGGTACCTTTCTCACTGGCTGCTTGCTCCCAGTAATCTGTTCCCAGCATCATCCGTGTGCCTGGCACCAATCCCGTGATGAGTTTCTGTAAGCTGCAATAACCCTGCCCATGCCAGACCCAAGCTTGTCTCTGCTCCAGTGTTGTCATTCCATCTCTCACTTGGCAGGTGTGAATTTAAATCCTGATTGCAGAGTTAAAATATTTTATGTATTTAGGTTGGGAAGTCAGTGAGCTGCTGCTTCTCTTTTAGTTCATTGCAGGATTTAACTTGAGAAATCCCTACGAGCCTGAGATTTTTTGGATATTATTGTGGGTACTGATGGTATCTAGCCTGGCTTTGTCAAATCCCTCTTTGCAGCTGACAGGTTGTGTGGAAAGGCTGAAGTAGTGAGCACATGTTGGGGTTGGAGTGAGATTTGTACTATATTCCAGCAATTCTGAGTCCTCCTCCTAAACCATGGCACTGTTTTTTGGGTCATGGTTAACGTGCTAAAATTTTATCCAGTCATGCTCGCAGAATCTCGTTATCATCGCTGAATTCTGCTTCTGCAGAAGAAATGCTTTAAAAGCTTGTTGCAGATGGTGTTCCATCTTTACAGATAATGAGATTAAAATGTGTGATGAGGCATCTCCAGAACAAGCCCGGGATGGTGTTGGGATCCTGTCACAACCTTTGTGCAAGTGACAAATGATGCAGGGAATCGAGGCCTTGGCGAGTTTGATTCTGGGGGAAACTTGGTACAGCTGTGTCTTAAAAAGCCTGGGAAAACTATTTATAGGAACTAATTTCTGCAGATAGCAACAAATCCAGCGTGCTATCACCATCCTTGGGATGTTTCCTTATTTGAAGCTGATGGAATGAAACGGAGATTTATTAAAAATACAGCATCCAGCAGAGCTCTAAACCCTGAGTTTGGGAAGTATTTTGGCTCCCTGACGTCGCTTCTTTCATCCAGGAACACCCTTTGGCCTCAATTGGAGGCAGATTTTTTTCTGGTTTAGCAGCTCTCAGGCTGGAGGGAGAGCTCATAATTTCCCCTGGAGATGAGCCTGGTGCCAGGCTGC
The DNA here is from genome assembly GCF_047830755.1 of Zonotrichia albicollis. Classification (NCBI taxonomy): domain Eukaryota; kingdom Metazoa; phylum Chordata; class Aves; order Passeriformes; family Passerellidae; genus Zonotrichia; species Zonotrichia albicollis. The sequence continues at coordinate 10,710,675 of NC_133837.1, read as the reverse complement.
TTCCAAGCAGGGCAGGGAGTTCACCCTGCAGTGCCCAGGCACTGAAACTCGTGCGGCTCCTTCTCCTCCCTGCCAGCCTGCCAAGGAATTGGTGCCAGGCAAGAGGGGACCTGCCCTGAGCTTGCACCATCACCAGAGGGATTCCTGCGAGCAGGGGAGGGGACGGGAGCAGGAGGAGCCTTGGGGAAGGGAGATGCCAGGAGCAGAGAGCTGGGGCCTGCCTGGGCATCCTCGCAGGTGGCAGCCGTGGCTCTGGAGTGTGCCAGCAGCTGGGATTGCACCTCGTGGCCTCAGTGTCCCATTCCAGGAAATATTTGACCACCACATACTAGGAGAGAAATGCATCATCAAGGAGCACACTTATCTCAGCTGTATGAAAGTGCAGAGTCTTCTCTACATACAGAGTTTGAGGAATGCATTGTGGCAGTATTCACCTCACATTTTTCCTGTATTAACTGAAAATCACTTAACTTCCACCTCCACATAAAACTGAATTTCTCTTTTTTCTGGATCAAATTACAACTAAGGGTAAATACAAAAAAACCTCTGACTGAAGTTTTTCTTTTTTAAAAATGCATTATTTGATGGTAAGTGAAATAAGCAGCCAGATGTGGATGCAACACACCTCCCCCTTCCAGTCTACTTCTGACTTTTCTGTAGGTATTTTCAAAATTAAAAAGCAATTAGCCCAGTGAAAGTATAGCTGATTAATTTCATGTAAACGAGGAAGTTTGTGTATCAGTTCTCAGTTTGAAATGCCATATTGGGTAGAGAATGGATTCCTGTAAACTGAACCCTCCACACCATGCTGCTTTGTGTCTGTTTGAAAAACTTCAGTTCTGTATTTCACCATTTCTTTCACTATTGAGATTTTACCTGGCATGAAGCATTTCCTCTAGTCCTTGCTGCATCTGTAGGAAGGTTGTTTTGTGGGTTTTTTTTCAGTTACTTGATTTTTATTAGCAAGAACTGAAGTGAGGTTTGCATTATTTAATTTCATTAAGCCTTGTATGCTGGATTTTCCCTCAAAAATGAAACTAGTAACAGGATCTTTGGCTTCTAGTATTTTGCCTTTTCACTCTCAGTCACTTTAACATAAACAACAAATATTTCAGAAATTTAGTCTGAAACAATTATTTAATTCTTGCAGTATGAAGTGCATTCATTGAATTTTGCACTTAGAAATCATTTTACAATGGAGCTCCATGCACCCTCCATATTTTTCCTTAATTTACTGCCAGATTAATTTTCTTTTATTACACTCAAATCACACTTTGAACCGCAGCAGTCAGCTGGTCTGAACTAAAAATAATCCCTTCCTTGTATACCATGGCATTGCAGCCTTTTATTTACAGATATATTATAAGGGAGGATAAATTCTGTGACGTGTAAGGAAAACTCTGACACTCTCTGTGTACATATTGGGATATGGTTGAATGTGTTAAATGGGGCTTGCTCTGCTACGGGACAGAGAACTTCACTTTTCTGCACTCTTTGGGGTGGTTTGAGCACTGTTACCCCCAGCCCTCAGGTACTTGTCTTTTATTCCTCAAGGACTGGATGAAAATCTGGAAAATGAGTGTTCTCTTCCAGCCTATTTGGTTCCTCATGTGTGCTTGAAGTGTTTTGGAACTGCCTTTGGGGCTGGGCTGGTTTTAGGTTGTCAGGAGAATTCCTCATCCCCCGTGGTTTGAGTGGTGAGACCTGGGATGCGCAAGAAGATGTGGAGCCCAGTGCTGCAGCTGCCCCAGAGGTTAATTATTGCTCTTTAGAAATAATTAACTCAGGGCTGTTGGGGCTGCCAGCCCCATCCTGGCACCAGAGGAGCTGTCCTGGTGTCCTGTGCCATCCTCTGCTTCCTCCTGCTCACAAATTCCACTGGGTCATTGCCAGGGCTTCGTTTCCCCTCATGGAATTGCAATAGAATTTAAACTGATTTCAAACACCTTGTTTCCTTCCTCTTAACGGGGGTGTTGGTTCTTGGAAATCATTAAATGTTTGACTGAACTAAACACTCTTGAGTATTGTTTGAATGCTCCTGCCTGCCTTTCTTCCCTCATGTGAATGTTTTCCTTCCTTTCCTTTTTGTCAGTTATATTGTAAATAAGTTACTCAAATATTGTGAAGTTTTTTTATCCTGAATTTAATAGTGATGGTAACAAAAGCTGTACAGACCCTGAACCCTGCTCTGTCTGACCATATTAGAAAGTTTGGGGGAGGAGGAAGATTTTACCTACCAAGAAACATCTCAAAAGAATCATCTGAAGAAACTGAAATAAAAGCAGTGCTTTCACATTGGTGTGAATGGAGGAAATGGGGTTTTATTTCTGTATTATAACTGTTTGTGGAAGTATTCTAAAGTTTTGTTCCTGCTGTGAATTATTTCCCTGTGTCTTAGTCATTTACATAGGCTCAGGTGAAAGGCAGCTAGATATTAAAAAATAAATATTGTTGAAACTCCCTTTATCCTCAGATTATTTCAGAAATGTTGCATTCTCATTTATTCTCAGTAATAAACCATATTTAGGCAGAATATTCCACAGCTGAAGTTTTTATTCATTACTCAAATTTAGGGAATAAATTGCCTTTACCCCTTGTCTTTAAAATCAAATTGCTTAAATTAAGTGCTGTTATCTCTTACTTTTATTTTTCTGGACTTATTTTTATTTGAATTATGGTGTAATTATAGCATTTAAGACTGAAATATGTGAGAGGATAGAAATAGATGATCTTTATAGTCCCTGAAACCCCAAACCATTCTGTGGTTCTGTGATTTATTGGAAATCTTGATGTAATCCAACTCCAGTCACATTAGAAGGAACTTTTAATATTTTCCCCCAAATATTGTCAGTTCTGATATTCTGAAATATATAAATTTATTTTTTGAGTCTTTGTTTTAATTTTAAATAACAATAAAGCCTCAAAATGTTTATAAGTGAAGCTTCCTTTGTATGTGGTTTTGGTGATGAGCCACTGGGATTTTTTTTGACAGTGGAATACTAAGGCATTGTTTGTATTATGTTATAAATACATTTATGTGTAAATTTATTTTTAATTGTAACTAATTCCCTTCCTCAGTTTAAATGTAGCAGAAGTTTGGGATGAGTGATGCCAAAACCAAACTCTCCTCCTTGAATGGCCCAGGCCAGGGAGGATGAGGTGCAACCCCACAAACCAACCAGCTGTCACATGTATTTTATTTGTATTTTATTTTTAACTTTTTCATTTCCCCACAAAATTAATTAGTCTTTAAACTCCTGCAAAAAAGAAATTTTCTAAAAATAGGCATAGTGCTCATCCCCTTACTGCATTTTGTTGAGTATTAGGTATCTCTCCTGGCTGCTCTGGATGATGCTTATTTTTAGGGCCTCTATTAATATCTTCAAAAATATGATGTAAGAAGACTTGAGACGGTGTTAAATTGGAAAACTTAATTACTGTCTTTGTAGTTTTCACTGTTAAATTTGAGTTGAAATCTAAACCAGTGTTTAATACAGGAAGTTTTAAAGGGAAGAAGCTGAAGTGTGTGACAGCATTTTTGGTATTTCAAAAAGCACGAATTGAAATGAGGGGAAGTTGTTGGTGCTCCCTGGCACTTCACTTGTGTGTATTTTGCATTATTTGGTGATTTCTGTAGGAGTCTGTGTGTCAGAGTTATTTCAGTTGTCAGGTATTGATGAACCAGACATAATAAAAGGAGAGGGTTCAGCCGGGCAGGCCCTGTGTTGCTCTCAGGATAAAGGTTCTGTAACTGTGGTTAGCTCAGCTGTGACTCCTTGACAGGGTTGCAAAGCCCCAAATCTCTTAGATGATCTGCTCTAGATTTTTTTTTTTTACCACATTCTGCCATCCTAAAAAGAAAAAAAAAAAAAGTTAATGGGGAGCTTAGTAACCTCTAATTGTTTTAAACATGAATTCTGAAAGTTTTGCTCTCTCATCAGCAGCAATTTGAGAATGATAAATCACCTTTCTGGTGGCAGCAGCCTCATTTCCATCCTGCAGTTTTCTGCTTTGTTATGGGTGGTGGGACTGCCTGACAGATCCTGCAGGTTCATTTTCACTCCAGGCTGAAGGCAGCTGCTGTATATTTAAAATCCAGCCTGTTACTTCAGCACTGATGAGTTTTATTTTCTGCCCTGCACCTTTTCCTTTTCCACTCCCAGGGCTGCCAGTGACATTTTTATCTCTGAAGTGCTTGGATCTGGTGCCAGCGATGGTGTGTTAATTTGAGGACAAATAAGCATAAACTTGTTGTTAATAAGTTTAGGATGGAAATTGCTGATTTTCTGGCTGCTGGGGAGCAGTTGTCCAGGAATAGCTTTGTGAAGAGATTAGCAGACCAAGAAACCAAGTGATTTCAATATGACCTTCCAAAAAAAAATGGTCATGGTTGCCAGCAGGAGCAAGGGGCTGGATTCAATTACCCTTGGAGGTTCCTTTCAGTCCTCTGGTCCTAATTAAGCAGGATTTTGCTCTATTCAGCTAATAAGTTAATACTGATCTTGTAAGTGCTGATGATATGAGATAGAAAAAAAATAATTGAAAATAAAATCCTATTATTATAATGTATGGAAGCTGCTGTATTTGTGAAAATATAAAAACATGATGATGTGAAGACAAGCATGAGCTCGAAGGTTTTTACCAGATTTTGTATATTTTACCTCCTCAAAGGCTGTCACTGTGTCAAAATCTGTTTTGGAGGGTTTGTTGTTGTTTTTTTTTTTTATTCCTTTTTTATATGATGCATTTCAGTAATCTCCTTGTAATCCCATGATAAACTGCTTAGTTTGATGGAGAATGTTAGATATTATTACTAAAATAGTTGGCCTCTGTGAAATCAGTTTCATTTTCTGTTCTGCTTTCAGAGGATATCCCCTTCCCAGCTGTGCGGCCATCCTTGCATTAACCCAATCAACCTCTTTGTGAGAAAGAAGATGTGTCCTGGATTAAATTCTTCAAATCAGGCCATTGGGAACAATACTGGACAATCTGCATTATTTTAGCTTGTTTACTTCTTTTATGTGTGTTCTGCTTTCTGATAAACATTTCTTTTTTGGTAATTTTGCTTTTTCTTCTGTTGTTGTCTTGCTGCGTAGACTTTTTCTGGGAGGATTATTAAGAGAATTTAACAGTCTTGTAGGCAGGTAAAAGCTGCATATATTTGTCTCTTTCCTGATTGCCTTCAGGTCTTCTAAGCAAGATAAGTACTTCCCTTAATTTGTAGGACAATTTGGGGCATAAATGTGTCATAAGCTTGTTAAAAACGCGTACAGAAGGTGTTGAAAGTCCCTATTTGAAGTAATTTCATATTCATTAGAATACAGCATGCTCCTTAATTCATCTTTGATGTTTTCTTGCTGATTTTTTTCCAGTCCTTTCATTTTCATATGCCAAATAGACCTAAAATGAGCATATCCCCCTAGGTATAAAGAGAGGAGTGCTCTTGTTGCTAAATTATAGATGTGGGGGGAGGGAGAAGAGTGGTTGTTTGAAGATCCTCTTATTTGTGCAAAAAACACAGATAGGATTTAAACACTTTGCTGGAGCTTCCCTCCCAGCCTTATTTTCTTGCTTCAAGGAATAAATATATTTTTTTAAAAGCTCTGTGTTTAGGGAGGTACAAACACTCCCATCCTTTAGATAGTTTGCTGCTTTTAAAATATTCAGATGATGTTTGGAAAAAAAAAAATTCCCTGTATGTTCTGCAGCACTGAAAGGAAGAAAAAAAAGGGAACTACCTGGATACAGACTGCTTTCCTTGGCTCAGATTATAAATTGCACACCTTGTTGGCTTCAGGCAAGGTATTGAATTTTCCTTACCTGCACTACAGCGTCGGCACTAATGGGGGCTTGGGCAGCAATGGCAGCAGAGCTCCAGCATCGCTCCTGAGGGTGCTCAGGTTCTCCTGTGTGGGATGGGTTGGTGCTTACCTTGAGTGCTGCCCTGCACTTCAGCTCCTGAGCGTGGATTTAACCCCAATTTCAGCTCTGAGCCTTGGCTCTCACTGGCTGGGGCACACTGCTTCCAATTTTTAGGTTTATAAGCCTAATGAGTGCAGTCCTAGAGAATCTCAGGCTTTATGTAACCCTGATGTTGGGCTCTGGTTGTGGGGCTCCTGGGAGTGTGCCTGGTGCTTTTTATAAGCAGCTTCTCCCTGTAATGGATAGCGGAGATAAATCTTGTTCCTAGAGCGAGCCTGCTATTGATGGTGACACAAGTGTATGAACTGGAGCTCAACTAAAAATCCATTTTAATTTCAGGCCCCATTAGTGATGCAGAGAGAAATCATTATTTGTTAAACAGAAAATAAGCACTGATACCTCTGTGAACTGTTTCAAACCCAAAAGTGGAATAAAATACAAACGTGTTGATTGATCTTCCTCTTTTTTTCATTATTTCTTTGGCTGTTTGAAAAATGAATTGGAAAAAAAATGAGTAGACTGAGGTGAAAATAAGAAAATTACTGTGACATGTTTCTTTGTTCAAGCTACTTGTGTAGTTACATAATTGTCGTTGTGTTTGGAGCTTGAAATAAGTACTATTCCTCAACTGGTCAGTGTTAAGTGATCTAAAAGAATTGTTAAAAGTTTCTAATGTTCTAGATTTAATATTTGCCTAATTGACAAACTCTGTGTTATTTAAGATCGTGCTGCCTCTTTAAAATCAGCATTATGTTCAACCTCAGTGGAGATCTCTCTTGTCCCATCTGGCATTTCTGGGAAACATTGACCAAATCTTTGGTCTCAGTGTTTTGTTTTGCTTTTAATTACTGCCATACTTGTTTAATTAAAAGAAGTTTAGCATTGGCTTTTCAAGCTATTGAGATAAAATGAAAGCACTTCATCTGGAGTGACTCTTTTTCATTGCTTGGACCAGATCTTCACTAACAGAATCCAAAACAATTGAATCCAAACACTCTTTCGGCCTAGCAGAAGTCCTCAAAATGGGACCATTCCTAATGACAGCAGGACATTTCAGGAAGGCAGTTCCCCATTAAGGTGCTTTGGATCATGTAACTGAGCCCCAGTTTTGCCTCACAATCTCATTTTTATCCCTTGAGAGAAGCTTTCAGAGGACACCATCCTCTCTCTCTCTAAATTCCCTTCTCACTGGCTTCCAGAACATCTGGTTGCTGTTAGGTTTTCTTGGACAGCTCCTCATGCCCTGCTGAATTCTGGTACTGAACTGCAGAAACTGAACACTGCAGGACCCAGCAAATGCATTTGGGGTGTCCCTAACAGAAGGGGACAGAAGTCCCATTCTTACATGGAATTCCTTGAGGGTTTGGGAACACCTGGAATCAATTCCATGCTGTCCTCACTGAGCCTCAGGGAGGCGTTGCAGTGACTGCCAAGAGTGGAAGTACCCAAGGTTTAAACTTCTGCAGCCAATAAATCCAGGGTGACGCAGGGCTTGGCAGCCAAGTCTTTGTGCAGTTTCTCAAGTGAGTTTTATGGCTTAAACCAAGTTAACCTCCTCTGCAAAAACAAATGCACTGCTTCCTGAGCTTGCTGCTTCAAAGGTATTGAATGTGCTATTGCTGCAGTCACTGAAATTTGCCCTAAAAGGTGTATTTTGCTCAGGTTCCTTGGTTGCAGAGTCACAATCGATCATGGTAGCACTGACAATATTCTGATGTATTAATTTCCCCAGATATATTTTTTCCAGCACAATTAAGACCTTTCTTTGAAGACATAAGTATGAAAATCTGCAAACAGCAGGATGCTGTCACGTGTACTTTTTTAATTGCAGGCAGTTTTTGCCTTTTTTTTTTTAAAAAGAAAATAATTGCTGTCTTTTTCATGTAGTTCTGTTGTCAAGAATATGGTCTGTGTCCTTATGGGTACATCAGGCAGTGGTGCTGTCTTATGAATGTTTTTGTAGGTTTTTTTATGCTTGAATTACAGCTATATATTTTTCATCCCCCAATGTCTCTTAAGTGTAAATGTTGTGGTGAAAGTAATGGGAAAGGGACAAAGGCAAACAAGACAATTATGTTGCTTCCAGCTACATCAGGCCATGCCATGCTTGGCTGGAATGTCAATAATACATAAAGTAACATGTAATGACACTTTTTATGTGTGGAAGTTGTCTGGAAATCCATGAGGAGTGAGAATAAATCTTTCTGCTGTTGGTGCTGCAGGATCATTGCCTTGACCTTCTGGTAGTTCTAGCTTAGTCAGTGTTCAAAGAAATCACTTTTGTGAGCTGGCTGAACCAGGGAGATTGTGCTCTGGGGATATTTCTAAGTTTAATTTTGGCAGCTCTTGCAAGTGCTGAGTGTGGGGCTGTTTAGAGCAGCTTATGGGTTTAGAGCAGCTTAAGCCTGTGGCTTATGAGTGACACCCTATCCTGCTTCTCACCAATGGCAGAAATTCAGAAGTCACACCAGAGGCCAATAATGAGGATAAAAGGCAGCATTCCTGTGTTGGCAGGGAGCTGCTGGTGCCCCAAGCCAGACAGGTGCCCTGCCAGTGGTGTCTGACCCTGCTCCTCAGGGCTTTATCAGCTTCTTTCTTAATCCAGATGTTGGTGAAGATAATGCATTCTAAAATCAGCTGCAGCCATCTGAACTCAGCATTTTATCCAGACATTAATTTTTCCTGGCATTTTTAGACATTTGCTGCACTGACACAGGCAGGGCTGATACACACTGCTGAGGGAGATGGTGAATGATCTGAGATTACAACTGAGCTGTATTATTGTGCTCTTGCCATCGTCTCTAATTAACAGATAAGTAAGTAGTACAGGCAGCACTGTCAGCAGAAGCTCAAGATGAAGCTTTTATTCAACTCTTTGCATTATTTGTGAACATCAGTCAACAGCGGAGCTGCAGTGGGCGGTAATGAAAGTAGAACGTGACATTTCTTCCCTTTCCCCATCTAATAATCTGACCTTTTGCATCACTCTGCTTTAAAGCAGCTGAGTATTGTGAGAGTAAACTGTTTTTCCCCACCCCCACCTTTCACTTTTCCACGTGAAATGGAACAGAAACTCAGGTTAAGTGGAGGTGGAAGGGACCTCTAAGGTTGTTTGCTCAACCTCTGCCCTGGATCAGCTTTGAAATTTTGTTGGTTTGCTCAAGGTTCTGTCTGCTTGGAGCTGGGATATCCCCAAGGGCACAGCATCCTTGTTCTGGTGTTTTTTCATGATATCTTATTGTAATTTCCCTTCCTGCATCCTGCGAGCCTCAGGCTGAGTCCCTTGGCTGCCAGACACTGGCCCAGTCTAATCCTGCTGCTTCCCTCCCAGTAAAACCAGTGTGGCCCTGAGGGTTACTGGTGCTCCCGTGGGCTGAGCTGGACCTGGAGTTGATGTAGGGCCTGGAATTAATTGATGCTGGATCTGGGATTGATGCTGGCTCTGGGATTGATGCTGGCTCTGGGATTGATGCTGGCTCTGGGATTGATGCTGGCTCTGGGATTGATGCTGGGTCTGGGATTGATGCTGGGCCTGGGATTGATGCTGGGCCTGGGATTGATGCTGGATCTGGAATTGATGCTGGGTCTGGGATTGATGCTGGATCTGGAATTGATGCTGGGTCTGGGATTGATGCTGGATCTGGAATTGATGCTGGGTCTGGGATTGATGCTGGATCTGGAATTGATGCTGGATCTGGGATTGATGCTGGATCTGGAGTTGATGCTGGATCTGGAATTGATGCTGGATCTGGGATTGATGCTGGATCTGGGATTGATGCTGGATCTGGGATTGATGCTGGATCTGGGATTGATGCTGGATCTGGAATTGATGCTGGATCTGGGATTGATGCTGGATCTGGGATTGATGCTGGATCTGGAATTGATGCTGGGCCTGTTTTGTTCATTGGAAGTTGAGATCCCAGGGCTGTGCTGGTGTCCTGGGAGGGTGGGGAAGCACAGGCCAGTCCTGAGGAAATAGGATGTTGTGAGGGTGCCTGATTGGAATCTTTATTGCCTCTCCACACCCGGATATATGGCCAAGCAAGCAGCCAATATTACTTCCTGTATGATGTGCCTGGGGAACAAAAAACCACTCCAGAAATATCTATTACTCCTACCCGTGTTTACTTATCTGTATAAACAAATATTATCTATATCAATATATCTATCTATCGAAACAAATTTTTGCATTCCTCATGACCTTTCTGAATTCTTTTTACCTGGTGGTTTCATTATTTTTTTTATTATAAAAGAATTATTTTGATTTTTTTTTTTTTGCTATGCTAAAGGAGGAATTTTTTTTTCTGTAGCTCTCTGTGACTTTCTAATGGCAGAAATCAAGAATAGTAATTTTTATTAAAGAGAGTTGTAATTTGCTTCTAAACTTAGGTGGCTTCTACTGTGTCTTGTATGAGCTGTGAGTTTCCTTGAATCCAAACACTTTTTTGGCCTAGCAGAAGTCCTTAAAATGGGACCAGTCTTTATGACAGCAGAACATTTCATAACCCAAGCAGGGATACGAAACAATTTTCTGGGTTACATGTCCTGTGTGTTCCCCACCACCACCACAATTCCTGCTTGTGTTCCATTATTCATCTCAAGGAAAATTCAGAGTTTGGGGGGTTTTTGGTGTTGGCCCAGCAGTTTGTTGAGAAGAACATGATATCTTTTGGCCACTTGTTTCCTGTTGAAATGAAGCAGTGGGGTCTAGCTAGAAATGTATTTTCCATACGAAAGAAAGAATTTTTTAGGAGGTAAAATAAGCAAACTGTTAAAAAATGATGGAACTGTTACAAAGGTGTCAGATTTCTGGTTTATCGTGAGAATTTCGTTGTCTGCAAATTTTAAGCAAAAGATTTACTAAATCTGTGGCCTCTCTTTATTGGACCTGTGAAAGAAGAGTGTTGGCAGGGTCTCCTTTTGCCTTAGCTGGCATCGTTTTCTGTGAAGTTAAACAGAAAATGCCCTGGGAGATGTGCTGAGCCAGGCTGGAGCTTCAGGCTGCTGTTTGATTAAAAACACCCCCAGGCTGCTCTGCCAGCCACACCTGCATCTCTGGAAGCTGCTCCCCTGTGCTCTGAAGCATCCCCTTGGAGCTGCTCACTCCACACTGAATTTCAGAGTGCCAGTGTTGGATCCAGCATCAGGATTCTCTCCTGCAGTGCACGAGGTGGGGAAGACAAAGCAGCTCTCAGTGCCTGGAACTCAGATGAGTCACGGCTCAGTATGTGGGTTCGAAAGGCTTGGTGGAGATGCTGTCTCTGGTGGATGCATTAAAAATACAGGTTTATGATTAAAAGTTTATTCAGTCATCTCCAAGAAATGGCAGGATTTTCAGATGCGATTAGAGCACAAGCTCATATTCCTTTGTTCGTGTTTGTTTCTTGGAAATGGATCAAGATTTAGATAAATTCACTTCTCTCCCTTCTCTGCTGCATTTTTTCTGAAGAGTTTCATTTCTTCCATTCACCTCAGACCTCACAGTACACAGTGTCAGCTGGGATTTTTGATGCCCTGAATAATCAATACAAACTGCATTTGCTAAATTATTTCTTTAATGAAATTAGATGCACATTCTTTCCATCTCTTCAACACAAGCTTGGAGCATTGAAGCTGAAATTGTAGGAACTGCAAGTAATGAAACTGTTGTTCACACTTTCCAGGTAGGAGGTACTTAAAACCATTTTTTCCCTTTTCCCTTGATGGTTAAAAATCTATGGTTAAAAATTTAATTTTTTTAGCTAAAGAGTAGCAAAATCTTTCCTTAAGAGAAAGAAATTATTCTGTTTGGTCTGCCCCAGTCTTTAAGCTTGTTTGATAAGGAATGTTGCCCAAATTTCCCTTAAATATTAAGGTGACTTCAAATTAAGATGGCAAGGAATGGAGCAGCCATTATTTTTGTCTTTCAAAGCCCTGGAAGGGGCTGCCCAGGGAGGTGCTGGAGTCCCTGCAGGTGTCCAGGGAAGGTCTGGATGTGGCTCTCAGTGCCCTGGGCTGGGATCAGGCACAGGTTGGGCTCTGTGGTCTTGGAGGGCTTTTCCAACCTCAGAGATTCTCTGATCCTGGTGTACAGAGATGTGGTTTTGCCCATTCGTGTCTGCTTTTATCCTTTAAAAATATCTTAGTGTAGCAGCAATTCTTTGCCTGCTTTCATTCAACAGGAATAATTCCATTTTGTGTCCAGTACGAGTTTGTATAAGGAAGCTTTGGCTTTTTCAGTATGACAAGAATGTAATTATCAATGGTTATTAATTTATTAATATTAATATTTCATTGAATGAATATTAATATTTAATTGAATTTCATAATTAAACTAGCAGTAGTGTCTTAGCTATCCTGTGATCAATCTGCCAACACTTAAACTTTCCCTTGCTGGATTTTTCTTTTAGTACAACTAACTAACTTTAGGATTAAATTGATAGTAAAAAAATTGTTCTCGACTTTGCACACATGTGTGTGTCTTCCTAGTTCCACCCTGTCCATTTCTTTTCATATCTAAGCAACTCTGGGTGTAAAGTTGGTGGTTTTTTTATTGTAAGAACACAGAATGCTGTGGCTTCTCTATTCTGCAGAGATGACTTTTCAGTCCACCATCAGATTAGAAGCTTCTTTTGGTTTCATTTTTGAAAATATAAAGTAGAGAAAAAAAAATGTTCTGAAGAGGCAGAGTAGATTGTGTGGTGGGTTAACTTAGAGAAATAATGACCACTGGAGATGTAGTTGAAGTTAGTATTGGAATTAGATGTACTAGAGGATAATATTGCCTGGCACCAAACCTGCCAGTAGAATGTTGGCAAACTTCTCTGCCTGTTTGTCTCATCATGTTTTAGCTGCACATTGACTGTGACCAAACTGCACTGTATAAATCCCCAAAAGGTTCTTCATCATGGAGTACAAATCCTCCTCAATACTAAAGATATGCATATTCAGAAATTGTATCTTCTTGGTTCTTGTTATATTGAGCTAAAAGCCTTGGCAGAACCATTTCTAGAAAGTTCCTATTACTGGGTTTGGGATATGGACTTGCTGCTCACTTACAGCTCTCTTTAATGACAAACACTACTTGGAAATGGCTTAATTGGATTGTCTGCTTAATAGCATCAGGATTGTTGTGCGGGTTTAGCTGAGCTCTAATGGCCCTTGCTGGTTAAGAGATCAGTAAAGCACAGAATGCAAAGAGAAACTTCAGATTTGAGAGAAGAATCTTTGCTCCTCAGAGAGCTGCTGCCCCTGAAAGAGAAGGAGGAGGCTGCAGAGGAAAATGCTGAATAGATTTCCTGAATATATTTCAGTTTAGTGGGAATGTTTTATTGCTGCTTCATAACTGCTTCAACAGCTGCAGTTTCAGTTTCTGGTCAGCCCTGAGGTTGGCACAGACAGAGAAGACTTTTGGGTTCTATTCAGAGTCTTGGTCCTACAACTTTAAAAGGGAAACTTTCAGACAACCACAAACCCCTGGGAAGTGGGAGAATAAACTTCTGGGTGCTTTTTGACACTTGCAGTGAGTAATTTCTGAAAATACAAGTTTTGCCAAAGCCCTCGTGTCTGGAGAGAAGAATCCAAAGGAATAAATAGCCTAGTGTCCTAGTGGAGAGAAGGGTTAAATGAATTTACAGCCCATGGTTTGTGGACATTCTTTATTGAGCAGAATATGGGTGGAGTTTGTGTGGGCAGTTGTGTTGTTTAATATTCCTTCTGGCTCTCTGGGAGGTTTTGCAAATTGTTTGAGATGTCTGGTTCCCCATTAGCTCAGTACCCAGTGAATGCTTCATTGGTCCTGCTCTTTAATATGATTACAGGAGACTACTTAGGCTGATAAAAACTCCTTTGTTACAAGTATATAATACATATTTAACAGAATTCCAAGAAGCAGATGGCTAATTAGATAGCTTGGTGATGCTAAGATGATCATATGTTCTAGCTCTAAATAAAAATTTAACAAAGCTTCATTTGAATATTTTAAACAGACTTACATAATGTTTTCTAGTTAGTATTAAGGTGAATGATGTTGGGATTGTCCACACTGATGTGAAGAGACATCAGAGTTCTGTTCCCTGCTGGATTGGAGTTATCTGGTGCTTGACTGGGATTCTCTTTGAAGAGAATTGCATTTAGTTTGTATTGCTTCTCTATTGAAGCAATGCAAACTAAATGGGGGGTTGTGGCTGTCATTACACTCTGCACATTTTCTCATAACTCTATCCAAAGTGAAATTACATAGATAATAAATATACATAAAAAACTTCATTACTTTTAATAACATTTCTACACTGATGATGAAATTCTGAGGCATTACATCATTGGAATAACTTCTTTTTGTGTGGTGTCTTTCCGACTGCATGTCAAGTTGTTTTCACAGTTAAATTCAGGAAAATACTACAGGAAAGTTATGAATAAAAACATTTAGAAAATTACAAGGGAGGGAGGAGAAAGGGATTACAAAACTCCTTGAAATTCTTATTTGAAAATAAATTGAATGAGTGAAGTTCACTATGGAAATTTAGGGAAGACAGATATTTCCCAGCAGTGAGTGTGTTGTGGAAAAAATGAAGATAAAGTCATAGAAGAGATGTATGTAAAAGGGGAGAAAGAAAATCCACTTAGATAAGTAGGGAAAAGGAACTTTTAAAGTAATGACAGGCAGCTTTGTAATTGGATCTGGGAATGGAGAAGTCACTCAATTGCTCATAAGCAGCTTCTGAAGAATTTATTTCCTGAGACTGATCACATTATATGGTGCCATACCTGACTGTTTGCATTAAATCCCATTCTGTTACAAAGGTGAACTGAGAACAGTTCCTGCACAGTGCCATGGACCACAAGAGTAGTTTTTTATGGAGGCCAGAACTTGAGATAAGTTTTCTCATATATTTGGTGTGGAGAAATCAGCACAAGTTCTCCTCCCTTTCCCCTTCCTCCTTTTCGTGATCGTGCCTTTGCAGTCCCAGGCTCGATAAGCAACATGAAGGACTTGACTTGCATTGTTTCTAGTCTGTGCAGAGGCAAAAAGTATAAAATTCTTGATAATATCTCTGTGGTTTTGAGGCTTTTGCAAGACATAATAAAATTTGATCTCCTAGAATGACCCCCGAACAAATCCAGGTTACTGTTTCCTTGCAATCCAGCTGCTTGTCTGTGTCTCCACAGAAGATTTTCCAAGTTCCACCCTCAAGGGAGGTGAACACTGTTGGCAGACACATTCATGCTGTATTCACATTTTGGATTTCATTTAAAATAGTTTGTCTAGGCAGAGTCAGCAGTGTTATTTGCAATAACCTTGCTGTGTGGAGCCAGCTGCCATCCCGTACAGTGGGCACGGCTTGGCTCCTCTGAACCCCACCAGAGCAGAGGGAGATGGATTTGCCTCTCTCCTTTAATTGATTTCCTCCATCCCTCTCCAACAAGCTGTCAGATTGGAATGTTTGCCCCAGTTTTCTTTGTCATGTGTAGAGGTAGTGGGCTGGCTGTTCAAAGCTGGCAGCAATCAGCAGATATTGTGCCAATAAGGAGAATTCAGATGCCTCAGATGCTTTATAATATTGGGGGAAGCAGTGGGATTTAGGATTCATGCTCTGAATTGCATTTATAGTGCTGTCACCACCCAAGTGCTTGGACACTGAAGAGTTGTTTTCCCATATGGAACTTCACTGTATTATTCTCTGTAAATGCTAAGCCAGTGGTTCTGTAGCTCTTCCTAATTCAGTTGTAGTTCTGTAATTCATTGAATTTGGTTTTAGCTATCATGTCATGATTGAAGAAAAAATCCCCTCACCATTTAAAAGACTCCTGTATCCCAATTTTACATGAGCTCAGCACTGATATTTTTGCACAAAAGAACAGATTGGAGTTAGAGGAATAACGTGAGTCCACACAAAACAGACAGGATTGGCTCAGCACTGATTCCTGTTTGCTCCTGCTACCTTGGAAACAAAGGATGGCATGACAACAAAAGCAATGCAGAAAGAAAAGGTTAAACCTCCAAAACATTTGAAATGTATTCTTATGGGGAAACTCTTCCTTAGTGTTTCAGGATGGATTTTCAAGTTTTAGTGTACGTAGGTAAGAATTGTCTGTTTCTCTCAACCTCATCTTAGGCTGAAATAAAGACTTCAAAGTAAAAATATGGAGCTGATTTTAATGTATTGATACTTGGAGCATTAAATTTTGGGAACAAAAGAAAAAAGGTCTAAGGTCTTTCTGCAGCTAAAATATATTTTAGTCTGTGCCATTCAAGGTGGGTTTTTTTATTTTTTTGTCAAAAACTTCCTAAAACCAACTTTGTCTTGTGTGGGTGGAATTAAAGGCAGGGGCCATAAAGATTTGGGGTTGCAGTCCAGCAGTGTTCTTGGCTAAATTGCTGCATTTTTTCCTCAGCCCTGCAGCGCTCTGAGGTCAGCATGGCACAGCAGTGAGGATCACTCAGCTCATGCTGCGCCTGGGGAGAGGCTCTGGAAATTCTGTTTGTCCTTCTGTGTCCTGAGGGGCCTCCTCACTGAGGCTGGGGACAGTAACCCCCATACACTGGACCTGAGCCCACCATTAATGTTCTTTGAAGTATTTGTTTGGTTTTTTTTTAATTACTATTTTCCTTTTTTTTACTTGTACTACTCCCTGTTTTATTGTTGATATCTCTGTTATGCAATTGTCTGCTTTGATTTCCCAAATAACTCAGTTTATCCAGGTTAATGATACTAAAGACAAATATCAAAATATGTCAAAAAATCAAATGCTTGAGCTAAGATTCAGAATGGGTTCTCTGTAGAAGGGAGCAGCATTAGAGCTTTCAAGAAAAATGGAATTTTAAGCATTTCTTTTTATAAATAGTTGACTTACATAGGTGTAAACTCCCTGATTCATTAACACCATGCTTTGCTGTTGGGTTAGGTCGTTCAAAGGCTGTGCCAAGAGAGGAAAGAAAGGAGGTATTTATGTTTTGAATAAACAGTTCTGGTGTACTTTGAAGGTCTCTTTATTCATGCTGAGGCAGCAGCGAGGTGAACAAACAGTGTTTGCTTCCCTTTTCAGTTCATGCTCCAGAAGGGCTTTTCCCATTTGGTTGGACTCTTTCAGTGCAGTCACCCAGCAACTTCCAAAGGCCTTTGATTCAGACATTAATGAAAAATGCAAAACCAGACAGAAAACAAAGGTCCTTAGAAAACCTAAACTGGAAACCTGTGAGTCCTGAAGTACTGCTGCAACTCAGTAGCAAGCCATTAGAACGGTGCTTTAATTCTTAAATACAAATTTCCAATAAGGGCCAAAAATTTTAAGGTTTTTTTTAAAGCTGTTTGCAGGTTACCATGCTACCAAACACAGTTTGGGAACTGTACATGTTACAATTTTACAACTCTTTACATGGCCACAGTTTTTACAAGTTGGGATCGTGTGTAAAATTACCCAATACAGGTTATTTTTAACCAAAATACAGATTAAAACTTCCCAAACTGAAGGTTTCCTGCAGGAAACCCTTGCACTGCTTTGATTCCAATTTTTACAACTACATCTTCGTACACCAAGCTTTTCTGCAACTGTCAAGGAAATTTTCTTTTTGTTGTCACACAAGAATGAGGTACTATAATTCAAAAGATAAAATGTATTACAAGCAAATTTTAGCAGACCTCAACCTGTATTTAGAAGGTGAGAGGAAAGAAAGGGGAAAGGCTGACAAAAGTTAAACAGAAAATGTAGGAACTGTGATGGTACAAAGGGTCTGTCATGGAAATGGCACAAGCTGATTCCACTCATAGTTAATTTTAAAATGTAGACGTGATCCTCACCAGATTGGTTTTGTCTCTAATTATTAAAACCACAGTAAATGTCTCTGTTCTGTCCATTTGTCCATATTTACAAACACTTGAATGATCCTTCTCTAAAGTATTATAATATGGATGATAGAAAAGGACATCTATTACCTTTTAGCTATAAATGCAAAACTCCGAATTGCTGAAGAAAACGAGGCAAAATTTTCTTTAACTCCTGCAGTTTTTCATCATTTCTAATCTCAGGGGCTCCCAGTGCAAGAAGCTTCTGTTTGTCCTCCCTGGCTGTACCTGTCACAGCAAGTTGGCATTTTGCAGGGAGCTCCTAATGGAAATGGCATTCTGCTGGAATCTGTCTGCTCCACGCTGCAGCAGCTTCCAGGGCTCCAAGTCCCTTGCCTCAAATGCTTTTTTAAAATTAAACCCACATGCACTGGGCTGATGTTGAGCTGTTTGGGGTTTTTCCCTTGCTGGCTTTGGGGGGATGATGGTGGTGGTTTCATTCTCTGACCCAGCCAAATTCACCTTGTGAACGTCCTCTGCAAAGGGATGGCTTTGTGGTCAGAACTGGGAAAACGTTTGGAATGTCTCAGAGAAAGTTGTGATAATTCTGCTCCCTCAGATCACTGAGGTGTTCCATATATTTGTGAAAAGGGAGAAAGCTCAGGAGTCCTTTCAGCTTGTTCTCCTGATACTGAGCTACACCATAAATATCCTTTAGTTATTTGGATCTCTTTGTAGGATCCTCTTTTCTTACTCAGCTATTGAAGCATTCAAACTTCACATATTTCTGATGCAACTTCTTTAGAATGATGTTTAGAACAAGTTTTTTAGTGGAAAATTGCTGAAAAAAATGTTCATTTCAATCTGTACTGAAAATTAGTTATAAAAGGAACTATATGAGTCATTCATACAGCCATATTTTACAGAAAACTTCTTTTTTTAATAATTTTTGGCATGCATTTCTTCACAATGCTTCCCATTATAATTGTTCTGTTAAAATGCTATTTTATTAGGCCTAAATAAGGAATTCTTTGACAACATTTTTACTATGTAACACCTAGAATTTTAAGGAGTAATTTGCTCCTTAAAAACTTCCTCCTGCCTGAGGTGGAGCTGAGGTGGGGGGAGAATCCTGCGTCAGACAGGACAGAGCTGTCAGCAGAAGTCATCTCTGAAATGAATTCACTGACAAGATTGAGGCTGGCAGGAAGGCTCCTTGTGTTTTGGTTACAGACTTTGTTTATGTTCTTGCTGGATCATTTTTAATGCTGATTTATTACAGGAGAAAATGACGTTCGGAGTTCATGTTAATAATTCGGAAATTCAGCTTAGTAAGCGAGAAAATTCCCCACAAATAGAAATATAGAACCTCCTCTAGTCTAAATGTTCTGTAGATCCTGATAGAAAATGTCCTGTGATCAGCCACACCAAGGAGAGATTTGCTGCCTGAATGCATCCATTTTAGAGAATATGGTTAAGTGGAAAAATGTATACATTTTTGAGAACATGGTAAGGGAAAAATTACAGACACGAAGAGGCAAAGGATGGTAGTTGTCATATTTTTCCAGGAAATGACTTCAGCTGGTGTGAAAGAGTATCATTCATGATGGGACTGGGCTGAAGGGAAATAGACATCTCTAAATTCTGCAGTCAAATTCTTTTTCAGGCTGTCGAAGGCCATGAATGAAACATTCATACTTTGAATGAACATGTTGTCCCTGAAGACAGTCATGTTTTGAGCAGAATAAAAATAGTAGTTGAAAGAATGGAAAAGAGTATTAAGTGTGTTAAGCAAAGGAACAAAAATTTCATGTTAGAGAGCATAGCTGATTTCAAGTTTTTATTGTAATACAGCTTTGGGATGGTTTTTGTTGCATTTTCTGTGTGCATATATGTC
This sequence comes from Zonotrichia albicollis, assembly GCF_047830755.1. Lineage (NCBI taxonomy): Eukaryota > Metazoa > Chordata > Aves > Passeriformes > Passerellidae > Zonotrichia > Zonotrichia albicollis. Next base: position 10,691,094 of record NC_133837.1, on the reverse strand, counting down.
CTGCAACACACATAAAGTCCTAACGATGAATAAAAAAGAATATTTTGGCAGCTAAGTCCCATTGCTCCCACAGAAAAAGCACTGAGGGAGGAGAATTCCTGCCTTTTAACTGGGGTGAGCTGTTATTCCATCCTCGTGGCCATGGGCACTTCTCCCCTGCTTTGCCCAGATAAAGCAACAGCAAAGTCTTCGTGCTTTCCTTCAGTTTGGAGACCTAGGAGACTTTTAAAAGTAGTTTTCAATTACTGTTTCTGTTGGGCATTACACAGAGAAGGGATTGGAATAAGAGGTTGACATTGTGACCTGCTGATTGCTTTTTGTGTAAAAGCTCAAACTGGAAATTCCACAGGGGTAGGAGTGCTCAGTAAGTGACCCACGATACACAGTGTGCTCTGGACCTCTGTTATCTTGGTGATACAAATGATGTATTAATAGTTCAGATGATTAAAACAAAATTACATTAGCAGGAAGTAATCAGTGAAATGCATCCTTGCTTAAATCTGCTAAATATACTAATACTTTTTTGGCTTTTAGTGCTGACTGCTGCAGCAGTGTAAATTTGATGCAGCATGCATCCAAAAGCCTCTTAGGCTTTTTTAATCTTAAAACCATGAAATGATGCAACTGCCCAATGTGTTGCTTCATTTGAGGAGCAGGCTCCTTGCTATAAATGAAGGCCTATCACATGAACACAGATTTCCACTTGGAAATTCAAATTTGTTACCAGTTAATCCCAAAATTGCATTGCTAATGTTGGTAGTGGCAGTCTGCTCTTGGGGTTTGCACAGCCATACAAAGAGAAAATACAGGAATTCTCTTCTTGAAAAATAATAGTAGCAGAAATTACGCCAAAACATCTGGCTCCATTTTCTTTTCATCTTGGAATTTTTATGTAGAGAATGGTCAGACAGTACTGGTTTTTGAATCTGTAAATTTAGAGGCAGTTTGTAAATTTATACACCTCTGAAAATTACTAGATTTCCTCTAGTTGCAGTTGTTAAATATTGATAGAAAGGTACGTGGAAGTTAAAATTATTTAGTTCATGCTAACTCAGTATATTGTATAAAAGAGTGTAAGTTTCACAGGTAAAAGCCCCAAAAATTGACGTTGTGAAACATTTAGATGGGCAGAGGCTTCCTGTGAGTCCTGTTAAGCCTGTGGTAAGTGCTGCACATAACTCAACCCCAGAGAACACAGAGTATCACCAATTTTCATTAAATTCAGTTAGAAAACTTCATGGCAAAGCTTGCAACCAGGAGAAGTTAGAGTATATTTTCCCCATCAGATAGAAAAGAGGCAATTAAGACATCATCTGGGTCAATGAATGAGTCTAGACACACTAATAGCCACCGGGGAATTTGCATCTATTCTTTCAGCGTGCATAATATGGCCAGAAATGAGTCCAAAAAGGGAAGGAATGAGCTGAAAGGGCTGAAAGTCAGTGTGCTCTATTTATAGGGGACTTTGGTCTGCCTGTCCTCACCCACAGCCAGGCCCCAAACGAGCTCCCTGCGGCTCCCTCTGTGTTTGGAGGAGGCTCAAAGGCGATGGGAGCAATGCCCGAGCCCTGGCTGTGGAAGGAGGGCAGCACTCAGGCTCCAGAACAGACATAAAGCAGTTCTTAACCTCAAACCGCAGCTCAGAAGGCTTCAGTGAGCGTGGTGCTGCTGGAGCAGGAGGCAGAGCTTCAGTTCTTGTCTGGTGCTGTGGGATCTCAGCACCTCAGGACTGAGGTGCCGAGTCACCGAGCCCCCGGGAGTCCTGGAATGTTCCAGAAGTGTCTGGTGGCTGGACTTTGATCCTACACGGGAGACGACACCTGTATGAGGATAGGAGGGTTTCACCGGGGTGAATGGTGAAGGGATTGGTTAATTAGAGAGTGAAACACAGGGTTTAGGATTTCTGTACAGGGGGGTTTAGAGAAGTAAGATGGAGGAATTGGGGCGTGTCCTGTCCTTCTTCTTCTTCTTCTTCTCCTCCATCTTCTGTGATGATGGTGGCACTTTGAGATTGGTTGTTACTAAAAGTGCACTGGGCAATAAGGGTGAAAGGTATTGGGGAAAAATGATAAATATTGTATACGCAACTTTGGGTATAAAGATAGGTGACCGCCCCGGAGGGCAGGGAGTGTGCTCATGGCTGGCTGCTGAGCAGAGCTCTGTCAGGCCGAGAGAAAATCTTTTAGATAAACAATTAATAAACACAGAGACCGAAAGAAGAACTGAAGCCTCTTCTGTTCCTTTGAAACGCGGGCTGCCCCAAGGCCACCCCGGGCCTTTCCAGGCCATCCAAACAGCCGAAAACCGGACATGGTCCCAGCAGCACAGGGGACCCTCCTGGCTCAGGGCAGAGCCAGGCACAGCAGCAGGGGCTCCCAGCTTGGGGCGTGCACTGATTATCCTGTTCATTTAAACCTTAGTTTACTTTATCCAGCCTATACCAGGAGATGAATCTGCTCACATTTAAACACCAGTGTTGTAAATGTTACACTGAGAGATGTCTTGGATCCCTCTGTACCCTGTGGAGAGGAGTGAGCTCTGCTCAGATGTGATTCATCTCATCCTGAAGAATTTATTATAAGAGAGTAGCATCCATCTTTTCTAATACTTTTTTTTTTCCTTTTCTACATAATGCAAGCAATTTACATCAGGATGAAGCAGTGCCTTTAACAGACATTCCTGCTTCCCTGTATTGATTACAGAGCAGTGAGCTCAAACAAACCCAGCCTCTGTTCAATGTCTAAATGTACACGTGCATAAATCCCACTCGTGCTCATTTGTAAACCTGTAATCATTGGGCAGCCCAGGACAGGTTACCCCTGCTGTGACTTGCTGAGTCACAATGCTCCAGCCAGGAAGGATAAATTTTATTTACAAAGAAATGTCAATGGTAAACAAGAGAGAAACCAAGTCGTGTGTTGCTCAGCAAAAGTGAAAACCTGGTTCTGTTTTGACAGTGTCCATTAGCTCTGCTCCCGTGGTGATGGGAGGAGCTGGGAGGGCATCAACACAAATTTATTAACACCAGTGTGAACAAAGGCATCAGATGAACAGAAATGCTTCTTCCTCTTAAAGCAAATCAAGCTTTATTGTAAATTCCTGGCTAACAGAACGATGAGTGTGCACAGCATGGCTGGAAGTAGAATTTAAATGCACGAAGAATGCTCAGAGGGGTCATTCACTGAGAAGGCTGAAAGTCTCCTGGGGATGCTGAGGCTTTAATAATTCCTGAATCAAATTCAATAACTACCCTGAAGTAGGAATAATTTTCCTACTTCAGAGAAGAGGTGGTGTGGGGTTTCATTTTTGTCCTGTTCTTTTTGCCATTTTTAAAAGCCTTTAACCAAGTCTTACATGTAAGATCCTGAAATGAAGATGCCAACAGAAGGTACAACCGGCCAATTTGTATTGTACAAAAACTCCTGAAAACAAGCTAAAATCTGCATCTCTCTAAATGCGAACAGTGTGTGCCAGCTGCTGTCAAAACAACACAAGTATAATAGAAGTTTGACAGGTTTTGGTTGCATCTTGCTCCAAAAAATTTAGCTAGTTAATGCATAACATAAACTGTTACAAAGTTAAACTCTCACTTATGTTATTTCTTTTTGTTTCTATTTGTTTTACATCAAATGATTTATTTACAAGTGTAAAGAGCCAGTGTTTTGATCCACATGGGTTTTTTTTGAAGGTGTAGGTCTGTTTCTTTTTAGGTTTTTTAGTGGTGAGTCTGGTGAGCTCACAGTTTGTCACTAACCCACAGCAGCCTCCTTTTCCCCCTCTCTGTGAGGTTTGGTGATTCACTGACTCCTGCAAGGGAGCAGAACCCAGCTGGCAGTGGAGACCCAGCTGGTGGCAGGAGACCACTTGCTAATCAATATCCTTCCATATTCCTGATATTCATTTACATCTATTTATCAAATCTGTTAACAGCAGCACAGAATTAATTTCCTGCTGCACCTTTAACAGCAGAGGTGGAAGGGCATCTTTCCTGGCAGGATTTGGGGAATGGGAGCTTTTTGGTGAAGCATTTTCATGCAGGGGGCAACCCTGAAGGCCCTGCAGTGCTGGATCCCATCTGAAATAGAACAGTTGTGTATGTGCCAGCTTTGGACTCAGATTATGAGGAGGAAACTCTTGAAGGGTGCTGGGGCCCTGGCACAGGTGCCCAGAGCAGTTCTGGCTGCTCCTGGATCCCTGGCAGTGCCCAAGGCCAGGCTGGGCAGGGTTGGAGCAGCCTGGGACAGTGGAAGTGTCCCTGTCATGGGATGAGATGATTTTCAATATCCCACCCAACCCAAACCTTTCAGTGATTCTTTGATTCCATGTTCTGTGGAAAGGTTTTCCTTACTGTACTAGACATCAGGAATATGTCTTGGGATGAAGCTTTGTTTCATGCAACCTGTACAAGAGCTTGACATTTCTTATCTTACCAGTAAAATAGGGATTTTTTTCTTTTTTTATTGTCCTATTCATGACAGCAAAAATGAAATTAATGGCAGAGCTAAAGGAGAGCTGAATAACAGATTCAGCCAGAATTTCTTAGTCATGTAAAATGTTCTTATTAGATTAAAGTATTAAAAAATCCCAAAAAGCTCAGAGATTTGCATATTCCTTTAATGGGTTATTTTGAGCTTCCATTGAAGCAGATACTTTCAGCAGATTGACTTAAATGCCAGTTGGGTAATAGAGCAAGAAGAAAAACCATAATCCTTTTCTTTGGAGCAGATAGTCATTTAAAGCTGAAATATGACTAATTACCACAACTGAACTTGTGATACCCCTTGCACTTGTTAATAGACTTACTGTGTTAAAGTCTCTGTGAATGGTTGTAAAACCCAAACAAGGAAAAAAAGCCCCTTTTGTATTTTTAAGACAAATACAATCTTTTGTTGTCCCTCACAAACAAAATAAATAAATATATGAAATACCAATTTACACCACGCAGCAGTAGTTTCAAAGAAAAGTTTTTATTTTTGTGACTTTTCTGCAGAAGCTTAACATAACTGAAATAGTTTAAATTGTTTTAAAAACTCTGTTTTGCAGAAATGGGAATGAGGTTCCATTATGCAGCAGGGAGATGAACCATGAATTCCTGATTACAGCAATACCTGGCATTGCTATTATTAGTTGTAGTGTCAGCTGTTGCTTAGCAGAGCTATGTCCCAAGACAAAAATGTTAAAAAACCCTTTTAATTCTGCAGTTGAACCTTAAGGAAGTGCAGAGAAGGAGGGAAATCTGAAGGCAAGGAAAGGAAGGAGCTGGGGCTCTCCTCAGCAGGGTCGGTGCGAGCTGTCAGCGCCGCACGATTTAAAAATAATAGAACCCATTCTTTCTGTTCATTGTGTTTTGTTACTCATCTTCAGTTTGTTCCAAATCCTGAGTCACTTTCATAAATCTGTTTTTAATGAGTTTTAGCCAGTCAGTGAGTTTCAGAACAAATGCATCTGTTGGGTTTCCAGCTGTAGAAATCCTCACCAGCCGCATGCACCGTAACTCAGGCAGCCGAGAATTTAACATCAAACAATGAATGCAAAGTCCAACCTTTGGCCCTAGGGGTGGATAATGATAAAGGGCAAGCAGGTTGCTGGGGAAATGGGGCAAAACCCCATTTTGCTCTGTGATTCCTGCTGTGAAGGTGCTGAGCCTTTGGTGGAGGCTCTGGTGTCCTTTCAAACCCAGCTCAGCTGCTCCAAACTGGCAGGAGCCTGGCCCTGTCCCGGAGCTGCAGCTCAGGCCCTTCCCTGGCTGATGTCCTGCTCTCCAATCCTTGGAATATTTTGCTGCATCAGCATAAAAGCAGTGCTGAGTGCCCAGGAGGGAATGCTTGGATGAGAAAATGCATTTGTGCCCGCTCATCCAGGAGTGGCTGCAGAAACAAGGGTCTGGCCCAGGGCAGGAATGAGCAGCTGGAAAGGTTTCCTTCAGCAGAGCTGCTGCTTTGTGCTCATGTGGAGCAGCCTAACCCTCCTTTCTTCAGCAGGGTTTGACAGGCTGAGCTGGTTTTCAGTTTGTTTTTAGCTTGTTTTTAGTTGTTTTCTGCCCATCAAGCACAGTCAGTCTGTGTCACAGGAGAATTCTTGCTGCACTGCAGCTGTGGGCTTTGGGTGTTGTAGCTTTGTGGGCTTTGGGTGTTGTAGCTTTGCCCTCCAATTTGAAGGGTTATTTTCACCCATAGTGGTGAAGAAATTGGTTTTCTGAAGAAGATTTCTATGGAAAGAGTCTGGCTGGAGTCTTTTGTGACCTCTCACATTCTCTGCCTCTCTCCTGGCCATTTGCCTAAGACAGTTCAGCCCCTTTTGAAGCCCCATTCTCCACTGATTTAAAGGAATTACATATTTGTAAATTAATCATGACAGCTTTAAAGCAAAGTTCCAGCTCCACTGAAAACCCACAGTGCATCCAGGTATTAATGGAAGTTTGATCTCTTCTCTAGGAATTTGTTGATATGTGACACTGTTCTGTGTGGGATGCACTTGTCCAAACTCTGGAGCCTGAAATTACTTGTACATTTATTACATCCCTTCAGCATAACTCATGCAGAATTCATCTGTTTGCATGCCACTTGGAGCCTCCTGGAATTTGTTATTTTCCATCTGCATCTCTAACAGTGTCACATTGTTTATGGAGAGAACATGCAGTTTTCTATAAATCACTTGCTTTCATACAGTTTTACTGCATTATTTTACTCCATTTGTGAAGGATTTAAGCACCCTGCAGTGTGCAGCATTACAAGGCATAAAGTGATTGAAAATAAAAACTATTTTTGGCTGAAGTAATGGAATATTCACCATCAGAAATACGAAACAGCATTTAAGTGTGGGTGAGATGTAATGAATGAGCTGCATTATATAAAAGGGTATTACTCAAGCTATTAATTAATACCAAGCAAGTCTTAGGTTCAAATTACTTCTATAAGAACTGTAAATTTCTAATAATAAAGTGTCTTTTCATACCTTCTAATAATAGAGTTTCTGTATCACCTTTAGCTGTCCCCAATACCCCTTCAATAAAAAGTGCCTGGCTTCTGTTGGTTGGGCTTTTCTTGCCCTTTTTTCCCTCGCTCACTGAATTCTAGCAGAGTGCTGCAGCTCAGCAGAGTCCAGTGATACATTTCTCACATGTGTTTAATTCTTTCGGCAAAAAAAATAAAATATGTCCTTTTTAACTTATCCTCAGACCTAGTGAGATGATTTATTTATATGACACCTCTAGGAATGACTTATCTCTTAAAATGGATACCTCCACTAGTACTTTTATTAGTTGTGGAATAATATGACATTTCAGGCACCCACAAGTGTATTATGGAGACTTTGTTAAGCTGTAGTTTCTAATTATGTTGAATTCATATTGTAAAAAAATGCATTGCTTTGTTGCAGTGTAAGTAGGAAGGAAGACAGTTGGTTAGGGGAAATAGTTATTATTCAGGTCAGACAAACTTTAAAGTTCAAAAGCAAGTGGCTTCTGTAGTTTCTTTTTTATTAATAAAGTTGTTATATTTTTAAACCCCAATGAAAAATAGAAGGATTTCTCATTTTAACTCTTAGCAGTTGGTGCTTCTAAAAACTGTCAACCTGAAGCTCAAACTTTGGCTCTTGATTTCCTTACCAAGTTATAGATTTGATGTTCAATCACAAACTGCTTTAATTTTTTTCAGTCGCTTTTATGCCTTTATGACCTGGCTTCTAAAGTGCCAATGCCATGCAGTAAAGCCTTGAATAAAACCACTCTGCAAAGACAGTAATGACAGAAATTGATTTGCTTCACTTTTGCTCTGCAGGCCCTTAATGCATGTTCTGTGCTGAGTGGGAATGAGTTGAAATCTCATCTTTCTTATAATTTTTTTATTTTGGTTTGAGTCATGGCTTGCTGGATTCCAGGCCCTTACTGCTTCTTGAAAATTCTTGGCCTGCTGGAAGCAATATTCTGGGGTGAATGTCAGCTAATTTATCACTGCCATTCGTGCCTCGTTTTTCATTTGTGCTAATATATTGCTTTTAGTAAATACATGGGAGAGGGAATAGTGTTTACCTTTCCATATCATGAGAATACTACTCAGTCTATGTGACAGAAACTAAGAAATGCTGTTTATATTGCTGCTCCAGTGAGCCAGGAAAGACTGCACAAATATGTCATGAGCATGCAGTGGAAAATGCTCTGATACAATTTTCACAGTCAGGGTTTTATATGACTTAGTAACAAGAATAACCATGATTGTTTCTAAGAATCAAGAGCTCAAACTTAGACTAAATTTTGTGGAGCATTTTGAGATAATGATCAGGTTCTATGAGTGTTGTCTCTGCTTAAAAATGCTTTGAAATCTTTGTCAGCCACATGGACACAGTGGAGAAATCATCTCAGTTCTTTGACCTAATCATGCCACAAGGATTGAGTTTCAACACTGATGCAGGTTTTTGTCACAGGGATACTTTCCCTGGTATAAATTTCAGCTACTCTGGTGGTCCTGCAGTTCTGTTTGTGTGCTGTCTGTGCTTCCATGTGCTGTGTGTTGAGCTAACCTGGGGATCTGCTCCAGCTAAAACCTAACATTGCCAAAGAAAATGCACTGCATAAGTGTTTGGACAGAGAAACAAGCAGGCAGGGCCGCTGGTTCTGACAGCAATGTGCCATATGTCACAGTAAAGTGGTTACTTAACAGTGACTGAGGAAATGATGGCTCTGTCAGCTCTGCCTGCCAAGGATGTGCTGCCCCAGGAGTGCAGAGAGCTGAGCTGGGCCAGCCCTGAGCAGGCTGGGCTCATGATGGGCACTGCCAGCTCAGATGTTCTCAGTTCATGCTCAGAATGGACCTGTAAAAGTCACAGGGAATATGAAGGGAGTATTCAATATGCAGAGAGCTGAGCTGGGCCAGCCCTGAGCAGGCTGGGCTCTGGGGGGCTGTGCTGGGCTCATGATGGGCACTGCCAGCTCAGATGTTCTCAGTTCATGCTCAAAATGTACTTTTAAAAGCTACAGGAAATGTAAAGGGAGTGTTCACAAGTCTATAGTGACTGGACAAGGAGCCAGGCTGGGCTCAGGAGGGCTCTGCTGGGTTCATGATGGGCACTCTGCTCAGATGTTCTCAATTCATGCTCAAAATGTACCTTTAAAAGTCACAGGGAATATAAGGGGAGTATTCACAGGAGTCTGTAGTGACTGGACAAGAGGCAACGCTTTAAACTGATGGAAGATTTAGATGAGAAATAAGGAAAAATCCTTCCCTGTGAGGGTGGGCAGCCCTGGCACAGGTGCCCAGAGCAGCTGTGGCTGCCCCTGGATCCCTGGCAGTGCCCAAGGACGGGGCTTGGAGCAGCCTGGGACAGTGGGAGGTGTCCCTGCCATGGCTGGGGTGGGACAGGATGGTTTTAAAGTCCTTTCCAACCCAAACCAGTCCATGGTTCTGTGATTCTACCTGGTGAAAAATTCCACTGACTGTTGCCATAGGGGTTTCTTGCTGGAAACCTCTCATCTCAGCTCCTTCTTTGTTTTGAATTTTTTTTTTCATTAAATGGTTTACAGCAAACATAAATCATTTTTTCATAATTAAATGACATGTTTCCATGGTTTCATGTTTTGTTATTTATGTACTGCCAACCTCTGAGCCCACAGGTACTTCTTACAAATACCACTTCTGCTCCTGGAATGAATTTCTGTAACTTATGCCTTTTAGTCACCCATGTAATTTTGATAACTTCCAAACCTACAAAATTAATCTGCTTGTTATGAGTAAATAATATACCCACCAAACATACTGTGGAAAAGAAATCTGAGGGTGAATATCCTTAATTCTCTAATTGGTTTCCCAATGTGTGTTTTGTCTCATGTGTTGTCGTACATAGGCAACAAATTTCTGACATTAATTAGTCAAATGTGGAGTTCACATTTTTTTGTGTATGTTGTTTTTCTTCCTGAGAAGTTGCAGTTTTTTGAGGTGAAATGTTTGCAGTGACTGATGAGAGCAGGAAAGCCATACTGAAGTTTCTAGCAGATGACCCTTTAATAAGATGTATGTAATTGGATGAGACTTGCAACAAATACTGGGCATCTGTTGGGTAACATGGAAATAATGAAGAGAAACAGGAACTGGAAAAATCTTTAATTAACAAAATCTCTTCAATTTCTTGGTATAATACTAGTGCTGAAACAGAATGGGTGGATAGGATTTAAAAAACTAGCTTGAATTCTTTGAGAAAAGTGTCTAAAGGAATTATTATCTGGTTTTTATTAGTAACCAGGAATTATCAGTTGGTTTTATTAGTAACCTTTATGTGCAAAAGGAGCTGAACTTGATCTTTTTCCTCCATATCCTTTGAAAATTTCAGCCGCGTCTTTCAAACCTTCTTGATTTAAAATGCTTTTCTCTATTCAAGACACACTTTTGGTGGGTTTAGACAGGCAGGGAATAATTACTGGCAAAACAAACCAAAATAAACGTGTGTTTTTGTTTTCTTGGAGTGGAACGTGGGGAGGCCTCAGGGCAGGGATGGCAGGGGGCTGCTGGCTCTTTGTGAGGCTGTAGTCATCCAAAAACGAGGAGAGGAGAGGAGAGGAGAGGAGAGGAGAGGAGAGGAGAGGAGAGGAGAGGAGAGGAGAGGAGAGGAGAGGAGAGGAGAGGAGAGGAGAGGAGAGGAGAGGAGAGGAGAGGAGAGGAGAGGAGAGGAGAGGAGAGGAGAGGAGAGGAGAGGAGAGGAGAGGAGAGGAGAGGAGAGGAGAGGAGAGGAGAGGAGAGGAGAGGAGAGGAGAGGAGAGGAGAGGAGAGGAGAGGAGAGGAGAGGCTCATTACCATGGATTAACACGAGTTTGTGCTGTGTGACACCTTCTGACATCATCCCACCCCCTCCTTTGCACCTTCCAGTGGATCGCCTCACATCTGAGGTCATCTGCTGATCATCTGTCACCTTGAAGCCTCTCAGCTCTCCCCATCGAATCTCCAGTCAGGATTGTGTCCCAACGGGAATTGCAGGAAGTTTCATTCTTGTGGTTCGGTGCTTAGGGTATGGCTGTGTTGGCATTTCAAACAGCTTGTTCAGTGTCATCCTGGCCTCACTTCTTGCCGTCCTGAGGAAAAATAAACATTATTTGGCAATAATGAAATCAGTGTGTGGCTTGTGTTTGCTGGCAAGGGAGGTTCATTAATTTTGTTAGCATGTTATAGGGTTTCTCAAGCACAACTGAAAGCATAAATTCAAAATATTCCAAAATACTTTAATGTTCAGCTCTTGGCATTCAGCTCTGGCATTTCCCTTACTGTACTGGTGTCCTTACAAATTGTACTTGCAGGAAATGCTTTGGTTTACAGCTCAGTATCATTACATTGTGAAGTAAGGTGGGGATGGGATGCTGGGAACAACAAGCTATAAGGTTCTACTAAAGGGTTCATGGTAGAACCTCACAGCTTTCCTTATTCCATGTTTTCCACGCCTGGAGCTGTGAGGGGGCTCAGCCATTTGTCCTTACAAATTGTACTTGCAGGAAATGCTTTGGTTTACAGCTCAGAATCATTAAATTGTAATTTAATGTAAAATAAGGTGGAGATGGGATGCTGGGAACAACAAGCTATAAGGTTGTACTAAAGGGTTCATGGTAGAACCTCACAGCTTTCCTTATTCCATGTTTTCCATGCCTGGAGCTGTGAGGGGGCTCAGCCATTCCTTGGGAGCGTGGCCCACGTTCAATTGACCGTGGGGTGATTTAACATCAGGTGAAAGATGAAGAAGCCACATCAGTGTTTCAGAAGCTTGTGTTCATGCATTCCCCGAGTGATCAGAGCTGTTTTCAGCTTGGCTGGCAGCACAGAGCAGCTCTGGGCAGCTCCTGGGCCTGGCTCTGCTCTGGGTCAGGCTCTGCCCAGCTGCTCCTGAGCCTGGGGATGGAGGCAGAACTGGGAGAGGGCACCCTGGCACACTGGCTGCTCTTGTCTGGGCAAAGCCATTGCACTTGCTCCTGATTCCAGAGATGATTTACTCTCTGAGCAACTCATTTTTCATGCTGCACAATGTGGCTGTGGAAGATTCTCTTGTAGAGGCTGCCACTGTGATTTTCATAAAGCTCTTTGCTTGCTGTCGGTGTCTGGAATTCCAGCTGTATTACAGAACAAAATGCAACCCAACAGCTGCATTCTGGAGAGTTGGTTTCAGCTCGCATCCCATCATTTTATGCAGCTTTAAAATATGTACAGCCTGTGCCTCTTCCTCCTGCTCCCCCTCCCAGCCCTTGGGTTTTGTGTTGGCGATGCCTCAAACTGAAGGAGCTGCTCTGTTTAAGACATCCCATTTCTGCAATTGGGGTCACTGCTGAAATAGCTGAAAAATCTGAAGAACAAGTGCTCAGCGTTCACAGGAAGCAGTTCTGGGCTCTCCTATTGTGCTGGCTCTTTAATTGGAAGAGCTGTGCTGTTCCTCGCTGCTGTGCCTGTGCTCTGCCCCAGAGCAGATGAGAGCAGCACCCAGAGGGGCTTTGTGCCTGCAGAAATCACTTGAACAGCAGCAGCTTCTGCAACTGAAGTGAATTCAAACTGCAGAAGTGAGAGGAAAAGTCTGTGATTGTGGGTCACCTTTTTCGTTGATACAAGTTCTCAAAATAGCTATTTCAGCACTGGTTTTGATAGATGGTTTCTGGGTTATTATTCATTTAGAAAATGGGACACCTCAAAGGTAGGAGATTAATGGTTTTGTGAAATTTTAGCAAGGGCTTTACATAGAAACAGTGGTCTCTGTCTCAGAAAGTATATAATTAACAAGAACATTGAAACAGTGCTGAATATTTTATATTACATTAAATCCTTTAGTATTTTGAAACTCTTTCTCAGTTTTGCAAATATTATGCTGCAGTTTTGGCAGAATAAACTATATCATGTACCTTCTTTTTGCTGTATGAAAGGCAGAAATGACAAATCTGGTATAATGTGTATTTGAATATAGTATTCAGACAAATTTGAACATGTTATATGAGGTATTTTACTAAATCCAAACTGTTTCTAAAGCGTGTTAGGTATAAATTCCTAATTTAAAACATGCAGGTATATATTTATCATTTATCCCATGGCACTGCCAGGTCTGCCAGAGTTGTTTGGGTAAGTGTAAATGCATATGCATTCCCTGCCAGGCACACAGCCTGTATTTGCACATTGTTGTGGAGCTGGCAAAGCCAGCTTACCAGAGACATCCATCTGTTTTCTACTTAGTGTAAAGGAGTTAATGACCTGAGTAGTTAAGACTGTCCAGACTATCTGTATAATCCTTTCACACAAATAAGATATTGTTGCATTTAACCATTACTTTCTCTCAAATTGAAAATAAATAAAAAAAAAAAGAAATTAAACAGCAGAGTTTACAGTCTTATTTCTGTCTTATTTCTGTCCTCCACCTGGAGTTTTTTTTAGTCTTAATTGAACTTGACCAAGCAGAAAATCTGCAGCAAGGTCAGAGGTATGAACCTGAGATTAGACAGAGCAATTATTAGCAGGTAGACATGGAGCTTTAGAAATCGGAATCAGCCCTAATTTATCAATATTTATTTCGTGTGTTTCATGTATCAGTATTGATTTCATGTTCCTTGCCCCCAGGGTATGTTTTTGAGAAGGTAGCTTGAGTTTTGCAGAAACCACAACAAAAATGAAGGTAACCCATGAGCCAGGGAATGTGTGGCACTACACAGATTAGTGCTGGGAAGGTGCTGTGTGACCTTGAGGGCTCTCAAAAGAGCTTTAAGAAGCTTAGGAACAGGTTAAGGTGATGGGCAGAGACGTTGTTTTCCTTATTCACTGTCTTAGCTTGGAACAGACTGTGTCTTGCTGAGCTCCAGGCTGGTTTAGTCAGAAAGGAGTGGGAAATGCCAAGTGGAAAGATTGCATAAAGCAGTTGTAAGTGTTAGCCTGGCTACTCCCCTGCGACTGCACTTCCTCCTAGATGGGGTGAAACACTGGCACAAAAGCACACTGGTGCATTATAAATTATATATGTTGGAAAAGTTAGGGTAATTTAGTTTTCAGAAATTCTCAGTGGATTCAGTATGTCAGTAGAAGTCAAAAGTAGGACTGCCTGTGACTTGTGTTTGCTTTATACTCTACAGCCTTGTTTATATTTAATGTAAAAGGGATTTTTATTATATTTTTACAAGTTACAATATGTTCAGAAGAGGAGAAAGACAAATATTACTACATCCTGTATCTTAATTGCTGCTCTTCTTGTTTATCTATTCCTAGTAAACTTATTTAAACAGTACTTACTTAAACAACAAATGTAGTTGGTATTTAATTGATTTGTCTATTTTGAAGCACTACCCTATTTCTGTTTGTTGTAAATGCTATATTTAATCTTAGGGTGATTTAACACATGCCACGTGCCACATTCATTCATTCATTCATTCATTCATTCATTCATTCATTCATTCATTCCTGGCTTGGTGCTGTGCAGAAAGCCCAGCCCAGCCACAGCTCTGGGCCCCTGGGGGAATCTGTGGTTTTGTTCTTACTGAACTTCTGTGGGGGCTCCTTAGCCCAGTTCAGGGTCAGTTGTTAAAAGCCCCAAAGCAGGAACCCAACAACAAATAGAGTGTACACAGAATTATTTCCCTCTTGCTGCCCATGAGACCTCCAGTGCTGCTTCCTCTCTATGGGAATAAATCATGCTGAACTCCATTTTCCTCATGGTGGAAAAAGCCCATTCTGTATTCACATAACTCATTTTTATCCAGTTTACAGACCTTGTCTGTGACTCCAATTGGTCAGCAGCTTTCTTGCCAATTATGTTATTGGTTAATAACAAGTTGTTATTCTGTATTGATTGATCACTCAAACCCCTGATGTGTACAGGAAAAGTTGTTTGTCAGAGATAGTTTTTATTTTTCCATCTAACAGTGCACAACCAGTTTATACAGGTGCTGGTTGCTTTTCACCCAGGAATAGATTGTCATGTTAATGAACTGCCCACACCAGGATTGCTTTCAGATGGGAACTTCAAAGTGCCAGCTTGACAAGGCAAGCCACTGATTTTAGGAGAGCAGCCTTGATTTTATAAAGCCTTTCTTTATGATTTTTCTACCTTGCTGGAACAATGTGGAATAATCAGTGCTTGAAACCTGGAAACAAATTATGAGCCTGTTGTTGTGAGGCACCCAGTAATGCCATGGCAGTGGAGCCACAGCTTTGGGGTTGGTTTAGACAGGAAAAAATGTGATTTTTACACTGGTTAAAATGTTATCCATTTGAGCTGGGACATCATTCTTGACGACTGGTCAGTGGGCATGCTGTTATTTGTTCCAAGGCTGGACTTGATGGTCCTGGAGCTCTTTTCCAACCTTAGTAATGGTATGATTACAAAAAGAGTCAAAGATTACTTGAAAAAAGCTCACTGTAGATGGTAGCTGGCAGTTCAGTTGGACTCTGGCAAATACATTCTCTCCACCCTTTAGGTTTGCAGCTGAATTTGTTTAACTGAATAAATAAATACTGTGGTGTAGTAGAGCTATTTATAGCTAGTGGAAAGGCTCACCTACTCTGTTTTTCTCTTCCAAAAGTGGGAGTTTACAAGTGATTTTAAAAAAATAAATCTCTTGACCTTTTCTAATAGTTCTCAGTTGTAAAGCATGTGACTTTTATCTCGATATTTTTTACCCCTTGTTCTTTGGAATGCTTGTGATTGTGGAGCTCTTCAGACATATGGCTGAGTGATGTGTGGGCTCTGCAATGGCTTTTCTTCTTTCTAGATCAGCTAATAGAGAAGATTGCTTCTGTTTCTGTTATTTATGATTGCAGTACTTCACTTTGGTCCCATCCATCTGTGTCATACATGCAAGCCATTAGCAGCAGTATTTTTTAGCAGAGAACTCTCAACCCGACCATATATCAGAATTATCTTTTCACTCCCCATAATTTGGAATAAAGCTGTGGAGCCTTGTAACTCCAAGTGATGACAGTATATATATATATTTATATATCTGTGTATTATTGATAACAAGTTTTTCTCAGTGCTATGCTTGGACAGAGCAGTGTTGTGTAGAATGAATTGCCCTCCATGATGTACATAAATCCCACAAGCTCTGTTGAGCGTCTTCAGCTTGTTTGCTCTGAGAATGCACTGAGTGCTCCTTCCTGGGTTCCTCCTTGGTTTTGTGCTGCCCGGTTGGCATTTTCTGCTCTCTGGGAGGGCAGGGAGCAGCCAGGGAGATGCCAGGTGCCAGCAGAGAGGAGCAGTTGGGCTGGTTTTGCAGCACAAGGCCTGTTTTGTTCTCTGCATCCCTCCCTGCTCCCCTCCCTGGGAACCTTTGGCTCCGGCAAGTCCAGGGCTGGAAGGATGGAAGCTCCCAGCCAGATTCTATATATACACCACAGATCAAAATCACGCTGTCAAAACACGAAAATACCTCAATAATTTTCTTTTTAATTTTAGCTGTCAGCCTCGAGATGCCACTTTGCTCTCGAGATGCTCTGCATAATGTGTGCCAGCTCCCTTCAGCTCGTGGTAAAGTGGAAAGGAACAAATTTCCTGGCAGCCTCTGCAAAGCAGTGTAATACAAGTTTCATTACATGAAGGTGCTGAACATAATGTGGCTTCATAACAGCTGCAGAAAGTGATGTGAAGCTCTTAACATCCTCAACAAGTAACAAGTGAGAGGTTATTTTTCATCTCTATGCCTAAAAAAAAGAAAGGCACGTTATTTTAGGCAGATGACACTGTGGTTGCACTTAGCTGAACTAAGGAAATTTTTACATGAGTTCTCCAGATCTGTGTTGCTCCATGAAATAAAGAAAACACTTAAAAAATGCTAAGATACAGTCCAGTGGCTGGATTTCAACTTAAAAATTGAGATGTTAAATTATACGTACAGAAATGATGGTTGTCAGATGGATTTCAGTTGACACTTGTTCTTTTCCCTTTGGATTTATGATTCCATGAAAGTTGCTTGTTGTATTGGTTATTTCTGTGTGGAACTGTTTGGTTCTTTTTTGAGAATTCCCAAAAGGTGAGACAGGTCTGATGCTTTTGGATCACCTGTTAAGGAGCCAGGCTCTTTGGAGAGAAGTCACCTATTACAAATGGGAAATAAAGGAGAAAGAATCAAGGCTGTCCATGTTGAGTTGCCCACATCAGCTCCTATCAAAGGCTGTTATTAGGCTGAACACAAATTCAGTTTTGAGATTTCAGTAACCAGCACTGACAATCAGAGCATTATCACACAGTTTTGAGGTGTAGCCCAAGTCCAAAAGGACAAATCCTCTGTGGTTTGCTTTCTCTGGCAGCTGAATTGTCCCTTCCATGGCATGTGATGAGGAGCGTTGTTTCCAGGGAAGTTCACAGCTAAAGTTCACAGGCTGGAGCAAACAGTGGCACTCCTCTTCCCATGTCGTTATCTCAGTGCTTAAATCATATTAAAAACAAGGTCAGCATTGTCTCTGGTTGGATGAATTCCTTCACACTGAGCTCTGAGGAGCTGTCAGCTCAGAGATGGGACGTGGCTGTGGTGTTTCAGAAATTCTGCCCAAAGCAGATGCCCAGATATGCAGTTTTCCTTATACACATGCTGAATAAAGGCAGAGCTGAAGCAGCCACTCCAAGGTCCAGATTGGCATTGGTGAAACAGCTCCTTTCTACAGATCTCCAGATATTCCCATAATATGTCTCAGATCATCATATTATACTTTGCAACTTTTACCAAAATAATTAGTTAACTTCTTTATTTTCTGAAGGATATACCAAGATTTAAAATTTTAAAAATTTTTTGCATGTGCTTTATTACTGAAAACACAAATCAGTCTATTGTCCTCAAGACTGGGAGATCTGGAACCAAAAATACAGTCTGAAAGTAAAATATGACTCAGCTGCAAGTAATATTAGTGGTAATTGCCACTTAGTGATCTTTCAGTTGGTAGAAAACAAACCATCAAAATGATAATTGCAGGATTCACTGGGATTTGGGTTGATTAACAAAGTAGACAAGCAAGTGGGCAGCAGCCACTGTGGCTCAAGTGCAGTCAGCAGAGCTAATCTGGACTCAGTGGAGCAAAACCCACTTTATTCCCTTTGCCCAAAGAATGAACATATGCCACGTTGGAAATCGAGCAGTTGGAAACCATTTCTGCATGGGATCCTGATGAAAAATAGCTGGGAGGGAGAGGAGGGTGATGAGAATTTAAAGGCAGACTTAGGGCTGGGGATGAGGCCAGGCTGGCATTGATGGGATCAGGGCTTGTCTGCAGTGACCTGCAGGTGCACCTGGGCACAGCTCCCTTCTCTATTTATTCATTAAATAAATTCATGGCTGTTTTAAAAGGAAAAGAGAAGGGTTAAAGTTGCCTCATGCAATGAGCTCTTTAGAACAATTTGGATAATTTGTTTTCCTGTGAAGTTGAGGAAATTTAATGTTTGCTGTTGTTAAGCAATTTAACTCTATTTTATTCTTGAGATTTGGGGAATAGTGTGGTTTTATGTGTTGGAAATGCAAAATTTCAAGTATACAGAGAATGCATTGCCTATAAACAAGCTGTGAATTACTTTTAAATCATTTCATTATAGTCTCCTGACTCACTGCTTGATGGCATGGTGTTTATTACAAGGTTTTTTCAATCTCAAGTCTTGATTGCCTCTTTTGTTGAAATGTGGACCAATTTCAAAATATCTGAACTAAGTTTAATATTGTGAAAGAGCCCATAGTGGGAGTGAAAACTGGAATTCTGACTCTTAAAGTAAGCACCCTCAAGGAAATGGTTCCTTTGCTGTGGTTTGGAGGGACCTGTGTGACCACCTATGGCCTCCATCCCATGGCAGGAACTTTTTTATCTCAGAAAGAAAAAGTTCTTTGAGATCATTCATAAATTTTAAATGGGCTTCACATTGCAATCAGGAGCTAATTTTCTTTTCCCATTATCTCCTGCCATTCTGTGCTATGAGTACACTTTGTTCTCCAGAACAGCCTCACTCACAGAGAGCTCTGGTCCCTCACAGAAGTAATTAAGCTGGGAAAGATTTGGATTTTTGTAGAGCCCTTCCCCTGGCATGCAGGGGAGCAAATCCCAGCCCCAAGGATGGGTTTCATTCCAGCTGCACATCCCTCCCATCCCTCCTGGATGCACACTGACAGTTCTGTGACAGAGCAGGATTGAGATTCAGGAAATGTGCCTTTGTGGAGCTGCTCATCCCACGCTGGATTTGAGCACTGTGGGCTGTCTCCAGCATTCAAGATTTATCATTGTGTGGAGTCTCTTGGCTTTTGAATGTGAATGCTTATCTCCTCTTTAATCACAGTGTTTGCTTGGTGTCTTGTGTCTTTATTTTACATGGGACTCTGCTTGCTTTCCTTGACTCACAGGTGAAATATTTAGGTTTTATTTTACATTTGTTACAAAATAGAAAAAGGAACACCACCACCAACCACTCTAACTGTTGTTTCCCCCCTTTTTTTTTGCCAGTTTGCTGTTTTGTGGTTCACAAGAGGTGCCATGAGTTCGTTACCTTCTCCTGTCCTGGGGCTGACAAGGGGCCTGACACTGATGTGAGTACATTGACTTTTCAGAGCCTGCTTTACACAGATTTATCTTGTTACACCCATGAGAGTGGATTACAAACAGGATCAATGGGTTCTTCACGACAGATAATTGAGTCCAAGTGGGTTTTAACAGTTGTGAAGTGAACACTTATGGACTGAAAAATCTATTTTTGGTAAGAGCAGTAAGCTTGAGAGTGTGACCAAGAACAATATCCTCAGAATGTGATAACCCTGAGGCGTTCACCCAGCCATGAATCAGCATTTTATTTTCTTTGCTTTATGTTGGATGTATTTGACATTAACAGTTCCCAGAAAGGCTGAAGCTTTCTCTGAACTTTCTTAGTACCTGTCTTATCTCAAAGTGTATCTTCTGAGCTGTCTCTGGTCCGTGTCTCACTGCACACAAAGATCTGTAGCTCCAGTTAAATGACAATTTAATCTTCAGCCAGCTGGCTTACTGGGTTTTTATTTTATTTTCATGTTTGAGCTAGTCTAGGAGTCTGGCTACTCCCATTCCATCCTCCTCTGTCAGTACTTCTGTGGCATTTTTGGTCCACAACCAGTTTTCCTCCCCACACATCTGCCTGCCTGGTGAGACACATGTGCGGGATCTTTGTGTCACCCTGCTGAAATAATAAACTGATCTCGTTTGTTCACATAAAAATAACATTTCTTTGGGTTTTAGAAATCCCACTTTACAGTGAAGTAATTTAACATCTGCTTATGGGAACAATGCATTCCAAGTGTTCTTTGTCTGAATGGCTTTGTTTTGTTTCTTATCACATATTCATGCTCTAGATTGTAGGCTATTATCTCCTCTGATAAAATGCACCAGAAGAATTTTCCTGCTAGCTTTTAATGAGCTTCTCATGAATTGTTTCAATATGCCAGCCAGGAGGTCAGTGAACAATATATGGGCAGGAGCCACAAGGGGTCTTGGAAAATTTCAGATATTAAAAAGTTCTCTCATTTTTAAATTTAAGTATGGGGAAATGTTGAAGAACTGAGAAGAATTTTTAAAACTTCCATTTTAATACATTTCACATCATTTATATTTAGGTGCAGAAGAAAAATGCTAAAGTTAGGAGTGTAATTGAGTTAGGAGTGTTGAGTATCTCTTGTTTAGCTGATACAGACCTTACCAATAAAACTGGTGAGGCAAGAGCAAGAAACCAAAATTGTTCTTCATATATTTGCTTTTCTGAACCCAAATCTGGTTTGAGCTTAGTGCTCACTTAGGATATTAATGGAAGTTATTCTTGATTGAGAGGTGGCACTCATGAGTGGCTCTGCTGTGTCCATAATGAATGGTTTGGCTCTTAGAAGTGCTCTTGGATATTTATTTTTTTTATAAGATGGCTCTTTGGGGTTGTTCACCTGGAGTTCAGAAATGAGAACGCAGGTTTGTGTGTGAGACCATTTAATTTTACTGAACTCTTTTCCTGGTGACAGAGTCTGTGCCAGGTTGTTAATGGTCTTTAATATTGCTGGCTGCATTTTGTGATTTGGGGTTTTGGGCTCAGTGATTAAATAAATCAGCCTAATGTCGCGTTCCTGTATTTGGGTTACCAAATGATCATTTTCAGTATTTACACAGCAGCAATAGCTCAAAAACAGTTTGAAGATTAAAAGCAATGAGAAAATAAATATGTTTTATTAAAACTGTGCTACATTAGTGGGTACTGTTACACAAAGAGGATTGTAGAATATTATACTTTAATTTACTGAAATGTTTGACTGTAATTTCAACCCTTTTACAATTCAGCAACTGATTCCTCTCCCAGTTGCTGCAAGCTTTGTTTTGAAATGTAGTGTGCTATAAAGCTTAACATAACATTTAGCAGATTTTTAAATATTAAAACATCCTTTTCTAAATTACTTTGTGCAGGTGCACAATTAATTTGTGTACTCAAATGCTCCAGTGTTACCTTTCCATTAATTGTAAGACTAATACTGTCATTAATAAAATTAATTTTCCAGAGCAATAATTATAATAATTACAATCATTATATAATAATAATTGTTGTGTATCAGAATAATGTTAAATTATGGTGCTCTGTACTTTTAATATAAATGAGGCAGTCCTTGCAAAATAATGCCTTAATAAAGGTGAGTGTAAAAGAGGAAAGCTTAAAGTGAGTCTCTTCTTGTTTTACTCAGAGTAGCTGAAATGTGAGGTTGAAATGTCTGTTTGTGCCAAAAGGAAAATAATACTTGGGAATAAAGTGCTCATCCATTGCAGTGGTGGTGTCTGGGGAGCAATATCCTGTTTCAGTGAAACAAGAAGTCACACAATCAAAAAATTGTGCATTTCCTTATTACTTGGCAGGGTGTGAGCTCTGGTTTCTTAGCAAAAGCAGCTCAGGAAGTTGTTTTCCTGCTGTCTGACAGCTCTCAACAGAAATTATTCATTTTCTCTTTATGGCCACCCCTTTATGGTGGTGCTGAGGGGAATTTAACAGCTCCTGCTGCTGCCTCATCTCCAGATCAGGTGCTTGCTTTGGGAAGATGCTTGATGTTCTTAAAACTATCTTAAGTCATACATGAAATACTTAAAACTTTGGTAAATCAGTGTAGAAATGTAAGAGCAGCCTCAGAAATGGAGTTGTGCTTTAATGAGCTTTGTTAAGATGTGTGCAATATTGAGGGATAATTGGTCAGTTTATTGAAAAATGGAGTTAAATATTTGTTTTCTTTGTTAATGAAGTTCAGTGACCAGAAGGTGTCTTTGTTATATATTAAAATGTTCCTAATTACATGCTGCATGTAATTAAACAAACTCAAGCATTAATTTAAAGTAGTATTTGACTGTATTTTGTGTTTCAGTACAGGTTTTATAAGACTTTGAGTGCACAGGAACTCACAGAGCATGGCCTCTGGATCAGCACTATTTCCATTTCAGATTATAATAATAGAGAATCCAAGGGAGAACTGCGAGCAAAATAAATAGAAATTAAAAAGTGAAAATAATTTGAATTAGAGTGAGTGATTCAACAGTGAAAGGATTTAAAATCTGGCTCTGCTTGGTGAGTCTTTCTTCTTGAAGCACCTTGGAGAGAATGGATGGGAAGATCCAGATGTGTCCTTACATAAAATCAAACAGCAAATATTGTTTTACCCTCTCATCATTGCAGGGTAACTGAACCCAGGGATGTCAGAGGTGACATGCTGCAATTTCCAAGTCAATTATCCTCTTGATACTGAAATTTTTGGGAGCTTTATTATCTTAAGCACATTTGAAAGCTCAGTGGGAATGTGAACAACTGTGAGGTTCTGTGGGATGCTGCAGGAGTTGGGTGTTTTCATCAGTGGGTTGGACATTGAGATAATGCAATTCTAGAGTACAATATTTCACATTTTTTTTCGATGTGTTAAGATATAATTTATTAAACCAACAAAAAATAACTGGTGAGAGGAAGAAAAATAAGAAAAAAGCAAAAATAAAAGTAAATCAGAGTGATTAATAGTTTCGATTTTTTCTGTGTGTAAAGATATAATTTATTAAAACAACAAAAAAATCACTCATAAGAGGAGAAAAAATACAAAAAAGCAAAAATAAAAGTCAGTCAGTGTGATCAGGAAGACAGTGGTTCAGAGGAAACTGAAGCAGGGTTTTCAGTGGATCATAAATTCCCTGCTGGCCAGCTGTGCACCCCTGGTACAGAGGCAAAGATATGACAGAAATCATGATTCTGTTTTTCAGGGAAATGTTTTATGTTGAATTCTGCACCTCTTAATTTGGAATTCGGGAAAGAACTGAAGTGTTAAAGTTCTTTAAAGCACAATCTTTGAGTATTTTTTTGTCTCTTAAACTGTGCCCAGGTCTCTTAGGGACAAATAACTCCATAACAGGGCAGGGGTTTGGGTGTGGTGATGGGGAACTGCTGCCAGCGGCTGCCAGTAGAAGAAATTCAGAATTTTTTTTTCTTGGGTTTTCCCTCTCTCCAGAGTGCTGTGGATATTTGGATATTCCCTGAGTGCTCTGTGGGGAGATGGGACGTGAGCCCTGTGAGCTTCCACTGTGATTTTCATTTATGGTTTCTGTGATTCTAGAGCTGGGAGGAGAAAGATTGACCCTTAAAAATTCATGTGCTGGGGGAGCAGTGGGAAACTCTTAATTCAGAGATGCTGATGTTCAGGGGCTGGGCTTGCCCTGAGGCTGGGGGAGTGCTGATGTCCACATTTACTGCACTCTTACTGAGAAAAATGATTTGAAGAATCACCTCTGTACTAAGCCAGAATAAATTAATATAACTGGTCTGCCCTGGAGGGCTTAGGTGTCTTGTCCAGATTTCTATTCAGTTCCAGGAAATGCTGATTTTTTTTTTTTTCTGTTTTATTTCCCCCACTGGCATTTAATCATGTTTCTAGATCATATTTACATGTAGGAGGCTGGTTTCAGAGTGGAAAAAGAGAGCTGGGGAATTACAAAAACCAAACCAAACATGAGAAGAAAAGGCAGTAACTGGAAGCACAGTATTAAGATTTACTACAGAACTAGTTAAAAAGGGATTTTAATCAGAAAGCTTTGCAGTCTTTTTCCAAGGATAATGAAATGCAGCAGCAGGGCTTGTCTGATTTGCTTTTAACTCTGTAGTTGTTTTTTTACAATGGAAAACAACTGTTAGAAATGTTGGGCATTTTGAGACTGGAGCAGCAACAAACATAATTTGATAAAATATTGTAGAATCATTAAATCACTTAGATTGGAAAGGATCTTGAAGATCATCAAATCCAACCATATCTCACTAAGGTCTGGGGGAAAGGTTTCATTGCTAATCTGAATTCTGAGTAATAGTCAATCTTGTCCCAGAAATATTTTCTTTTTAATTAAGATGAAAACCTTCTTGCTTCATCACAAAAGATACACAACTGCAGGGAGGCCTGGCAAGAGGCAGTTCACTGCTTGCCAAATTGACAAAAATCTTCTCTTTAAAAGAAGCCTTTATGAATTTTTGGAAGTGATTCCTAAACAGCTCTGATGCAATTTTTCATTGCATTCCCTAAAGAGAAAATTTAAAGCCCCCTCTATTTACAGATTAAGGAAACAACTCAAAGTGTTTGCATGTCTGTGGTTTCTAATTATGATAATTATTAATCACATTGATTTTGTTTGCAATAGACATTATTAGATGCAGGCAGTAGGTAATATTCTTAATAAAATGCAATTACAGTGCAAACGTATTTTTGTCAAAATATGGTGATCCTTGCTGTGTTACACAGCCTTTTCCCCAAAAGCATCTCCTGGATAACAAAATCAGCATGATCACAGTCAGTGCAGTAAGTGATACTGAAGGAGCTGAAAATTTGTATTCTTTCTATTATTTATCATAGGCGCTTTAAAACAAATTTTACAGGACAGCAGTACTGTTTTTCTTACAAAAATAAACATTTTCTTGCTTGTGAATCTCTGACTTTTGAATCCCTGAAGAGTATCCAAAGCAGTTTATGGAGAAATAAAGGTTTTGTTTCTATGGTTTTGCCTTCAAAGCCCTGTAGTGGGGGAAAGTTGCTTGGAGTTGTAATGTTTAATTATTTTTTCCATGGTGCTGTGTGACACTGGCTCATTACAAAGTGTGGTTATGTTGACAATGAAATTCCAATTTGATTGGAAGTGCAGAGGTAAGGTTCTTTTTAAAGGAAGGCAGAGAAATGTCTGTGCATCCTGAGAGGGATATGTTGGGCTCATTTTCCTCCGGCACTGGGAGGAGGTTTTGGGCACAGAGGTTCAGGAATGGCCCATCCCTGGCTGTCCTGAGGGGTTTGATGCTCTCCTGAATGTTGCCTTCTGATACAAGGCAGGCGGCCTGGTTTCAGGAAACAGCACGGCCACCCCCTTCCCTCTGTGGGATCCTGTGGGATCTCAGGATCTGAGTCCTGAGATGCCGAGCCACCGAGAGCACCCTTGGGGGGCCCGGGAGTCCTGGAATGTTGCCAGAAGTGTCTGGTGGCTGGACTTTGACCCTACACGGGAGACGACACCTGTATGAAGATAAGAGGACTTCACCGGGGTGAATGGCGAAAAGATTAGCTAATTAGAGGGTGAGACACAGGGTTTAGGATTTCTGTACAGGGGGGTTTAGAGGAGTAAGATGGAGGAATCGGGGCGTGTCCTGTCCTCCTTCTTCTTCCTCTTCTCCTCCATCTTCTTTGGCCATGGTGGCACTCTTGGATTGGTTATTACTGAGAGTGCACCCAGCAATGAGAATAAATGGTATTGGGGAAAAATGATAAATATTGTACACGTAACCATGGGTATAAAGATACGTGGCGGTCCGGAGGACGGCACAGTGTGCTCATGGCTGACTGCTGAGCAGACCTCTGTCGGGCTGAAAGAAAATCTTTTAGATAAACAATTAATAAACATAAAAACCGAAAGAAGAACTGAAGCCTCTTCTCGTCCTTCGATACGCGGGCTGCCCAAGGCCACCCCGGGCCTTTCCAGGCCCTTCAAACAGCCGAGATAACCGGACACTTCCCCAGGGTCGCTCGGGCCTAAGAAACACGCGGGCACCAATATGGTGGAGGATCAAAGGCCTTTATTCTCTTCTCGTGGGGTTTTATAGTCTAAGGGGCTTCTACGTCAGGTGAGGGTCTGTCCTTACCATCTATGGTTAGTAGGGATGGAAAGTTACCTGGGCATCTGGTTCAGGGGGCTACATTCCTATGTTAATTTTCTTATCTAAGGGGACAGGGGCCCTGTCTTCCCGTAACATCACGAGATCTTCCGAACGCCAGGCCCTACCTGCTACATCTGAATGAGGCTGCAAGCAGCTCCCCAGGTTACCTGAAAGCAGTTCTTGTGCTGGATTGTGTTTGAATTAATCATCCCCCTAGAAAACATGTGCGCCTTCTATCCCTAAATTAAAGCACAGGCTCCTTTTATTGCAGCTGAAATGGCTTTTAGCTACAGTGAGCCATCCTCATCAAAAGCAGAATTAAATTACAAAGGAACAAGTTCATGAACTTTTATCACTACTGGTAATTCCCACTTTTTCCCTGCAGCCCAGTCTCCAGACTGGCTCTGTGTCCATCTGCATGGAAATTCTGCCTGCAGTGTGAAAGGAGCTGTGTGAATGCTCTCCTGAGCCCCCCATGGCAGGAAATCCATGGTGGGTGCCTGCCTGCACACTGTGGGCCTCCAAGGAACATTTGCTCACATCCTCCAGTGCAGCCCTTCAGGCTTTCAGTTCATGGGGTTTGGGCCTGAGATGCTGAGAGTGCAGTTTAGATTTTTGTTACAGCCTCTGAGATTTGAAAGTTCATAGCTTTTTATTTATAAAAATATTTTTTTTATTATTTTCCCAATCCAGAACAGTGCAAGTGCTGAATAGCTGCATCATAAAATTTAGACTTTATATTTTTCTTTCTAGCCTTTTCCTGTGCAATATATAATATAACATAGGTGATGCTGGTAAGAGTTAATCACTGAACAGAGCTCTGCTCAGACAGTTAGGAAATGTATATAAATGATGAACCTAAAAATATCCCTGATTTTCACAAGTTAGCACTGCAGAACAATTAGGCAGTGGGACTATAAAAGGAGAACTCACAATAAGTTATTCCCAGTAGTAAAGAGAAATCTTGTGGATGAGGTGCAGTTGTGGTGGCAGCAACTCCTGGGTGCTGATTTTCACCATCAAAACTCTGTTTAACTCCCCAAATTGAAGTTGGCATAATTCCAACAGCACTTATTTCCAGTTGTTAAGAATACATTGAGTTTTGTGCAATTTGGGTTGAGATTCATTATTTCCAAGTCAGCTTTTGTTTCCCCTTGGCAAAAGTCTCCTGTGTCAATCTTTAAACTCTGTGTAAATGTGCTGATATTCGGGTTTAAGGGAGAAGAATGCCTCAAAATTACTAATAATCTGTTTTGTTACATGAGATATCATGTGTAAAATGCACCACAGACATTTCTGTCAGGTTCCACCCCCAAAACGATGTGGGTTTTAAAATAAAGAAGAGTGACTATGGCACACTGAACTCAGGAGCTGGAAGAGACACAGACAGACCACTGAGAGAGCCTTGCAGAATGCTGGCCATTTTTAGCACTGTCTCTTTGTTGAGGTGGCAGTTCTTGCACCAAAATTAGATTCAATCTTAATTTGGCATAAAAGAAGTGGGCTCATTTTGAAAAGCACCGCAGATCCCATATGCTCAGAGTGATTTTAATGTGTCACCAGAGTGTCCCCAGCTCTGGGGATGGCTGGGCTCTGTCCTTGGGGTGCTGCAGGAGTTTGCTGAGTTGAAATGGTGTGGCCTCAGCTCCTTGGTGTAAATCCCAGCTCCAGGGAAGCTCCTCTGGGGGTGGGGAGAAAAGAACAACTTGTACTCTTGGGAAAGAGCAAAGCTCTTTTATGGAGGTGCTGTGACCCTGGAACAGAGAGATGAGAGAGGAAAAGCAGGGAGGGGACATGGGGACATCCTGGCTGGGCAGGGAGCAGCTGCCACCCCCCTTCC
Organism: Zonotrichia albicollis; assembly: GCF_047830755.1. Lineage (NCBI taxonomy): Eukaryota > Metazoa > Chordata > Aves > Passeriformes > Passerellidae > Zonotrichia > Zonotrichia albicollis. The sequence continues at coordinate 10,663,154 of NC_133837.1, read as the reverse complement.
ACTGCAGCCCCATTGATCCATGGGCTGCTGGGAAAGCATCAAGGAACCAAACAGTTTGGTTTCCTTCTTGGCCATTGCTCTTGTGCTCTCTCATTTTCACTGATGTCCATTATTGGGGTCATACTCTGAAGAGATCCAAATAGCTCACAGATTTTTTTTCCAGCCTTTGGGATAGATAGGATTTGTCTTGAAGTCATCAGTGACCTCAGGGAAGGTGTATTAAAGTGTTATCTTAATATTCTGTGACCCTGGAACAGAGAGAGGAAAAGCAGGGAGGGGACATGGGGACATCCTGGCTGGGCAGGGAGCAGCTGCCACCGCCTTTTACTGCAGATCCATTGGTCCATTGGCTGCTAGGAAAGCATCAGGGAAGTTTTGCATGCACAGGAGCAGTTTGGTTTCCTTCTTGGCCATTGCTCTTTTGTTTTCTCATTTTCACTGATGTCCATTATTTGGGTCATACTCTGAAGAGATCTGATAGCTCACGGATTTTTTTTTTTCACCCTTTGGGAAATACAGGATTTGTCTTGAAGTAATCAGTGCCCTCAGGGAAGGTGTATTAAGTGTTATCTTAATATTCTGTGACCCTGAAACAGAGAGATGAGAGAGAGGAAAAGCAGGGAGGGGACATGGGGACATCCTGGCTGGGCAGGGAGCAGCTGCCACCGCCTTCCCCTGCAGATCCATTGGTGTCCGTTATTGGGGTCATACTCTGAAGAGATCCAGGTACCTCACAGATTTTTTTTGTCAGCCTTTGGGATAGATAGGATTTGTCTTGAAGTAATCAGTGACCTCAGGGAACATGTATTAAGTGTTATCTTAATACTCTTGTCATTTTATAATTGATCTGTTTTTTCTAGCAGCCCAATGAAACTTGATGCAAACAGATTTTAAGGCAGTGGAGCATTACCTGTGCTGAAAAACCAAATCCTGATGCTTCTGCTGAAGTTAAGACGGTGCCAGTCATGATTCCCTTCATAATTTGATTTTTGCTGTTCCCTTGCAAATAAATTACAGTGGCATGGCCTGTGTAATTAATGAACCTCAGTCCTTAAAGTACCACTGATCAGTGCTGAGCTCATAAACTAAAGGCAGAAGCATATCATAAATTCTGCTAATGAGAACTTAATTGATGGAAAAGTCAGAGATTGATTTATTCCTTTTCCTCTGTGTCCCCATGAGAACAGTACCTGCTGAACTGAGGATGAAAGAAATGTCTCAGTGTTGGGAACACCATTGTAATCTGTATCAAAGCACCTTCAGGTCTGTTTCTATGGCAACAGGAGCATCAGACCAGCAGAGAACGGACCAGAAAGGAGATAAAAGCCTCTACAAAAATAGCTGTAAGAAGTGTCTGCATAGCTTTGGCTACTTTTCTTGCCTTTTTTAGAAAAGAAAAAAAAAAAAGCCCAAAACTTGGAGTTTTTTGAAAGCTGGTTATTATTTAGGTTAGAACCTATTAGCACTGAGGTACTGGTAGAATGCAGCAAATTATTAACTGCAGGGACATTAATTAAAGAGTTTATCAAAAAGAAGGTCTTAAAACTAAACTTAATAGAAGCAGTATAATTTCTAAAAGCAATTTCTATGTAACCCTTCTTGAAAAGGCATTTTCTGAATCTTAAGGTCTTCATTCTTTTTATAAAAGTTATAATAAGAAGAGAAATTATATTTTAATAAAAGTTATAATAAGAAGAGAAATTATCCATCTTTGGTCTGCAAATAGCCTTTTCTCCTATCCACCTAATTGCTTTATTATCATTAAATTGAGCACTTGGTGTCTAATTACAATGCTGGGAATTGTAAATCACAGACTGGAGTCCATGGGGTCAATATTCTTCCTTTTGTGTTGCCAGAGATTGGGTAAAAATACGTGAAAAGGAATAAAAAGCTTTTTGCTCCATCTTTCAGATGGACTTTGGTCATTCCAGGGGGAAAAGTGGCCTGGAAAATCAGAGGCAGGTGCAGTTTGAGAGTCTGAGTTCTTGGAATGAAAAGCAAATGATGATTGATTGGACAGGGACTCCAGTGAGCACCAGAGAATGGTTCCTTTTAGGGTGTATGTACAAGCAGAAATGTATAAAAATTCTGATTTACCCTGTCCAAAAATAGGACAAAAAGCACCCTGACTGCAGAAATGAGGTTTGAGGGAGTTGGGAACAGACTGGTATGAGAATATATAGAAAACCTATGTAAAATAGGCCATGCATAAATACATGGAATGTTTGTGGAGAAGGTTCTTTGTTTCTTTGTCTCAGGTTTTATTCTAAAATAACTTTTCCCCTAGAATCATTTGAAATCTGGGATTATCCCAAATTACTTTTTCCTTCCTGCAAAAAATATTTCTGTTTAATCAAAGATAATTTGAGTCCTACAATCTTTCCATGCAGCAGCAAGAAGACCTGGGCATTCCTTTTTATAAATAACTTTGTGAAATTCTTTCTTAGTCAAAATCCAAGGTCTATATTAGTATCTACAGATTGACCTAGTTATGAGTAGAGAGATTGGATTGTTAAATCTGAAGCTGAAGTCCCATTCTGCAATGCCTATTAATGATATTCCCTTTTTAAAATTATATTAAAACTATATTATTTTTACTTCCCTTGAGAAAGAAAAATAAGAATTTTAATAACCAAAGGCTTTGATTTTTGTGGTTATTCTCCGATTTTTAGGGTGTTTCTTTTGTCATGTTGATCTTGTTCTTCCAAAATTCAGTTGTCAGTTTTGAAATTTAGTGAAGTCAATACTCTGTTTTGATATCAAATAGAATAGGAGTCAAATTACTATGGTATTTAGACTTTGGGAGAAGCAGAACCAAAAAAAAGATAGAAGGATAGTTAAAAAAAAACCCCAAACCCAGTAGAAATAAAGCAGTCCTGTAACTTTTAGGAGAAATGTATAAATCCCTCAGAGTTCTGTTTAACATCTGCTACTTGTCTCTCCATGTGCCAAGAGCATGATTGGACCATTCAGGGAAATAAAAAGAACTCTGCAATCAACAGACTTTGTTCAATATTCCTGCTCAAAGGGGACTCTCCATAAATAATATGAAAGACTTTGGTCAAACACAAATGGGTTTATATTTAACATGTTTTATTTAGAAACCTGCCCACACCGAGGTAAAATTAAGAGAAATAGAAATACACTTTAAATTGCTGGAAGCGCATTATAGAGAGGGGTAGAAAATGTTCAATTCTCCCATTCCAGACTAATCCCATGCTCTTGTGTGAGAAGGTGCAGCTGTTTGCTGATCTTACAAGCTCAGATGAAATCAAAGTGATGCCCAGAGCTTTGTGCTTGGCAGCAGCAGAGCCCGGGGTCACTCGAGGAGAGGCTCCAGCGCAGACCCCAACTCCTCCGGGCTGCTCTGATCTGAATCACTTCAGTGACACAGCGCTCCAGAAATGGCTCCTCTAATAAAACTTCGTTTTCAAGTCGTTCTAAAATAAAGGAGGAAAAAAGCAGAGTTTAATTTTCTCTCACTACAGCCGTCCTTGTGCTGCATTTCATTTTCCTGTCGCTCCGCCCCTGTCACAGCCCCTCCCTCAGGTTCATCGCTGCTTGTTTTGCCAATATTCTCGGGATACACTCCAAGAATTTGGGTTATTACTCACTGCAATAAAAGACCAATGCATCTTAATCAATACAGCCTTCCAAAAATTAAATATTTCCTGAAGTTGGGGTTCAAAAGGATCACATTAAAAATCAAATTCCTTCTTCAAAATAGATTTTTTTTTGCCTTCTGAGAGTGTCATGCATGAAAGTATCTGGAAGATGAGATTTATTTTTTTTAATTAAGGCCTTTTGGCAAAATGTGCCCTGCTCTAAAGGGGATGTGGAATTCCTCATCCATGCACATGCAGGCATGTGCACACAGATATTGTTCATTTTCTATGCTCATTAGTGTTTGTGTTCCCCAGCAGAGCCAGCAGGAGCTGCAAGGAGGCACTTGGTGCTTTTGAAAATTAGGTTAATAAATCAACACCTGATGTGGGAGTTGGTGAGGTGTTCTGTGCTGTTCAAAATACAAGATACTTACTATTTGTATAGGTTTTTGTTATGCAGTTGTGTGTCTACTTGTGCAGAAATGTCATATATCTAAAAGTATTTACGGCATATATTTATTCTAAAAACATTGCAGCTCCACAAATACCTGGGTGGAAAAAAACCTGCACGACTGAAAGTTATGTGGCTCAGCATTCCAATTTTTTTCCTTGACTTGTTTGTCAAGGGAGAGCTCAGTAAAAATGAGAACTGCTCTGGATTGCATGGCCAGCAGCTGAGATTTGCAGCAGGTCCTGAATGCAAGGTGCTGCTTTGGAAGTCTGGAGAAATTCAGGGAAAGGTCTGGGAAGCAGTGGGTTTCCAAGCTTTTCTAACATTAGTACAAAATTTGCATCTGAGTCAGTGGGAGTCTTTGGTGCTTAATGAACTGTGCTTGATTTACAAACTTGGTATTTAAACTGTTTCTTTATCGCAGAAATAAAGAGTGTGTGAGATTTACAACTGCAAGAAAAGCTCCAAAGATGCCAAATAAACTGTGCTGCATCTATTGCACTCAGAGCCCTCAGGAAAATGTTGATTATACAAAAGTGTTCAGTGCATTTCCTACAGAATCCCAGGCAGGAAGAGCTCTGGCTCTGGTGGTGAGGGCACCAACGGCTGGAGAAATGATAGAGAGTGATGCCTATAAAACCAGATAAAAAATTTATAGTTCATTTAGTAGGAAATGGAATTGGAGATGCTGCTGTGGGTTCAGGGTGTCCTCCCACAGTCCTTGGGCTTTGGGAGACTCAAATAACCACAGCAAGGAGAAATTTCTTCTGCAGGTGCAGAGCTGGGCTCTCTGTCCCCGCAGTCCCCACCATCCCCTGGGCATTTGCTGCAGTTGATTTGAGTAAATGTCCCCATCATCCCCATCTTTTTTGCCTAAAATACAAAGCTCAGCTGTCTCCCCATCTTTTTTTTATAAGCTTTGCAGCTTTTGTATATGTTTTATTCATTGTGATTAAAAAGAGGTGCAGTTGTAAATAAGGCAAGTGGCAGGAAACTGTTGGTTCAAAAAGCTTCCTGGAATAATAATAATTTCAAAAAAGCAGACTAGGGAAAACAGCTTTAACTGGATTTCTCCAGTCTACCCAGCCTTCTGCAAAATCATCTGAGTATAGCTAGTTTTTAAAAGACTGTTAAAGTTATTCTGACTTAAAAGATGATAACTTAGAAGTGAAGTTTGTCAATAAAGGGAGAAAACAAATAGGTCGTAATTGAAAAAACAAAGGAAAAAAAGAATTATGTCCTTGCTAATGATAGTCCATAATTAGATCTCCTTAATGGATGGGTGGAATAATCTATTTAATTGTAACTATAGTTTGTGATAGATTACTGTGCCTTATTGTATTATGTCCCTGTAATGAAAGAACCAGCATTAGTTTTGTAGTAAATAAATGTTTCTCAGAATGTATTTTTCAATTTTCTCAATTTACTCATAATTTATGTAGGGCCTTGTGAAGTTTTTCCTTATTTTTTCTAATGGGACTAGTCTTTTGATCCTTTGGTAGAAATTGCCCCAATTTCTCACTAATGCAGCAAAGGTTTTGGCCTTATATATTTCCAAGTATATGCTGCTATTTAGTGATTTATCCTAACACTGGCAAGTTGAAATGTTCTTTATCTACAGCCTAATTAAACTAAACCATATACCATCTGTGTCTAGTTCAATTAAAACAAATTGGACAGATTGACCTCCTTAATACTCTTCAAAGCATTTTATTAGTCTGCAGAGTCCCTTCAAGATAACTTGCTGCCTCCTGAAACAACACTTGCTGTCTGCTTGAACAAAACTGGGGGGAAAAATGGCAGTCTGCATGAAAATGAAAAAGAAATGTTCGTCTTTTCATTTAAAACCAAAGAGAAATGTTCATCTTTCCATTTGAAACCAAAGAGAAGTGTTCATTTTTCCATTTGAAACCAAAGAGAAATGTTCATCTTTCCATTTGAGACCAAAGCAAAGAGTAAAAGCCCTGTGGAGGAACATCAGGTGGAAAGAAATGCCCTCCTTTAATGGGCATTTCTCCTCAGCTTTTATTCTCTTTTAGGTCTTTCCTGTGGGGTTTTCCTGGTTTGTTTGTTTGTTTTCAGAGCTCTCTGGGCAGGTGAGGGTGAGAGGACTCTCCACAAAGAATAACAAAGCTGCCCTTACTACAGACAGAATATTTTACTTGGCCAGCAGAAATGTTCCTTTTGTATCTTGACTTGGCAAATGCTCCATGCTTAAAAAGGGGAGATGTGAAAATCCTGACATATTTAAGTGTTCCCTCTGTAACTTTTCTAATGAAAATCAATAGTGTTGAATTACTCCAGTACATCTGTGTTTAAGGTGGTATCCTAAGTTTTATTCCTAAAAAAGTGATTAGGAATAAATGATTCCTAAGTGATTTCTGGGCATGTCCTCTTGATAAACAGCAGAAGATAAAACCAGCAAAGTGTGGGGACTGCTGATGGCTTTTAGAGTTATGACCTGTCTTCGCTGACTGGCGGTCAGATGTAATAGTTCTTTAATTCTCTGGCTAAAATGAAATAGAATTTTCATTCTTCTATTGTGATTCTGTGGATTTCACTTCAGCGGATTATGATACTTTTGGTTTATTTCAGTGTTTGTTTGCTCCATTAATTCAGTTTTTAGCACAATTATTTTTAATTGTTTGTTTCCCTATTAAGCCCTGACTGTGCCCTCGTCCTGAAGGAGTGATCAGGAATTTCTATCCAGTACAAACCCCCTGTTTGCCCCTCTCTGGCCATGCAGGTGCTGTTTCATTTCTTGCTGGGAATGGTCTCTGCAGAAGATTCTGCCAAAGTCTCTTCATTAACTGGCTGGCAGAAGTTTGGAGCAGTTGACCAACTTTCCCTCAGATGATAAAATCATTTTGTTTGGCAAATCATTTCCATGTAATTAATGGCTTTCAGAGCTCCTTTGCAGCTCTCCTTGGTGGGGTGAGAGCTGGTGAACACAGCAATGTCAGGTCTTGTCAACAGGAATGAATTTCCTGAGATTCTGATATTTCTGTTACTCATAGTTCGTCCAGGAGAGCAAGTTGAGATTGGAAAAGAGAGTAAAATTTTTATTCTTCAGATTAATTAGTTGTAAATAACTCTTCATCAAACTTCAAGAACTGCCAGTCTTGAGCAAACATTTCTTTAATAGCATGGTTGGGACTAAAGCCCTTTGTGCCTTGTGCTGCTTTACTGAGTTGGGTTTTCCTTTGGGATATTCTCTGCCCTGACCTTGCATAAACTTGCTGCTTCAAGAATATCCTCTGTGATCATATCCTGCGATGCTGAGAGTGTGCAGTAATATTCCTTAATTTTCTTTAAAACTCATTTTAATGATCTTTTAAAAGAAATTGAATTACTCTGAAAAAAAAAAAAGGAGAAAAAGAAAAAAATATTTTTGTTTGTGATACAGAACAGCAGAGAAGACAAGCAATAATCTTTGCTATTTGGGTGATTCAGTGAAGGCTGACTGAGCATCTGTTTAGCAATTTGAAGTTGGAGACAGCTACAAAATTTGTCATCCTGCAACAAAGAGGGACATTTAATTCCATTGTAAATATGTAAGATGTAAATTTACTAAAGCTCCGTGTTACTGTGAGTAAATTGAGTTTGAATTCATTAAGAACTTTAAAACAATCATCAAGTCAGTAATGAATCATTAACAAATGCAGGAGCAGGCTTTCGGTATTAGGCCAGGTTTTGTTGAGGCTTTGCCTCTTATTTCTGTTTTTTGGGCTGATTTTGGGAGGAAGCTTTATATGTCATGTCAGGGGACTCAGTGCATCCTCCAGGTTGGGCTTTTCCTCTGAAGCCATGTCAGAACAATGATTCCATCTGCTGCTTTGTGCTCCTGATGTTTCCTCAGGGGTCAGGAGCTGGGTTTGGGTTTGTCCTGAGCTGGGTTTGGGTTTGTGTTGAGCTGGGTTTGGGTTTGGCCTGAGCTGAGTTTGGGTTTGTCCTGAGCTGGGTTTGGGTTTTTGTGCTGAGCTGGGTTTGGGTTTGTGTTGAGCTGGGTTTGGGTTTGGCCTGAGCTGGGTTTGGGTTTGTGCTGAGCTGGGTTTGGGTTTGTCCTGAGCTGGGTTTGGGTTTGGCCTGAGCTGGGTTTGGGTTTGTGCTGAGCTGGGTTTGGGTTTGTCCTGAGCTGGGTTTGGGTTTGGCCTGAGCTGGGTTTGGGTTTGGCCTGAGCTGGGTTTGGGTTTGGCCTGAGTTGGGTTTGGGTTTGTGTTGAGCTGGGTTTGGGTTTGTGTTGAGCTGGGTTTGGGTTTGGCCTGAGCTGGGTTTGGGTTTGGCCTGAGCTGGGTTTGGGTTTGTGCTGAGCTGGGTTTGGGTTTGTGCTGAGCTGGGTTTGGGTTTGTCCTGAGCTGGGTTTGGGTTTGGCCTGAGCTGGGTTTGGGTTTGTGCTGAGCTGGGTTTGGGTTTGTCCTGAGCTGGGTTTGGGTTTGGCCTGAGCTGGGTTTGGGTTTGGCCTGAGCTGGGTTTGGGTTTGGCCTGAGTTGGGTTTGGGTTTGTGTTGAGCTGGGTTTGGGTTTGTGTTGAGCTGGGTTTGGGTTTGGCCTGAGCTGGGTTTGGGTTTGGCCTGAGCTGGGTTTGAGTTTGTCCTATGCTGGGTTTGGGTTTGTGTTGAGCTGGGTTTGAGTTTGTCCTGGGCTGGGTTTGTGCTGAGCTGGGTTTGGGTTGGGCTGAGCTGGGTTTGAGTTTGGCCTGAGCTGGGTTTGGGTTTGTGCTGAGCTGGGTTTGGGTTTGGCCTGAGCTCTGTTTGAGTTTGTCCTGAGCTGGGTTTGGGTTTGGCCTGAGCTGGGTTTGGGTTTGGGTTTGTCCTGAGCTGGGTTTGGGTTTGTGCTGAGCTGGGTTTGGGTTTGTCCTATGCTGGGTTTGGGTTTGTGCTGAGCTGGGTTTGGGTTTGTCCTGAGCTGGGTTTGGGTTTGGGTTTGGCCTGAGCTGGGTTTGGGTTTGTCCTGAGCTGGGTTTGGGTTTGGCCTGAGCTGGGTTTGGGTTTGTGCTGAGCTGGGTTTGGGTTTGTCCTGAGCTGGGTTTGGGTTTGTCCTGAGTTGGGTTTGGGTTTGTGCTGAGCTGGGTTTGGGTTTGGCCTGAGCTGGGTTTGGGTTTGGCCTGAGCTGGGTTTGGGTTTGTGCTGAGCTGGGTTTGGGTTTGTGCTGAGCTTTGACCCCCCCAAACTCCCCTCCCATCACATCCCTGCAAGGAAAGGACCTTTCCACACAGGTATTTTACAAATTGCTAATTAGGCACAGAGGAATTGACTCCTGCCTGGATCCCACAGGAATCTGGAGGGATTCCCACTCTCCTGACCCCAAATGGGATCTGCACTCCCTGCTCTGCAGAGCTCTCTGCTTTCACAGGGCTCTGTGAAAATAAAAGATCTTCGCTTCTCAGCCTCAGGAAATGTTTATGGGGATTACATTTTCCAGTTGGAGATTTGGAGAATGAGGTTTCTGGTGTGTGACATGATCTCAGTTGCTTGGAGCCAGGAACACCAAGGTTGTGTTTGATCCCTGTTTGGGCTGTTCCCTTTGGGGACTCAGTGATCCTTGTGGGCCCTTTCACCTCAGGACATTTTGTGATTCTCTAATCAACAAGAAACCCAACCCCTTCCTTAACTAGGGCTCCATTTGGGTTATTGCACTGAGATATTTCAGGCGTTTATTTCAAGGCCATGTGAGAAGCCTGTGTCTTTGAAAGACACCTAATATTTAAAATCAATGTTCTAGGAGGTCCTGAATCCTCAAGGGACAGATTAATAACTTCAAGCTAAAATATTGCAAAATTTAAAAAAAAAAAGATTCCAATAAGTTTTTTGTCTCCTTAAAATAACCCAGCTGTGAATCTTGAAGTCCATGGTACTAAGTGTTCTTTGTTCAGAGTTTAAAAATAATTCAGAACCCCAGGGATCTGGAAGCAGATGTCTGCTTCAGGAATCATAAGGCCCCAAAACTGGGAGTATCTCCTTGTCAGCATACTGATTTCAGAGTCGTGTGGCACCCCCCAATTCACCATGAAAGTTTCTTTTTCCACTGGTTAAAACTTCATTTTCAGAGATCAGGGATGTGGTGGTGGCTTTTTAAATTTGTTCTGAGTGCTTGGGATAATCATTGCTCCAATCTGATCCAGCATCCTCAGATATGCCACAGAATCATAGAATGCTTTGGGTTGGAAAGGAGATACCTATATTTTTTTTTCTAATGTATTTCTATATTTACAGAAATAATCCAATCCCTACAGGACATGCTCTTCCTATACCACTTCCTGTGGCATCTCCAAATTTCTGCTTCAGTTTTACTGTCTCTAATTAATTTCTGTTCCTTGTTCCTCTGTCATATTTCCTCCCCAATCCTGTCACATTCAGGGACTGTACAGAGATACCTGTCTGAATGGAGGAGTTGTGTTTCAAATCAATATTGCCATTTAACCCTGCATTTCCAAAATAAATCACCATTTTATTGGATGGACTACTTACTCTAAACTCTCCATTTCATGATGCTGTGGGCGTGATAAGTAAACTGGTAATATGTGAGCACAAATCCATGTTTTATCAAGGAGCATTATAGGAAGCTTTAGGGTAAGGATTTTTGTTTCCTTTTCATCAGCACCAGACTAATTAATACTTTCCTGTAGAGTTTTTCATCTACAGCTTTTGCCATTTTTCATTTGTTAACCTGCAGTTTATGTAAATACAGTTCTCTGCAGAGGAGGTTTTAAACATATAATCTTACTTCATATTCAGCATTCATATTTTGGGCTTTATTTCACTCCATGAATTCAACATTTCTTTATTTAACAGAGAAGGCTTTGATTTTAAAAAGTATTTACCTGCTTTACTGATTAGCCATGAGAACATTTTTCTGTTGGGTTTAATATATTTATTTAGTACAATCTTGAGGCAGGCAGAAAAACTGCTTAATTGTGTTATGTTAATTATATTCTGTGTGTTTGTTGCTTTTACAAGAAGTGGATTGCTGATTCTCTATAAAATCAAAGCTTGACTCACTGATAACCTGTTTTTTAAACTGAGGCCTCTCAGCCAGGGCATGTTAAAAAATTAAATCCCACAAGTTTGCGTATTTTAAGAGACACTTGAGCATATCTGTGCTGATTGTGAATGTTGGGGCTGAAATCTACTAAAGCCAGAGTAAAAAATGAAATTATTGAGTCAGTCAGAAGATTGAGCTGCATCAGGAGCAGAAGTCAGACACAAGTGGTGAATGTATTGACAGAGGAGCTGGTAGGTAGAGGAAAAATGATCAGCCAAGTGCTTGGATAGTCACTTGAACAGTTTTAAGTCTGTATTTTATTAACCTATGGATCACCAGCAGACTGTTGGTGATGAAGTGCAATAATGGAACAATGTCATATATAATAGGGGAAAAAACCCCAGAGATGTGGGACTTGAAATTAATATCTCTCCATCACAAGAACTGCTTGAGTTTTATTTATGGAGCACTTGGGAATTGTTCTTTCTGCAGGGTGAGGCTTCAGGTGTTTTTTCTTTCTTATCTATAATGCAGTGTCATACAAAAAATAATAAGGAAGAGAAAATCTGACTCATGGCATCTGTATTTATCTGTGAAATAAGTGGCTGTTGCACAGATAAATGTCGTATTTGATCAAACCTGTTGTAATTCTTTCTCTAAGTCTTAGGTATGAACTGGTTTGCTGATAGAGGACTGTCAGTTGCATAATGTCAAATCTCTGGAAAATAGTTCAGCGCCTTCCAAATGGAATTATTTTGTTAATAATTAAAAAAAAAGTGGGAAACCTTTATTTTGCATTTTCTAAAATTCATTTTTGAGGGTCTAGACTGCAAAATCTTCCAAAAAACCCCCTGGCTATGCTGGTGCAGCTCCTGCTCTGGGAATGTGGTGTGGCGTGTCAGAAACCAGGTTTGCTGTGACCTTTGAGGCTGCCCAGATCCCTCTGTGGGGAGGATTCCCACCGTGTCTGGCACTGACTAATCATTTAACTGGGCTCTGCTGAACTGGATGGTGCTGATTTCTCTTGGACAATTTATTTTGCTGCTTGACAGGCTCAAAATTTACTCTTTTGCTGAAGAACTTCTTGAAAAAAATGTTGTTGCTGTGGTAATAAAACATGTCTAAGTGCTTTAATAGATTTTTACAGATAGTTCATATAATACAGGGATGAGAATGTGCCTGCCTGTATAGGGAAAATTCTGTGGTTCTTTTAGGTGCTTCCCCATGAATAACAACAATAAAAATAATAATAAAACAGCATAGAGCTGTGTTTATACTTCATGTACCTAAACTTCTATTAAGCTCTGGTAACAGATTTTCTCTTGATGTTGTGCTCTTGCTGCAGAGTAGCCTCATTTGTTTTGCCTGACAGGAAATATGTAAAAAAAAATAAAAATAATAGCACAAGACCATGCTCTGTCACACTTGAAGTAGCCGTGGGAGTTGAAAGGAATGAGACTTGATAAATTAATGATGCTGAGTGCTGAAGGCAAATGGGGAAGTGATGAATGGAAGGAGAGAGGTGCCAGTCTCTGATGCTGGGATTGACAAGCCAGGCACAAAGGTAATGGCAGAAACTGTGGGCAAGGGGAGCAGGCAGGGAATGAATTAAAGGCAAATTGGTGAATTTGGGACTAAAAGTAACAGTGGTTCATGGAGACACATTTGTTTTAACCACTTTTAAAGCCATGTTTATCTTAGGGGAGATAATATGATTTTGTAAACACTTAACACTATAATTATTTTTTATATGTTGTAACCATGTTTCATTTTACTGCAAATTTGATTTGACTTTTTCAACTGGTATTTTTTATGAAACTACATTTTTATTCCAGCTTGAACTGATCTTATTTCTGAGCTACGATTTATTTTTTTCTTAAATAATGCATTTTTATAGATTTCTGTGCCAGATGCAGCCGGTCACGATCAACTGTGGGATTTCTTGTGGTTTGGACTTTTGTCATCTTGCTCTCAATAACCCAGGGCAGGTTGTTTAATGTTAAGTCAAAGCCTGTTGCAGTGCTGGGGGAGAATCTTAAGGCACAGCAATAATAATTGGCAGAGGTGCAGGGAAAGTCTGTCTAGGCTGGGAATTGGCTTTGATTTGGCTTTGATTGCACGTCAGAGTGAGTCCACATCAAGGTGGGTCCGACTCATCTCACCCCAAATGCACCCTGAGATGGGGATTGTGCTGCTCTGGGTGGCAGCAGAAATGCTGAATTAGTGGGGGGTGGTGCTGCTGTTTCTGCTACCAGACAACACAATACACACAATAAATTTATCTCCTTGTGTTGAAGGGCTATTAGAAATTCCTGGAGTCAGAGCATCTCCAGAGCGTGGCCTTTCCTTCCTCAGCCGCTCACTTGCAGAAAATGCTTGAGCAGCTCGTTCTCAGCAGCTCCAGCCCTGCAGTGCAGGCAGGATAATCCTCATTTGTGGGGCAGGATCCCAGTTTGTGGGATGGATGATTGGTGCCCCGTGCCTGAGCTGGGGTTTGCCCTTCCATAGCTCATGTCCCACATTATTTGTCTGGAATTCATCCCAAGGGTGGGAGGTGCAAAGTCAGGGACCACTTTTGGCTTCAAAATGATGTCAGATTCCAAAGGCACCTGCAGAGGCTGAGTATGCTGGAGCTGAGAAGTGCTTTGTCATTGTCCCTGCCACTGTTTCAAGGCGTTAAAGCTGCCCATAAATCTCAGAAAAAGGCACTGGAGAGAAAGCTCTAACAAAAATCAAAGCAGCACTAACACTTAGGTATGATCTTGAGTGAACAGGAATGTCCAGAATGTGGAAAAGAGGTTGAGATGTTGATTTTATCTGAATTAAAAAAAAAAAAAAAAAAAAGATATCTGTACCAGGTATTATTTTCTTTTTGCACAAGCACTCCATGAATTTGATGGGGATGCCCTGAATCTGACTGGAAATGCAGCAGTCACTTGAAGCTTAGTCCCTTGGTCCTGCACCTTTGTGCTGAATTTATGGATTTCCCCTGTCCCTTCTGATCAGAGATGTGTCACTCCTGGATCAGAGGGACTACAGCTTCACACCATGGTTGCAGCTCTGTTGTGCAAAACCTCTGATTCCTGTGCAGCACAGGGAATAAAATGCAGTTAAATTATTGTATCTGCTTGATGCAGCACATCTTTGGTTTATTTCAACAGATGAAGCTTTTCGTGCAAACTTAAAACCCATCAATTAATTTATTTTTATAAAAACCAAAGGCCCAGTGAGGAGCAATGAACAGATTTTTTCCTGAGTATTAAATTCTCAATATAAGCTGTAACAGAAGGACTTATATCAGTATTAAGCTTTGTCATGCTAATTGCATTATGTTGCCATCTAATAATTTAGATTATGCACATTGTAAAAGTATTATCTGAAACCATTTGTTGTCTCTGAAATGTGAAAGTTCATCTGGAGGGCACAATTACTGTTTCCTTGGGTTTGCCTCATGTAATGGTGAGGACTTGTTTTCTGGGATGAAGTGAATTTTCTTTAGGACCCCTGAAATTGTAATTTTTGGGCCGCTAATTCATTAATATTTGTTTTGTATTTAGATGTTTCTGTCTTATACACAGTCATGGAAGCATTTTTCTCCCAGGGTTTTATATTTATTTTAATCTCTAACTAAAAAACCACCTCCGGCTGCCTCTTGCTTGGCTGTGGACGTGCAGATTGTTGCCAAAGTGGCCACCAGAGAAGGAAGGAGGGACCCCTGAGTGCCACCAGGGATCTTCCTGGGCTCCTACAGGCACAGCACCTGACCAGTCTTAGCAAAACTGCGTTTCAAAGGTGTTTTCTTTGCTCCTCATGTCAGTTTTCTACATATTTATCATAGCAGATTTTTCTTTCAGCAGGATTAATATTATGCAATTCCATTTGTACCTGGGATTAATTTTAATAATTGTTTTGGATGCAGCCTTACAAAGGCTTAGCTGGCAGTGCTAGAAAAAGCCTCTGTTAATCTGCAGATTGGTATTACAGAGGAATTGCAGTTTCTTTTCTTCTTCTTTTAAAAAATTACATTCCTTGCAGATGAGGAATAATGCCCTCACTCTGCTGCCATCCATGCAAGCAATTTTCCTGGGTGCCTGCTGTAATCCTGACAAACATTGCTCTGCAATACCTTTTCTGAATAGAACATAAGATCTTCCCAATTTTTTATTTCCTCTGTGGCAATATCAGCCTGCAGAGCTCCCAGCTAAAGGCTGAATCCAAGTGATAAATGATGCAACCAGCAGACAAGTGTCCAACCTCGTGTTGGCAAATTAATTACAGTTGTAATTACAGTTGTCATTGCAGGGACTCCCAGGACGTGTTTGGCGACTGAATTTTGTCAAATGAGGATGGAGCCAAAATGACACAACTTTCCCCCTTTGTAAAGAGAACAGAAAAAGCTATTTATTTATTAAATTAAAGCTTTTAATGCAGTTTTCCTTCCTTTTTTGTTGGTTTTTTTTGGGTCTGTTGCTCATGCATTTATGTGTTCTGTATAAAACAGACCTAGTAGGACTCAAGAGGATGAACTTTAGCAATGATGGATGACAGGCACAGCAGCATTGAGGACACCATAAATTTACACTGACTGGGAGCTCTCAGGCTGAGGAGGAGGAGGAAGGAGGAATGTCTGCTGAAGAGTCTTACTTGACCTGCAAAATCAAGATCTGTTACAGTCAGTGTCACAGATGAGGATTCTTGGAGAGTTTGGCTGTGGTTTTTTAGTTTATGTTCCAAATAACAAGGAAAATGAAATATTTATAAAGGTTCATGTTGCCCTAGTGTGGGTGAACACTGCAGTGTTTTCTGCAGCCAGATCTTCATCATCAGAGGCTCCTCTGAGGGATGCTCTTACCCACAAAGTGATTTCTGAGAAATAAAAAGTAGGAATCCAAACTCGCCTTCCCTTTGTTGGGAGCACTGTGCCAGCAAAAAGTTTCTGTGCAGGCTTCCTTCCAAACCCAGAGCCTTCAGCGGAATCTGGGAAGCTCCTTCACCGTCAACAGCCTTGAGAAAAACACTCTCATTAAAGAAGGAGAAGGAAAAACGCTTATTCCTGAAATTCATGGCCATGGATTGGTTTTGGGATGGGCACACTCAAAATAGCTGGGGGAGGAACTTTCCGTGTTACTAAATGGTTTGGTGAAGCCTTTCTATATTTCCTTTTTTTTTCCCCCCCTTTGAAGAGGGCAGAGTTAATTGCCAGACATTAAATATTTATAGATTTCATTATAATTCATTGCTAAACGCTGTGAGGACTTTTCCTGATGCTGTGAAGCAGCTCAGGCTCATCCAGCCTTGGGAGCAGCACGGTGATGGCAGCCCTGAGGAAATCCTTCTTCCAGGACTCCCTGCACTCCTCTGATGTGATTAAACAGCCCTTATTGTGTTCAGATTTTTGATTAGAAAACCTCAAAAGGGTCAAATTCGACTCAAGGGACAGATTTGTGTCAATTCTTATTTTTAAACTGTGTGTGCCCTCAGCTGTGATCTCAGTGAAACACTTTTCTCTCTGAGAGTGGCATCAAATTTTGGGTTTAAAGCACAAACAGAACTGCCAGATGTTGGTGGATCAGGAGCCTGTGTGAAAAGCCTGTCCTTCTTTCAGGGGTTTTACTGTGCACCATGAACTTTTTTTTTTCCAGTCTCAATATTGTTTTCTGAATTTTTAATGGGCTAATAAATAGCAACTGCTACATTGGCATGGAAAAATGTTATGGGCCAGACAGCTTGGCTGGGATCTCTGCCATTGTAAGGTCAGGATCTGAGTGCTAAAGCATGTCAGAGCATCTTGCACATTCCCTCTTAGCTGCCTATTTATGTTTTATGGAGAGGAGTAGGATTAGTGACTTTTTACAAAGAGAAATACTGACTTCCCTATAGAAAATATCCCAAATGTTCTAAAAATACTAATGAGTCTGATATGTATATTCCTTGGTCTGCAAAATTTAATGTGCTTGAGTTACTTTTCTGAAGAAGGGTTATTTAGACATATGGAAAAACATCTGTTCCATGCAGAAATAAATAGTGTTTGAGTGGTTATACAATGTAAAAGACCATCCAAGGACTCCGTGCCTGAGCATCTCCCATGGTGTGATCATGGCTATGATTTATTGAGAGCAGTGATTTTCACACTGAGCTGTACATTTGGAGATAAACCCTTTTGAATCAAACCCTTCAATCATTGATGGGATTTGTAGGTAGAGATCTCTCATGGAATTTTTTTGTCTCCGGAGGACAAAATTCTGCCTTGTGTGGTGAAATGTCTGCTTGGTTTATAGGTGGTAACGTTCATATCCCTGAAAACACAGAGCTGAGATGCAGAGCAGAACAGAGACATGGGGGTTTAAATTATGCATATTTTACCCTCCCTCCTGCCTTTATTTTGGTACTTAACCAATGTATAAAATATCAGGCAAAAAAATGAATTATTCAGTGAGTAACTTTGGAGGCAATTTGCTCGGGTGTTTCAGATTCATGTCTGTCTAATAAAGTTTGTCAAAAGGAAAGCAGCAGGCCACCCCACAGGTTCTTGTGTGAGGGAGCTGTTGAGTTGTGAAATTCTGACTGATTCTGAACCAAAAATTTCTCAGATTTTTCAAAAATCACCGGTTTTGCTTTTATTTTTTTTTTGCTCAGTTCAGCACTGTGTACCATCGTACCAGAATAAACAGATGGGTCACTTTGTAAAGGGCAGGAAAATTTTAAAATGTATTTATTCGCTTGTGTGTGATTGAAGCATCAATGCAGGATTCCAGTGGAGCATGTGCAGAAAAATAACAATCAATGTGCCAGTTCTTAACTTGCTACAGAGGTGAAGGAGAGATGCAGAGCTCTGGGGAGTGTCTCAGGGCATTCTGTGTAATTCCCTGGGACAGACCAACTTCTCCTTGGATTTCCCTCTCCCTGTGCAGGGAACACCCTCCTGCAGCACTCAGTTCCCACAAACAAATCTGTGCAACATTGGAGGGGTTAGCTCCAGCTTTTGGAGCACGTGTTGGTGTGTATGGATGCTGTTTGGTAGCAATGCACCCAGACACAAAAATGTTTTTCCTTGGAGATCTCCTGGAGCGTGCAGCTGCTGCTGTGGGAGGTGGGAAGAAGAGAAGGAGCGATGTAAATAGGTGGGTAAGGGTTTAGTGAGAACAAGTAAGGTGTTCCTTTATAAATTGGTGGGTTCTTCAGCATTTTAGAGGGGAAAACGGGGGAGGAGTGGGAAATGTGAACCAGTTATTATTCAGGGCCTTGCATAGAGAATCGGCTCAGAGGCAGCAGCTCAGCGAGCTGCATTCCCTGCTCACGCTCACAGCGCCGCTCCCGCTGGGCTCTGGGGTTTTTTGGCAAATAATTCCAGGATTTTGGGCTGGAATCTATCACTTCATGGTTGTGAAAACCTCCATTCAAATCACCTTAGAGAGGAGCAGCTGAGGGCACTTTTTGCTTTTTGGAGTTTCTTTCGGTTTTGCTGCTGGCTGCAGTCAGGAAGTTTGGGGTCACAAAGGCTCTTTCTGAAACTTTAATTTGCCAGCAGTGAACTTCATTTAGGGCTGGGATTGCTTCCTAAAGGGTGGCTGGAGCCAGGCCCATTTCCCCCAGAATTCTTGGATCGATGTTCATACAATTCCCTGTAGGAACAGTGTCCAGCTCCAGCAGGGATTGAATTGTTTGACCCAATGCCTCTGACCTCAGGGTCACCACTTTGGCAGGGAAATGGGGCATTCCAGGTGGTTTTTGTGATTTTCCTTTTCCTCCTTTCATTTTCTGTTTAAGGGAATGAGAGATGGATGATAGGAGATCTGGCTGAGGATAATGAGGAAAAACAAAGTTAAACAAAGTTGTATCATCTCTATCATGAGCAAGTTGGGCAGTAGTGAAATATTTAAGAAATGATGGGAAGGTCTTGTACTCAGACATATTGAAATATTTAAGAAGTGATGAGAAATTATTCTACAGAAATATGAATGTAGAATAGTTCTCATGCAGCCTGATGTCACACAAGTAAGACTTTATCACTGCACCCAACGCCATTGCAGATGCATTGGAAAGCATAGAAACTGTAATTTGGAATTACAATCCAAATGTATATTGGATGTAAATGTAAAAGTAAAATTATATACAATATTCCAAATTAAAACCCACTGTAATTTGGAATATTGGACAATTGACCATATTGTACCTGTGGAGAAATAGCAATACTCTTCTATACAGCAGGATTTATTAAAATTACTTCTTTCTCCTGATCAGTTTAACCTGTATTTTGTAGCAGGTATTCAAGGTGTAAAGGGTGCTCTGTGTTGAAAAGTGTCCCTGTTCAACAAATTAATTAACAAATTACAAAATTACAAAGCCAGTAAATGAGGGGGTTTAAGACATAGACAGACTGTCTCTCATTTTCTAGAATTCCTTTTGAATCCAGACCCCTGGATTTCATCTTGATTGAAAAGATTTGTACACAATAACACGATGGTGAGTTGTATCTGAAGCAAACTCTCCCTTTCTCCTAGTCGTGAATAATTTTCTAACAGGATCTTTTGTTTGTGCACTTTCTGTAATTATACTGCAGTTTCTTCATTAAAAAAGAATGAAGAAAAAATAGCCAGTAAACACCGAGTCCCTTCCGGATTTATGTGTCTTTCTAGTAATTAGGAAATTACAAATCCCTGGGAGTAGAGTCATGCAGATCTTCTTTCTCCCTTTGCCAATTCAATCAGTTCTATTCTATGCAAGAAGAACATGAACAAAAGGCAGCAATCAAAATCAGTTGATTCAATGACCACCTGTTTCTTTTAATTAAAAATAATAATTTTCTGTGAATTCCAGGAGGGGGCTGAAAAATCTGCCTTTGAATCATTTTGAACTCTACTCACGTTGTGCTCTTCTGTACAATTACAGAGAAGAGACAGTTGATTGGAAAATTTTAATTTTCTTTAAAGACACTTTTTTTCTGTTTGTGTACTTTCTTAATTCTCTTTAGAGTAGTAAAGAATAAAAGTGGTCTTATTAACACAAAGGGAAAAGGGATTTTTGTTGTCATTTTTTGCTGGGGTGTCATTTATAATCGTGAAAGACTTTTCTTCTCCAGCTCTTGAGAATCATCCTTCATTTCTGAATGTCATCCCAACCCTCGAGGCCAGGGAGGAATGGCTGGATTTTGAACCTGCTGTGCTGCAGCTGCTTTCAGGTGCTGAGGCACAGCAGGGTTTGCAAAGGCTAAATAATCTCTATTTTTGCTATTTTTGCTTAGTCTTTATTTCCCTACCCTACCAGTACCTTACACTGTTAGGGTAGAGTTGAATATAACTCTATTTATGCTCTGAACACCTCTCAGTATGTTCAGGTTTCCCATCCTGCAGGTGTCAGTGGATTGAATGAATGAATGAATGAATGAATTCTTTCTCCAAGTTGTTCCTTTGAGTCACTCTGATCTTCACATTCTGCCTGGAGGAAGATTCCTGGAAGGAGCCTGGGTGTAATTCCTCACCAGGGAGGAAAGCACTGCCATTCCTGTCCTCCTCCACTGCAGGAAGGAGCTCTTGGTGTGTCAGCCTGGAAAAAATTTATTTGGGTGCTTGGCGGGTGGATTTGGAGCTCTGGGGAGGAGAAACCCCATGAACCCAACCCTGCTATTTCCCCACTTTGAGCCCAGGTTGGCCTCAGGAGTCTCAGATCCCAGCCACCCTCAGCCCTTCTGGGATATTTTTGATTTTAAGGCAGTAGAAGTCTGATTTTGAGGTCTGATCTTTCATTTCACTTTTCTGAAAGCAATGCAGCTTTTCTGCACTGCAGCTCTGAGAGGGAAAACAGCAAACAAGCTTTAAGCATTTTTACATTCTATATTAAAAATTTGATTTAATCCTTCCCAAGAGTCTCAGATTCTCTTTGCTCCCAGTCTCACTCAGCCAGGGAAGAACAAACTGGTAACTGGTTAAACAAGGACTTTTTCCCCTTCCTTGCCTCTGAACTCTGATGACAGAAAGCATATTTTAAACCCTGGAAGTTATTTCCAGTAGACACATCTGGCTCCTTGGCTCTTGCAGCTTTAAAGTTGGAGCTGTTTTTTTTTAAATTAACATGCAGAGCAAATCACCAATTAATATTTTTGTTTTCTCAGTGCAAAAATAAATAGCAAACCGAGGAAAATGTCTCAGGTGTGGTATCTGAGCAGGAGCCTGGATGTCGTAGTCACTGCTTGGAAGGTGTTGAGAAAAACTGGAGACCTCCAGAACTGAGAGGGAAATTTGCCTGAGGACAGCGTGGGCTGAGTGTAGGATTTGGCTCTGTACGGAGCAAACCACACTCAAATATATTCTCAAGTATGTTTTATTAACTTGGTATTCACTTGGGGAAGTTGGAGCTGTTTTAAGGGAAATATGTGCAGTACAAATTGCAGTGGTTTCATTATCTGCTGCAGCACATCCATGCTGCTGAAAAATCTTTGGAGGGGACAAAGGAAGATGTGGGATTCAGTGGTGCTGTCACAGCAGGGAATGGTTGAAGGCTGGGTTTTAAAGGGGGGAAAACACCTGCCAGTCCTTCTGGGCTTTTTCCTTGGTGAAGAGGAACAGTGACCTCCTGTCTCTTGTAACCATTTGTGAGTTGTTTTGCATATATGGAATATATTGTCACCCCTGTTTTCAGTAGAAACACAGGCATGCCACAATTTGTGCTACTGACATTCAGGAATTAGTTTTTTTCTTTTGTCTAAGTGAAGTAGTTTGAAAATGTTAAGCTTCTTTGTACTGTACACCTTTTAAATTAGTAACCACATGTATATTTTTATATATATGAAATTTTGACTGGGGATGAAGAATAATCTTGTGGTTCTGTTATGGAAATACAATATGGAAATTCAGGTACATTTGCATTTCTTTACACAAAATTATTCTTTGTTGTAGTAGGCCCTGATATAACCTGAGGACCTCTCAGCTCATCTGCAGAATTTCTTTAAGGGTTTTTGTAATGAAAAATATAATTCTCTGTTTCTCTGAAAATGTTTTTACACACTTGCATTTTTGCATCTTCTGCTTCTTCATGGTCACAAAAATAGCTGTTCAGGTAGGCAAAAAAAATCCTTTCACCATCCATAGGCAATTTTTAATAAGTTAATCTTATCTCCAGCCTAACACCTTGTTAACATTCATGTGTTGGCATTGTGACTGAAAATGGTCCTTTTTCCTCACCCCTCCATCACCAGCCCAGGCTCTGGCACTGACAGGTCACAGAGTCACAGAATGGTTTGGGCTGGAGGGGACCTTAAAGCCCATCCAGTGCCACCCCAAATGTTGATCATAATGAGATACAAAACTAGACACAGCCAACATCCAGCTAGCAGGAATAAAACACCACATCACGAAGAACCTGGGCTTGTCTCCCACTGCTGCTGTACCCTCACTTTTCCAGTCCCAGCCCTCCTGTACTCCCAAGGCTCCAAGCCCATCCCCTGTATATCAATGACCTGGACCAATGCCATTAAATTCATAGCACAGAATCATAGAATTGAGTGAGAAGAGGCCTCAAAGCCCATCCAGTGCCACCCCTGCCATGGCAGGGCCACTTCCACTGTCCCAGGCTGCTCCAGCCCCAGTGTCCAGCCTGGCCTTGGGCACTGCCAGGGATCCAGGGGCAGCCACAGCTGCTCTGGGCACCCGTGCCAGGGCCTGCCCACCCTCACAGCCCGGAATTCCTTCCCAGTATCCCATCCATCCCTGCCCTCTGGCAGTGGGAGCCATTCCCTGGGTCCTGTCCCTCCATCCTGTGACAGTTTTCCCAGGGGTCCGAGGATGAGGGAAGAGATGAGGATCTGACTCCATGTTTCAGAAGGCTTGATTTATTATTTTATGATATGTATTATATTAAAACTATACTAAAAGAATAGAAGAAATTATTTCATCAGAAGGTTGGCTAAGTATTAATAGAATAGGAAAGAATGGTAACAAAGGCTTGTGGCTCAGACAGAGAGTCCGAGCCAGCTGACTGTGATTGGCCATTAATTAGAAAAAAACTGCATGAGACCAATCGCAGATCTACTTATTGCATCCCACAGCAGCAGATAATCAATGTTTACATTTTGTTCCTGAGGCCTCTCAGCTTCTCAGGAGGAAAAATCCTATAAGGAAAGGATTTTTCATAAAAGATGTCTGTGACACCATGCCTTGTCCCCAGTCCCTCTCCAGCTCTCCTGGAGCCCCTGGAAGGGCTCTGAGGTTTCCCTGGAGCCTTCTCCTCTCCAGGTGAGCACCCCCAGCTCTGCCAGCCCTGGGATCATCCTGGAGCCTCCTCTGGGCTCTCCCCAGCAGCTCCAGCTCCTCCCTGTGCTGGGGCAGCTCTGCAGGTGGGGAATCACCTGAGGGGCAGAGCCCCCTCCCTGCCGCCCATGCTGGGATCAGCCCAGGGCAGGGTGGGTCCTTGGCCCTGCTGACACAGTTATTGGCACAGTCAGGCTGCATCCCATGGAAAGAGCTCCCAAGTAATAAAAAATGGGATGTAAAACCTCCAGTGCTGCACCATCGCACAGAGCGGGGTTTGTCTGTTTTCAAATTAAAGGCAATGTGGTGATTTAATGCCTGCAGAATTATAGCAGGCTCAGTGTTGCTATCAGGGGGAATAAAATCCAGCCCAGAAGGGAGCTTTTAGGCAGAGCTGTGAGCTGGAATGCTCCTGAGCTGTGTAAGGCACAGTGTGACATGTGCTGCTGGTTAACCATGCACTTTCAATTATTGCACACCCCCGCCTCAGCGGCACAGAAAGCACGGAATGATTCCTCACAGGGGGGTGCTTTCCACTGCCGTTCAATAAAGGAAATGGGCTCATTTGTGCTAAACAAAGGGAGAAGGCAGGGATGGTGGCAGGATGGATCCCAGGGCAGTAGATAGATGGAAAAATGCGTGGGCTTTGGGGAGATGCCTCTGTGTTCTTCTGCTTCCCTCTGCTGGAGTGTGGCAGGATTCCTGGCTGAACCCTCTGAGCTCTCTGGACAAGCCATTTCTGCAAATTCATTATTTATTTTGTTTCTGCTGCTTTTGGGTTTTTCAGTTGTGCCAGTGTGTGCAACCCTCCCTCTGTAATCACATCTCAGCTTTAAGACTGATGGATAATATTCTGATTTTTGCAGAGCTGTGTGGGGTGTAGATGCCTGGTTCATCTTTACAGGGATGAACACCCATGTGTGTCACTGCAGGCTCTGAATTCCCAGTCTATTAGCATACAAATGCAGAGCTAAATTTTTGCCAGTTCAAAGGTTTTTCAAAGAAAAATATCTAAATGTCTGTGGTGTCAATTGCCCAGAATTTTTTATCCCATTTAATTAACTCTATTGCATTGTACTTACAAAAATGAAGGACTGAAGAATTCACATTTTTAGCAGGAAAATAACACAAAGTTTAATAGAGCACATCATCCATCACTGCTGAACAAGTCCTTCCCCATTGCTTTCCCAATGCCACTTTCCCCCCTCAGAACTTTGATGGATTTTGGAAGCAGAAGTAGGTTTTCCCTTCAGAGTTTCACAATTAATCTGTGCCAAGTTTAATGCAAAGTTCAATTCTCTTGCAAATAGCAGCCATTATTTGGCAGTTCATCTGTCAGATCCTGGCTTGGCTCCCTGTGTTTACTACAAAATGGGGCTGCCAGCTCTGCTTTTTTGGGAATTATTGAAAGTTTACATTGATGAAAATGAGATTTTTGAAGAAAATTTACAGGAGATTTCCTTTAGCTCCATAGTTTGCCTTTAGCCAAAGAAATACTAAGGACAACATAATTTCCTCTATGATGCACATAAGTTCATTAATGCATATTTAATACTGGGAAGTATGAACCTGTATTAACAACTGATAAAATAATTGCTGTTAATAGAAGTAATTACAGCTGGCAGTGTAGTAATTATTATTAATATGATTGCTTGTAATTAAATATGAGGTATAGATTCAAGGGTAGTTCTGAGTGCATGAGAAATCCTCGTAAATATGGAAATAAAATGCAAAATTCTGTCATCTGTGATGGGTAGATAGTGATCTCTTGGCTTTCTCTAGATGGTCTTGGACTTGCTTCCTAAATAAGAGTACTTTCTGGACTTCAAGTTACCAAAAAAAAAAACCCCAAAAAACATGGGATTGAAGCAGAAAATAGGATAAAACACTGATGAGGAGTGTACTCTCTTATATGACAGGCTTTAAATGTTTTTTAGGACATTCTATTAAAGGGATCTTTAAAGAGAGATTTCCTACAAAGTTTCCAGTTCAGGAGTAGTTTTGGTTCTATTTTCCATTGTCCTCTTCTTGTTATGAAGGACTTTGTGTGTGCATATAGAATAATAATAGCTAATAATAGTCAGAACATTTTGCTTCTCCTTAAAAAATCCAACTCATATCAAGATTGTTGATTTGAGAGGGCCCACAGAGGAATTTTCAAAAAGGATAGAAAACGAAGATTCAGAATAGCAAGCAAACACTGATTCAGATTTTATACATTGAGTCCTGCAGGGCCAGCTCCAAAGTTTGATCCAATTTGATTGATTTATTTATTCGTGTTGCTGGTTTTTGTTGTTTTCTAAGAATGCTTTTCCTGGGATTTTGTAGCTCTGTAGTCAGGCACTGAAAAGCAGCCCAGCCCTGTGCTGGTTCTCAGTGAGTGCAGAACATTGTCCTTACATGTCACAACATTTGTGAGCCACACACACCCCTGCTTAACTTAATTACAGGCACATTCCATTGCTTGCAATGAAATAATTTGGCAGTGTTCCATAATTTCACTATAATATGCAGGTTCAATGTATTTAGGAGACATTGACTGCAATAATTTCCCATAGCTTGGAATGAAATTATTTGGTAGTGTTACATAATTTCAGTCTAATACACAGGTTCAATGTATTTAGTAGACATTGAATGTAATCATTTCCTTCCCCTCTATGCCATTACTTTATACTCATAAATAGCACTTGTGCCAGATGTCAGACACGACTTTAAACCTCTGTTTATTCAGTGTCTTTCTTAGGAACTGTGCCTTTTGTCCTTCTCAGCCACAGATGTCTTACCAGAGTCATGTTTAAGTGTAGATATTTATAAGGCAACAAGTCCCCTTCTGTCATCTAAACAAACCAATTTAGGGAAGAATTAACTTCCCAACTGTGGTTTAAATTGTGTGGAAGGCACAGAGTCAGTGAGCCACCAGAGAGCCCTTCTGCACAGCCACGTTCCCATGACCCTGAGCCACCAGGCCTGTTGCTGAGCCTTTAATAAATAATGAAACAGATGTTCTCTGGAGCCCTGGCTGTCACTCCTCTGAGGTTCGCTGTGTTTACAAAATAAATACAGTTGGTAGCAGTTTGCAGTTTGTGTCTCAGGCTGTTACAACGAGCAGAATTATTGAAATAGTTTCAATTTCCATTTGTAATGTAAATTCTTTATGTGTTATCCTGGGTGTTCTGTGATTCCTTCCATACAGTGAAAAGTGGTTATAGATGCACTGCAAAACTCAGAATCAATAGCAAATGAATTCCACATGAAGAATGCTACCAAAACACTAAAAACCTTCACAAAGGATAATATGGCAAAACAGTAAAATTTGAAGGTAATGTTTTACCTTCTCATAGCCATATTTTTGTGAGAATTACTAATCAAAGCCCCCAAATTTCTTCAGAAAGCACTTATACTAGAGAGAGTTTTCATATTGAGGAAAGAGTCAGCAGGTTTTCCCTTTCGACTGACATGCTGGGCTTCCCTTTTGATTTTTTGGAAAGCTTTGAGAGGCAGGTAAATTTTAAAAATCAGTATATTTATAAGTCAGTTTTACAGTTCTTAATACAAAGGTCCAATACAAAGTGTGGACAGAAGGGAAACATTTCAATTAGTTGTTTTGCAGCTGTGTTTTCACTGAGGGTGTTTCAGACCTGGCATTTCGTGATTTCCAATATCTTTCTGAAAAGAGTGTTAGCAAGGATGGGTTTCAAACCCCAGTGTGGTTTTTAATGAAGAGTCACTGCTCCCCCCAGTTTGTGCAGGGATGGTTCTGACTGAAATGCAGCTGGAGCAGGGAGGGTCATAGAGGATTTAAGGATTTAAAGGGTGTGCACAGGACAGGGCCATCCCCGTGTTTGCTTTGGCATTGCACATCTGGAGCTCTGCAATGAGCCTGGCATGGGTGAACACATGGAAGATGTGGTTTCTTCCTCTGAAATAAATGTTCCTGGTTTTCCAGAGGGGACCCTTACTCCTACAGAAACAGCAGATGCCTTGGGATGTGTCAAGTGTTTAAGTGATTTGGGTGTATTCCCTTTCACTGGGCCTAAATTAGGAAACATTTCCAAACTGTTGATGGCCTTAAAATGTCCTCACTCCTGAGTTTCTCTGCTCAAAAATCGGATGGGAGCAGCAATCTCTGTAAAATATCTACCATATGCCAAGTTAGAATTCGTTCCCTTTCATTCACAACAATAGAGATTATAAAGTTGCAGCACGTCAAGATGATCCCATCTGTAAAATCCTGATTTTACAGTCATTGGACTGTGTTCCAGATTAGCCCATGAACAGTTTCTTCCCAGTTCTCCTGCTGTATTTTGTGTCACATTTCAGAGCAGTGACAATAACACTCTGTAATTAGTCTGTGAGTCTTCAGCCACAGACTGAACACTGCCATTAAACTTTATGTATGTGAGCAGTCAGTAAATGAATTTTAATGTCCGTAAATCATGAGAACAAGCCTGAGCTGACACATTTTTTCTTACAGCACCATAAAAAGGAGAATTAGGAACTGAGGCAATGTGCCTGTGCCAATGCAGGTGCCACTGAGGACAAGCCAGACACTGAAACATATTTTCCTGCAGCATAATTTGCATAGATGGAAAGCTTTTGGTATTTGAAGTAATAAATTAAAGGTGTGTCAGTTTATCTTTCAGGACTCAGAATCTGTGTTTGTTTTCCCTGCAGGATCCCAGAAGCAAGCACAAGTTCAAGATCCACACCTATGGGAGCCCCACCTTCTGTGACCATTGTGGCTCCCTGCTCTACGGGCTCCTGCACCAGGGCATGAAGTGTGACAGTGAGTGCAGTTTCCTTCTGCTGCTCTAGAAAGGGAGTGGAAGCCCTGGATAACAGCTCCTTACTTCATTTCTCTGGAAAATACAATTTCAAATGTCAGCTATTTATAGTGCTGGTATATTTCAAGTGGATATTTCAGGACTATAATAAGTTAGTAATTAAAATCACCTCTTCTGCTGAGAACATGGTGTACTCAGTTTGATGTGGCTGAAGAGCCTTTGTCATGGCAATTCTGAGAAAGTCTCTCTTTGGACTGTCTGGGTGAATACACTCTCAAAGACTGGAATTTCAGTTCAGTTTGTAGTCAGGCTCTGCTGTTTTCCTTGTGTTTAATTGGTCTTGGAAGACTCCCACTATCAAAATCTAATAATCAATTAAACCTGCCTTCCTTCATTGCTGATGTGAATGCTCTGTTTTCTTAGTCATATTCCCATCAAGTCTTTATTCCATTTTCATTTTCCCCCCCTTGCACTTCATTAATGATACGTTTATCTTTCTGAAGTAGATGATTTTATTTTCTGTTGTATTAACCCTCTACAGAAAGTATTGCAAATGGAAACCTTTGGTTGAAAACCAGGCAGCTGTAATCTGAAAGTCTTGCCAATAATTAAGCATTTAATCTTAATTTTCACTTTTATTAAATTTTCACTAATTTTTTAGCTTCTCATGGGTGTCTGAACCATTTTTATGTCCACAGCCTGTGACATGAACGTTCACAAGCAATGTGTGATAAACGTCCCAAGCCTCTGTGGCATGGACCACACAGAGAAGAGAGGGAGGATTTACCTGAAGGCTGAAGTCACTGGTGACAAACTGGAAGTTACAGGTAAACAGCTCATTTTGGTGTGTTTCAGGTTTTTACAAATGTGGGATACACACTGTGAGTTTGTGTACCTTGCTCAGATCTTTGTGCAGTGAAGCTGCTGATGGAGAATTTCCTTCCAGAATTGGGAGGATTTCATACAGCAGGGCTTAGGATTGAGAAACTCTATGCAGTTCATAAAAATAAGTAGAAAAAAAAAGGAAATCTGTGGTAACAGCTTCAAAAACTTGGAAATTTTAGTTAGAAAATCACTGTATTGTCAGTTTTCCTTGTCAGAAGAGCCCAGCAGGATGAGTTGCTGCTCAGGAAGTTCCCCATCATCTTCAGAGCATGAGAGATACACTGAACCTCCCTCAGCTGAGGAGTTGTTTCCTGTATTTGAGAGGATTGAATAAACAAAGGCAACTGGGATTCAATCCCAAATGCTACTCCCAGTGAGTTTTAAAATAAAAAGAGATAGTTCTCCCATTCTGTAAGTTTAAGGTTACCAAGATGGAGAGGAGGCAGAGAAAGGAAGGATGGAAGGAGAGGGTGGCAGTTCCTTTTTTTGGAAGTGTTTCTCTGGGATTTGAGAACAACCTGTGGCTGTGCACGCCCAGATGGGCACGCCCACACCCCCACAGACCCATCCCAAGCCTGGAATTCCAGAACACACTCCATGGAACCACAACAGGGCACAGAGCCTTTATTGCTGCCTGTTTGGTGTTGTGAAATGGAATTGATTTCAGGGGCAAAGTCACAGCAGGACAAAGTTGGAGGTTTCTTAGAACATCTTCTTTGCATAGAGAAAATCAGACCATCACTGAATTTTCACAGCTTCCAGCCCCAGCAAACTTCCTCTGCTGACTTTATTCCTCCATGGCTTTGTTCTCTTTAAATCCAAATACCTCCATATTCTCCTGTCAAAGCCTGTAAAACGCATTGAAAAGGAGAAGTTTGATAAAATTCAGTTAGAAAGGATCAGAATAGATCCCAAGTGATGCTTAATTGTGGCTTAACTTTTCAAAGAGCTTCCTGTCAACGTGGGAGGGGGAAATTTGTCCAAGGTACTGTCATTAGCAGAAGGTGGTTTCACTTAGTAATGAGGCGTTTCAGAGATGGTGATGCAGCTTCTAAAAGTAATTGTACCATGAGAGGGAATTAATTTAAAAATCATCCGAGTGACAAAATTTAATATTTGCTTTATTCTGGGCGGCTTTGCAGCAAGGCTCTTAAATATGGCTTAAACTTTCTGCAATAATGCACATAATTTGACAAATAACATGTGCTTATTTCCTGATGATTCAGTTGGTTTTTAATCCTTTTAGGGACAAAAACGTTTATCACAAGTCATTGTGGAAGCAAGGCAGTGTAAAGTGATTATTCAAACAAGGATTCTTTACGTTCACAGTTTCATTTGAAAAGGTCTTGTCTGGGAGGTGAACGTGGTAAAATTGTAACAGATATTTTACAGGTTTTCTCCACAGGCTCTTTTAGGTGTGAGTGTACTTGGCAAAAGGCATTTCTATTGTGTTTATAAATAAAACATTTCCATCCCCCAATTAAGTAGGTTTCTGGTTTAACAAGAAGAATGTTTATTATAACTTTGTTATGTATAAAACAATTGCCGTGCTGTTGTGGTTGAGGCTTGTCAGCACTTCCAAAAATGACAATTGTCCTGAAAGCAAGCTGCTTTTTTTTTTTTAATATAAAAAATATCATGTGGACTGAGCCAAAATGACATTTCAGGTGCCTTTTGTGTTTGTTTAACTGAAAAGGAAATTAGTAATTTCCAGTTCATGGACATATTACAAAATGCAAAAATATTCTCCTAGAATGCCATTGCTTCTAAAATAGTTACTGACAAAATTTGTAAGAATTTGCAGTTCTCAGTGCTCTCAGGCACAACATCACTGCCTTTAGCTTTGGGAAAGGAGGTGAATTAAATGTCCAGGAGGTTTAGGAACAGCAGGAAAAAGAATCAGTGATTGACTTTTTGGTTTGAGCCTTTGTCTGAATCTTTTTCAGAGGAATTGCTCTGTAGGTGTTGAACTCCTCCAGCTGAATTCCTCAATATCCCTGCTCTGCATCCTGTCTGGGTTGTTAATTAGTTCCTGCTGATTCCTTCCCAGCCAGCCTTGATTGAGCGCAAAACATTTCCAACATTTGTGCTGCTGAAGGGGCCCCACGCTGGTGTTGGTGCAGATCCGTGGGCATCCCGAGTGTGCCAGCCCCACCAGGGCACAGCTGCAGGTTGGGATCCTGTTTGGATCTGATCTCATCTGTTCTTGATCTGTGGTTCATCTGGCACATCCAGATTTCTCTTTTCTGCCTGCTTCTCTCGAGGTGCCTTTTGTTTCCAGGGCACACACACCGAGTGTTTTCCTGAGAACATGTTGGAAACTGGGCTGGCTTTTCATTCCCACTGAATTCTAGGAAGGAGCTGCCCAGTGGCTCCCTCAGATTATTCACAATCTCCAACTTGGCAGGTTCTGAATGGAATTAATTGTGAGAATAATTCAGTCCTGGGTATAAACACATTGAATTCCAATTAGTGAAGTCAGATCTTCAACCCAGGTGCATCAGTGTGGGCACCCAGGTTTTTCTGTGGGAACTGTAGGGGCTCTGCAGCACCAATTCCCAAAGGAGCTGGAATTTTGGATTGATACCCTCTGATACCAACTGATATCAGTGGTTGGTTGATATCCTCTGCCATAACCTCACCACCTTCTCCAGGGCTGCCCCGTTCAATGCTCATTTGTGCTGTAATTCTTAAACATCAGTGGTTTGTTTCCAATGGTTGAGTTACTTGCTCGAGAGTTGAGTTGAATATTAATAATTTATGGCACTTGCAGCACAGAAATGTGGTAGTTTTCTTTTTATAGCAACACTCTTGCATATTTCTGAAATCTCTGAGTTCGTGACCCTTTCACAGGTTGGATTGACGTGGGGGGTTTGCACTTAAGCATAGTAAAGTGCTTTTTGCTATTCTTAATCTCTGCTTTTTACACTGAATTTTCTTCCCCTGATGTGTGCTAAAAGTTTTTTCACTCTTACATTTACTCCTTGACCCATCTTATAATTTAGGGCTCTTCTGAGTGAGCTCGTAGGTGGTTGAATCACAGTTCTGATTTTTTTAACTTTATTTTTTGAATTATTTTTATAGTGAAAGAACAATAACCTTTGGGAGAAAAATAACCCCATCTGGTGCACTGATATATAAAATGCTGCCATGATATTGAGACTTGAAACTGTGACCTCTCAGGCACTGGGAGTTGGATGTGACAGCAGCTGACAGGGAGGATCTGCCCTCCTGACACTCATTTACAGACAGGATGGTGGAGACTCTGATTAAAACACATACAGGCACAGCCCAGAATATTCTGGGGGGTTTTAACTGTGTTTTCCTAAGCTGTAAGGGTCAGAAAATGTGGTTTTATTCTTCAGTGGTGCTGCTGTTATTGAGGAGCAGAGGAGAGCAGAGGTTGGGAGCACACAGCAGGCTCTGCAGCAATGATCTCCCCAGGAGCTCTGGGCTCCCCACTGGACATTCCCCAGGTTTTTTGTGAATATTTTTTATGAATATTTTTTATGAATGAGCCATCTCCTGGCACTGCATGTTAATGTCCTGTCGTGCAGCTGGGGCAGGAGCCTGCGCCCAGGCAGGCTGGGGACACAAACTGCAGAGTTTTGGCTCATTTCAAGATTCTCATCAAAACTGCTTCCTTAAAAGACCCCGCTGTGCACACTGTGATAATTTTATTTTGATTTTCTAGGTCAGTGGTAGTGTCTGTCTTTGTTAGCATTCAATTCGTATATCTACAGCTGATTTTAAAAGGGAGCATAAATGAATATTCTGGCTGTTTGACCTGCTTTTGTAGCAAATCCCAAATAATTGTTTCCATGTGGGAGACATTTTAAACATCTCAAAAAATATGAATCTCATGGTTTGCTTCACTAATATCTTCTTTCTGACATTCCCAGAACCTGCAGGGTTGCTGCAGTCATTACAGGGAAAGCTGTGCCTTCAGCAATGCCAGCCCTGGTGACAGCTAAAAGCTTCCTTCCCACTTCAGTCATTAAATTCACTTTACCATGAAGAAACAGGCAATGCAAGGTGTTTAAAAAAAACATTAATTTTTCAGAATGGCCATCTGCATGCATCCAAAAATATTAACTAGATCCTATATATTTATATAAGATAAGAATTAGAAATGTAACAGCCTGAAGCCTTTTCCAGATTATTTGATCCATCTTGTGGTAAGATTTTTGTTTCATTAAGCAGCTGTCCTACCCAGAAGTGCATATATTTTAAAATGGTATTTTTTGTAAAGATAATCTCCATTAAAACTAAAATAGAATTGTTTCTAAGAGATTTCCTGGTGAGCTTGAGCCTCGAGAACCTATTGCAGACAGAAGAAATTAGGAAGAAGTATTAGGGATGATGGCACATTTTTTGTTAGTAGGAGAGAATATCTCAATAAATACAGAGGAATCAAGTCTCAGGCAACACTGGTTTATTTTTCATCTTGTTCTGGACAAGGATATTGTTCAGCTGTTCCTTGTACATCACCTGCACAGTGCAAATGTTCATTCTGCTGCCATTTTCAGGGCTCAGGCACTGGGCTGGGGAGGGATATGAAAAGAAATCTTCCCTAGTTATGGAATAGAGAAAAGTCTAATCTCTGAAAGCCTTTTAGTGATGAGAAGCAGAGACTGAAAATTGCCTGGAAAGCAGGATTTGTTTCAGTCAGTTGTACCTGTGAGTCACAAGCACAGAAAGGAAGAGTTCAGTGAGTTTAAATAAAATCTCCTAAAAAATCTTCAGTGAAAGCTGTGCTTTGGAGGTAGCTTTGGGTTTTGCATGCAAAGAATACAAATCCAAAAATGAGAAGAAAGACTGTTTTCAGTATTAGGAAATGTTTTAAACTGTGATTGAGGGGTGCAGGGGGCACTGGGGAGAAACTTCCTTGGTTGGGAGTGCAGGATCCTCTGTCCCTCACTGAGCCATCTGGAACTGGGCAAATAACAAAATCTGCACCAGAAACTTCTTCAGGAGGCAATGAGAATTTTGGAGCAATTTAAGAGTGCTTTGTTGTGAGAAGACAGGAGCTTTATGATGTGTTGGAGGTAACAACAATCCCACTTTTCCTTCATTTTTCTGGATCCTACACCAGGTGAGACCACTGGAATCTTGCAGTGTCTCCTAAAGCAACTTTTGGCACGAGGGTGAGAAAATTCTGCTCATCTCAGCTGCCTGCAGAACTAAAGGATTGGCAAGAAGTGCTTGCTGTGATTAGTAAACTGGTTTATTATCCACATTATCCCAAATTATCCTAATTTGGGAGTTCAGGAAAAAGGGAGCTGTGACTCACTTGTGAAGGAACTGAGTGGACTCATGCTCCAATCACTCAGCTTTGTTCTGGGGACAGAAACATTTATTTAGTCATCCCCAAGATTAAATTTATCTCCTGGTACCACAAGAAGCTGTAAATCCACAACTGCACATGGCTTGCAACTGCACAATCTCATGGAAAAAAGTTTTAGCTTTGTCATCCTCTCTCTGAATTCCTTAAAATCCTGCCTGAAGTTCTTCTCTTTACAAGAAATGTTGGTTGTTCTCCGTCAGCCCACTCTGTTTTATTTAGGTTTTTATTTAAAGGATGGATACCTACGAAGCAGCTCTGTATTTGCTCATGTCCTCACACTATTCCTGGAAAGGTGGGTGTCCCAATTTTAGCAGTGGCTCCTGGATGGGTACTGCAGGTTTATAAGCAGTACTTGATAGAAGAGCCATAGGACAATCATCAAATAATCTGAATTTTCCACTGAATACCCATTTATGATCTCCATTAACAAGGAGGAGGGAAATGGCACATTTTGTCCATAATGCAAGTTGACCTTTTTTTTTCTGGGTTTTAGAAGAAAACCTGAGCAAGACTGGATTTGTTGGAGCCATCAATCCGTGCTTCTCTTGGTTGTCTTTTTATCTGTGGGCTTTCTCAGTCCCATTAAGAATCCAATCTGAACAAAACATTAATGAATTTTTTCCTGGTGGCTTTCCTCAGTACTGAGATTGTTATCAGCCCTGATATTTATGGCAGAAAACTGACATGCAGTATTTCAGGTTTCTACCCAGAGTGAGGCTGAACTGCACCTCTCTTCAACCTTCTCTAATTTAGAGTAACATCTCTGTCACAGTGTAGAGTTTAATTAACCAATAATTACCAAGCAGGATGAGATTGCTTGCTATGGTTACAATTAGAGCAGAATTCAGCTGCTGTACATTGATATTTTTTTTTTGGTGGAGTTATTTTTCATTTAACTTTCTCAGCCACACACAAGAAATATTGCCTTTGGTGGGGAGGGGAATCTCTTCTCATGTCAATTCTGCAAGAGAGACCTGATCTGTCCTGTTAAAAATAGGGCACGCTGAGGAGATGAACCACTTCATGCTAATTCTTGATAAGCACTATTTAGCACAAGTATCATCACTCTGTTTCCTCAGGAAAAGAAGTGCTAAGTCAGTTGGAAAAAGATGTCTGAGGGTATTAATTATGCAGACAAAAGTACAAATGGGCCAGAAATCTTAAACCAGGGAGTGAGATAATGACTTCGTTAGCAGCCTGCTTTTAGCACGTGTTGCATTTTTCTTCCCAATTAATCTTTGAGCTTCTCTTTCTTGCATTTGGAGATTTTTGGTTTTTTTTTTTTTTTTTCTATTTTCTGTGTTTGCTGCAGGAGAAAGCAGCAGTTTTACACATGCTGCCAGAGCTGGTTTTGATTTGCAGCTTTTCTCAGGGCTGGGCAGGGGTGGCTTTGTCCAGGTAGAGCCTCCACATCCCCCCAGCCCATCACTCCCAATTCTGCCTCTTTCATGCTGGGCCTCTGCAGGGAAAATTTCAACATAAAACCTCATCCTGGAGATGGTAAAAATAAGCAATTTTGTTCAGAGAATTATAGCAGAAAAGTTAGTAATGTATTTTTAGAACGTGTGGAGAGTTCTGCTCCTCAATTATGGCAAAGTGCAGCCATATTTTTTTATTTTAGAAATAAAAATCAAAAAGTGGATTTTGAAGTAGTATCTGCTGTGCCAAACCTGGCAGTGCAGTCACAAAAACCAGAAGAACACTGAAAAAAAAAACCACTAAAAAAGCAGTAATAAACCCAAATATAGGATGAGAAAAAGCAGCTTGCACTGAAAGCTGTCACTTCATCCTTCACTTGCTTCATGGTTCTTAGTCCCTTTGGGATTGTAAATACTGAGCTAAAATAAGTTCTTTAATCTCAGTGTTATTCCTTGGAAGTATTTGAAGGTTCTTTTCAGTGCACTGAATTTTAAAAAATGGGTGTTTTGGTTTTTTTAAATGGGTTGAAAATAAATGTTTTTCCAGCTGACCGCAGGTGTGAAAACCTCCAGAGGGCAAACTCAGTAAATGAGAGTGGGGACAATTTCTCTGGCCTGAAAGGAATCATTTCCCCAGCTGCAAAACCCTGTCAGCTTTTTACTCATGGATTGTAGAAAAGTACAAATGAAATGGTCTGCAAGAAAACTGTGTGGTTCTGTTCTGTTCTTTTAACACACAGTGAATTTTTCCTGATATAATTCTTTGAGGAATGCACATAGTGAATAGAATTACACTTTATTCTAAAATTTTAGCCCATAAGCATTTTCTGTCTCTCCTTTTAAAACCAGAAATTTAAGAAACTTAATCTCTATCAACTGTTGGGTCAAGTTAATGTGATTCATTTCCAGCCATGATCTAATTTCATTAATTAATTTACATCAGAGTATCTGTTCTGCATGAGAATTATCTTGACAAAGTAGAATCTTCCAAAGCAGTAGCTCACATTCCTGTAGTCCTCTTATTCTATATATAAAATATAAATAATAGATTAAAAATATACATTTTATATATAACATTAATATAAATTTATTTATTAAATTTATATAAAATATATAAAATTTATATCTGAAATTATATATGTAAAATATATTAGAGAGATATATGATATATATATTATATATATAAAATATATATTGTATATATAAAATATAAAATATCTCTGTTGTTTGGATGCCTTTTAACCTCCATGCTGGGAAAGAACAAATTGAAATCCTGGGAAGGTCTAGAATTTTGGGTTTCTAATATGAAAATGCCATTTAAATGTGGGGGAAGAGGAGGACAATGCCTTGAGCAAACAGTTAAAATTTTCTCTTGCCCTGCTGAGGTGCATCCAGCAGGACAATTCCAGGAACTCTGCCTGCCCCCAGGGCAGTGTTATGTCTTTATACTAAAAACTACAAATACAATGTTTACAATTACTTTCCAATACCTATGACCTGTGTTAGACAGTGAGCTTCTACTCTAAACCAATCCAAAAGTGCCACCATCCCAGCAGAAGATGGAGGCCAAGAAGAAGAGGGAGAAAGGCTGGACACATCCAGTTCCCTCCATCTTGCCCCCATTCTAAAAAAACCCAAAATCTACTTTTTTACCTTGTGGTAAATTCACTGTCATTCTACTTTATTTGTCATGGCTTGCAGATCTTCATCTAAGGTTGGTAACTTGGTCCACAGGTCATAATCAGACCCACAGGGGCATTTTGGGCTCTGTGCCAGGGTCTGTGAGCCCCCTGGCAGGGTCTGGGCTGCTCAGGGTCCTGACATTCCAGGATATGGATATGGATATGGATATGGATATGGATATGG
Organism: Zonotrichia albicollis; assembly: GCF_047830755.1. Taxonomy (NCBI): domain Eukaryota; kingdom Metazoa; phylum Chordata; class Aves; order Passeriformes; family Passerellidae; genus Zonotrichia; species Zonotrichia albicollis. Next base: position 10,625,576 of record NC_133837.1, on the reverse strand, counting down.
ATATGGATATGGAATGTTGCTCAGTTGGCCAGAGCGAGGGCAGTGCTGGCCCTGCTCTCCCTTTGGGCTTCCCTGCACTCCCCAGCTGCAGTTCCTGAGTGTTCCCTCTCTCCCTGGGGATCAGGAACAGCTCAGGATAAATTAACTCGCCTTGTTTCTGCCTTTGGCATTGTCAAAATAAAAAGCTGCATTAGGATTTTTGTGAAGCTGGAGCTGCACTTGTGTTCCCTGCACTTTTCCTTTGGTTGCTGTCATGACAATGCTCCCAAGGATTCCATCTGACAGCTAATGAGCCGTGAATCTGTGGGAAGGGTGGTGCTAGAAACCTTCCAAAAAGGCTTGTGTCAAACACCTGATCCCCTGCAATCCCCTGTGATCTGCCTCTGCCTCTTACAGTATTTGCCTCCTAATCTGTGGTTGTATAACCTGAGAGTGATGAGGGAACAAAAGCACAAAGAGTTGGTACCTGCTCAGAAAAATTACAGTGATGGATTTGGGTATTTAATCATTGCGCGGCAGGGAGAGCTGCCTGGGAGCTGTGTGTTGCTTGTGAATCACTCTTCTCTCCTGTCATTGCTCCCTGCTATTCTTATAAATATCACTCAGTACAACCTTTCTTTAAACAAGTAGTTTCTCCCATGCCAAGTCTGACAGGTGGGTTTCACATCTTATTTATTTGTCAACCTGCTTCAGTAGCTCTGGCCTGACATGTAATTTCTTTTTTACAGTGATGTGTAATCCTGTGTTTTATATTGACAGTGAGAGAAGCAAAAAACCTCATTCCCATGGATCCAAATGGACTTTCAGATCCTTATGTCAAACTGAAGCTCATCCCAGATCCTAAGAATGAAAGCAAACAAAAAACAAAAACCATCCGTTCTACCCTGAATCCTGACTGGAATGAGTCATTCACGTTGTGAGTGTAACACCCTGATTTCCTGGGGGTCTTTGGATGCATTTTATTGTTTCTTTTGGTGTTGACAGCTCCTCCATTTCTCTCCTTTTTTAGTAAATTAAAACCTACAGACAAAGATCGCCGGTTATCCGTGGAGGTCTGGGACTGGGATCGAACCACCAGGAATGATTTCATGGGATCACTCTCTTTTGGGGTGTCAGAGCTTATGAAAATGCCAGCCAGTGGATGGTAAGAGTTTCTGAAAAGAGAAGGAGAGAATATATCACCAAAAGTTTTAAAACTTGTCCTTTTTTTTTTCAATGTGATCTACCTTTTATTTGAGGTTTTCACTGTGTTTCAGGCTATAAATTCACTGAAGTGCAACTAAACCTAGGAAACACAGGCTATATATATCAAAGGGGGATAATAAAACAATTCTTTTTCTTTTATGGTGTTCCTGAAACTTCTGCTGGAGCCAGGAGCTGCTGCAAACTCAATTCTGTGAACACAGTCTTGTGATACAAATTTTATTTTTATCTCCAATATGATGTGTTCAATACTTGGTGTATCATGTTATATATAGCTCTGCAAATTCAAAGCACATGGAAACTGATCTCATAAAGTGCCACCTCATTACCTGCCAGGAGAAGGTAGAACTCATCACATCTCCAGAAGGACATTTCTCCAAAGGCAGTTGTGTAGGGCTATGGAAGCACTGGAGACAAAGGGTTGGAGTCTCCCATCAAATCCCAGCATGAGTGGGAAGAATCTCCTTGTCCATTAAACTGCCCTGGCAGATAGCTTGGGATGAAAGATCTGATTTCAGGTAAAATATCTTCTATTTCTGAGTTTGCTTCAGGTCTTTGAGATCAGTTCTTTGCATACCTGTGACATTGATACAAACCACACGCAAACAACAAAATCAGATTTTTAAATCTATCAGGAAAAAAACATAAAGTCACCATTTTTTTTCTGAAATCTGTCACAGGTACAAGCTGCTGAATCAAGAAGAGGGTGAATACTACAACGTTCCAATTCCAGATGCTGACGATGATGGAAATGCAGAGCTCCGACAGAAGTTTGAGGTGAGGATTAAACACAGATGTGTGCAACTAAATATTGCATTTATTCTTCACTGCAAAAAAAAAAAAAATCTGTTAAACGATACATATGTTAGAGTGCTCCTATTTCTGTCCCTGTGACAGCTCTGTGTGTCTGTGGTTTTCTTGAAGATTGGACCAAATGGTTTAATTCAGACATGGCATCATTTTCCTGACACTTCAGCTTCTCTGCTATGACACTTAGAAGTTGGTATTTTTAAATATGTTATGTCAAGTATATGTAATAATTTCAATGTCTTTTAACAATTGCTGCAAGATCTGCCATCCACTATCACTGATATCTGCATTATTTGACAAATGAAATCCTCAGAAACAATGGTACTTTAATACTTTGAATGTTTCGCACTGTAACTTGGGGTGTTTTAAGAAAATACTTTCAATGTTCACACTTTGGAGCTTTACAGTCTTTGCAGAAGGTTTTTATGTGAAACTCTGATCTCTGTAGTGTGGGGAAGGATGTTGATTTTTTAAGGTATGGCTGGGTATGTACAAATAAGTAAATCCAGAGGAAAGTGATGCTTTTTGCAGTGTCCTGCCTCCCGTGGTGCCAGCTGGAGAAGTTGGTAGCCACAGGGGTGTTCCCGTGTGCCACACAAAGGAGTTTTTTTGTTAATGATCAGATTCTGCCTCTTCTGACAACCACAGCAAGAATCACAACAAAATATTTGCAGGCCAGTGAGCCCAGGAGCAGGACAGGTATGGCCTGGGGTAGGAGGGGTTTGCAGGTTTGCTCCTCTCCCTGCCTGGAAATATTCCAGGCTGCACTTTCCAACCTTAGCCAAGCTGTTTATCCAGACATAATGAATGTACCTGTTGTGCATAAACAAACCTGCCTGTTCCTTTCAACCTGAAATGGCAATTTTCTATGTTCACCATCAGGCAGAATTCTCCATTGTTATTATAAAAGATGGGTTAACCCACGAAAGTGAGGAAAAACGACACATGTTCAACTTGCAAGAAGGAAAAAGAAAAGGTGCTCCAATTTCTTCTGAACCCATTTGGATCAGCTCCCATGTCTGCAGCATGAACTATGATTTTTGTTACACATTTGAGAAGTATTTGAGCCTCCATTCCATTTTCCTTTCTTTACAGTCGTGATCTGACCAGTGTGATTTCATTTTGCTGCACTAGGTCATTTGCTATTCAAGATCATTTTTGGTTTTTATCCTCCCTAGAAAGAATAGCTTCAAAAGTAATTCTGTCCATGTTTCTGTGCATTATGCTGAGTCTGGAATTGGGTGAATATTTATATATTGGTGATATAGGTATAAAAATTTATCTGTTTTTTCTCAGGTTAGAGACAGCACAGAGACAAGTCACTAAAACTGTCCAGTTAAAAATGTCAGATATTCACATACAATGTGTTTGCATATTGAATTTAGCCTCTGAGGTTGATTTTAATCCTGCTGTAAATACTTTGGTTGCAGGAGGAACAGTCAGGGTTTATCCATGTCCTGAGAGGATTGATGTGAAACTACTGGACCTGGTCTCAGAGACAGCAGTCTCACCACGGGGCAGCTCTGTCTCAGAAATGATTAGTCTGTCTCAAAGTCTAATTAGTTCAGCCCCAGCCCTGTGTATTTGAGGCTCTCCCTGTTCTGGGCCAGTCTGCTCGGTGCTGTTTGAGTGGCTGAATTAATCCAGGGAAGGCAGTGGGTCTTCAGCAGGCACACAGTGTCTCCAGTAATTGGAATTTCCCACGCTGGACAATGAACAGTTCTAAAAGTGATGATAAATGAGATTATTGGTAGCTGAACAAACCCTGGAATTGTCAGGGGCCAGGGCTGGTGTACTGTGGTGTTACATGGCTGGAGGGTTTGGCTTCACCCTCTTTCCTTATCTCAAAATTTCTCATGATGAGAAGGAGCAGAGGGAAGCAGAGCCCTCATGGAATATTATCCTTGGTTCCAAGGGGCATCACTGTGGTGGATTCTGAGAATTCACAGCACAGATGTCTGAATGGTGGTATTTCACTTATTAGCTATTCTGGTATGGCACAGAAGTGGTGCTGACTCTGATCATCTTCTGCTTTATTTCTGTTATCATTTATATCCTGCCTTGCACAGGCATCTTATTTTAGGTGCCCTGTAATAAGGAACAAGTAGACAGCACTGAGAAAAATGCTGCTATTTGTGACTTAATGACATCATCTAAATAAATATTTCCACTGTTCTAAAATCAGCTTTGGAGCCTTACAGGAAGAGGATTGCAGGTCTTGACTGCCACTTTCCTGGGGGAGTGAATTTGTCAGGAGATGAAAAATACAGGTGGACCAAGGGGTCTCATGTGCCACTTCCCATTTATCAGTTTGTGGAAGGAGAAACTCCAGAATTCTTCCCAATCCAGTCTGCACTTGCAGTGCTTGATCTATTTTTTAATATGTGACCATGTGATTGGTAGCCAAGCTACACTGATTTAACTTGGAGTACAAAATGACAACAATTTCCACAAAAATATAAAATAAATAATTATGGCCTTCAGAGTAAAGGGCTGTGTACAAACCTAAGCCAAACAAGAGCAGAGAAACTTTAGGATTAGGATTTCATTGTTTCGTATTAAGGAAGAGTAAGATTATTTTCAGCTTACAGAAGGCCCGAGAGTAAATAAATTTAGAATTTCTGAAAGCACTTTCTGATCTTGAAAATGGTAAGATGTTCAGAAAATTGACTTTGCCCTTTTAAATAAAGTTTAGAAATGTGGGTTGGAGGACCTCCAAGACCACTTAGAAGCTACTTCCCATTTAAACCAGAATTTTCAGAATGTCTGCCTGCATCTGTATTTCAGGCAGCTTTAAGATTTGGCCTCAAACTCATTGATCTCAAACCGTTTACACTCTACCACCACATCCTCTTTGCACATCACCTGCACAGCCCAGATTTCTTTTGGAAATGTGGCTTTGAGCCACAGCAATCTCATGGAAATGCTGCTTTGCTCACTGAACTTCCTAGCGCTTATTCTTAAGTAATTTATTCAATGTAAATATATAATATAATATAATATAATATATAATATAATATAATATAATATAATATAATATAATATAATATAATATAATATAATATAATATAATATAATATAATCTTAATAAAAATATAGTAATTATTAAATACTCTAAAGATTATAAATAAGTTAATAATAATAGATTCAAATCTTCTCTTCACTTACATTTGCAACTGAATGCTCAAAAGTCTTTGTCATGAGAAGTTTCCTCATGGCCCTTTCTTCCACATCTGAATCAGCTGAAAAATGAACACCCAACCTTTGTCCAGAATGGATCCTCTCAACAAATGGGACCAAGTTTGGAAAAAAAAAGAATTGAGGATAGTGCTTTTTTTATCTTTTATATTTTATTGCAAGGAGTTTTCATATTATATTCTATGTATAATCTACATGAGCCTGTATGTAGAAATTGAGGGATATTATGCAGAGGTGCAATGCAGTATTTTCTACACAACAAATTGTATTTAATCTACATATTTTCTGGATTTCACCTCTCACTAAAACTCACAGATCTATTATCTGCTCATTTAGCAGTGTGATCAAATCTGTCCTCAGTGATTTATACATGATACATCATTATTAATATGTAGAGATAAAAATACACTCCTGTAGGAAGTGGAGGCAGGATAAAATCTGTCACTATTTTTCAGTTGCTTCTAACCTTTAGTTGTGAATTTTCTCTGTGGAATGGCATTATTTGTGGCCATCTCAAAATGAAACTCCCTTCTCACCAGGCATATTCAGAATAATTGTGGCTGCTCCATAATTGTCCGTGCTGAAGTTGCCATGGGAACTCCCAACAGTCCCAGGTGCCTCCATGGACCCAAACTAGGAAATCTGCTAACTGCAGCATCTCCTCTTGGTTTTGTACTTATTTCCTTCTTCCAGTACTTTTCTAGTCAAAGAAAAAAGCAGAATATTGAAATATTGTAACCTTCTGGTATTTTTTCCTACCTGGTTGTGATTTGAGCAGTAAGGTGCCTTTGCCATTTAGGGCATCATTCTTTTTTTCCTGAATTTGGGGGGGAAAATGTGCAAATTCTAAAACTTCTGTTGTGATATATTATTTTAGTTTGGCCAAGCCCTTTTTATTTCTTGTGCTTAGTAAGGCACTTCTTGATACTTAAATATCACCTTAGAGTAATAATAGAGTAATACTGATTTAAAAATAGGCTGGTGAATTGTTTTATGATCTCTCCCCTTCTTTCCACATCACCAGCACTGGGAAATGTTATTAAAAATAAAGCAGCTGTTATGGCCCATATAAAGGATTTTTTTTAATTAAACAAAGAACAGAGCAGCCATAATCCTTACCCATGGACACATTTACTGAGCATGGGGTGTGTTGGTGATGGGAGCAGGCTCAGTCACCACACCCAGCTCTGGCAATTGCAGTGATCCCAGCACATTGCTCTGAGGGAATGGGATTCTGCTCATAAACCCCTCATTTTAGAGCATCTCTGGGAGGACACACAATGCTCCTCCTGGTGCACACTCTTCACATGTCAGATATGTTCTTTTCTTCTAATTATTTCCTCCAGTGTAGCTCTCTGGGTGGCTTTGACAGAAGCAAAATCCTTCCCTTAATTTCTGAGAGCTCTGAGTGCTGTCCCACCCCAGGGACTGTCCCTGCGCCCTGGGAGGGGACAGACACCCACATCCACATCCCTGGCTTTGAGTCCTGTTTGTGTGAGAGATTCCAGCTGCTTTGACCATGGAATTGCTGATGCAGCTCCCTTTTGCAGCCCGGAAAGGAGGAGAGGGGGCAGAGCTGAGAGCAGGGTGGGTGTTGTGTCTGAGCACTGCAAGTGGTCACTGGTGGTGACATTTTGGTGACCTCTCAGTGCTTCCAAGCAGAGCTGTCATTATGATCCCAAAGAAAATATCTTCTAAAATGCCTTCTCATTATTGTGATCCTAAAGAAAATGTCTTCTGAAATACCTTCTCGTTTGAAGGATAGCAGGACAGATGTGGAGCTTGGCCATCAGGCTCAGTGATAAACACCTGGAGCCTCTCCAGTGGTGCAGGATCTGAGAGATATTTCTGCTCCTGAGCCCCTCCAGGGTGCAGGGCAGCACTTTGTTAGACCAAACTTGTGTGTTAATCCTTGTGCAGGCCCAAATTTCCAGCCCAGAAGCCTCAGGCTGTGTCTGTGCACACAGCTCGTGGATTTACAGCATCAGGCCTCTCCTTGTGGCAGCACAGCTGGTGTTAAACAGGGCAGAAACTGTCCCCAGAGATCAAGGTACAATGATGAGTTTTGTTGCTGTTACAGTCTGAAAAACCTTCCTTTTATTTATAATTTCTTCTCTGACCATCAGTACATCAGTTCAGATTGTTTCAATGTATTTTTTAGATCTTTACCACTCTTAATTTTTTTAATCCATTTCAGTCTGCTTCATTAGAAAGGAGAAGGCCAGAACTTTCTTAATCTGGCATTTTTCTGACATTCACAAAAACTTCAGGTTAGAAGTACATTTTATTTCTTTCCTTTAATACTGACCAGGACATCCTGGAGCTGTCTTTATCTGAGCTGGAGGCTGGGGGAAATGTTGCAGTTGCATTGCCAGGGCCATTGCAGATACTCCAGGGACTTCAGTGGCTTCTTAAGAGCCCAGTGAGTTTTCTAATTTAATCTGTTTTCATTCAGAAAATCCACTCCAAACAAACAAACACACAACCACAAAACCCCCAAGATGAACTGTAGAGGAGTTTGTGATTTTGTCAATTTGTGACTTAAGTTCTCCAGGTCTCTGTAAAGTGTTACAAGGGCTGGGAAGGAAACATTACTTTTACATCTTTGCCCCAGAGCTGTTACACTGCAGTTACTTTATTTTTTTTTTTTTTTAATAAATAAAAGATATGGTCTCTTCCATGTCTGTATTTAACAAATATTCATTCCCACTTTGAAGCTTCAGGCAGGTCAGCAAAGGGGACATGGAAAGAGCAATAACATCGCTGACACTTCAAGTTGCAAATGACAAGATGAAATTTACTTTTCAGGAAACAGAAACTGAGCCACACTGAAATCATGACCAGCCAAAATATCACTGGCACATCAATCCACACTCATTATGCATAAAGAGATATAAAAAGAAGAGCTGCTTTTTTTGGCCATGGCACTCATTCCTATTTTTAAATTGTGCATATTTAATCATTAGAGAATAGTTTGCAGCATTATAGAGATGCTGTTAGATGACTCCATCTGTTCTGTACTATAGTTTGGCAGGGGGAATTCCCATATGCAGTTGTCTGGAGGTTTCCCATCCACTCACCACAGCTCAGACTGGAGAACTTGAAATTCCTTAACTAGATGGCACAAATCTCTGCTTTCAGTTTGCTGATTCCTTAAGGCTTTTCTCACTGGGATGTGATTTGAGGTGACGAATTTCAAATATCACGTTGATGGCAGGGATTTCCTCATCTCTTCTATAACAATGAAATGTGTGTTGCAAAACAAGGCAAGGACAAATACCCTAAACCGCTGTGTGCTGTCACCCCTGCTCAGGGCTGGGAGCCCCGGTGCCCCTGGCCAGCTGTGCACAGCTGGAGGCTTTGCCAGAGCTGTTCCATGCATGGGCTGTGTGTGTGTGAGCTGAGGAGCAGCACAGCCCTGCCTGTGGGGAACGCCCTTTGGTTTGTCCTGGGTTTCCTGTGCTTCACAGACGTGTCCATTTCTGTAGTGCTGCTGCTGCTGTGTCTGTATTTGTTTATTTCTGCTGCTGATTGTGGGTGCTGTGCTGTGCCAGCCTGTTACTAACCACGCAGTGTTTCTCCCTCTCCTGTCTCTTGCAGGACTGTCATGTAAATATCCACTTCTTCAAGGTAGTTTTCTCCTTGGTGTTCTCCTACACACAACTTCCTTTACCAACATCTGAAGTTTATTCAGTTTAATTTCATTTTCACCGGTTTTTAAGGATGCACTTGTTTTTTTTTCCACTTGGAGCTTTTCTGATTTGTATTTAAAAACTTAGAAATTGATATGATTTAAATTATCCATAAATAATTGAAGTATACATCAATAAATAATTGCAATTATACTTCATAATATTTCATAAATATATATAATGAATATATATGAAATATATAATACTATAGAGATTTAATATAATACTATATAATACTTTGTAATAATATTTCATATTCATGAAATATTATGAAGTATTTTAAATTTCTTTTTAAAAATCAGTATGAAGTATTCACAATTTGTTCCATAATTTGTCATAAAGTGATCCCCAGATTAGAATTTTACTACAAAAAAGAGTGATCAAACCTGAGCTTCATAATAACGATATTTCATATTCATGAAATACTATGAAGTATAATTTTTAATTTATTTTAAAACAATTCAGTATGAAGTATTCACAATTTTTTCCCTAATTTGTCATAAAGTGATCCCCAAATTAGAATTTGCTACAAAAAAAAAAAGAATTATCAAACCTGAGCAGGTGCATTGTGGCTTTTTTTTTGGAGGAATTAGTTAAATGAGCGCCACCTTCTCATGGAAAATGGAAAAAGGTGCATCTTTAATTTGAAAGACATTCATGGAACTTGAAGTAACTTTCACAGATGAAATAATGCTCATGGTCACTGTATATTTAAATAGATAAATTTAGAGCATGCATGTTTTATGATTTAACGTAGTACATCTATTGCTGGATGTTACTGTTATATTGTAGGAGATATTGCCCATGTGCACAGATGCTCTGATACCTGAAATTCCAGTTCACCTTCCTTGTTTATTTCTCATTTTGCTCCTTTCACTATTCCCACATCACTGAGTTACTGCCATAAAGTTGCATCTCAGCACTGAGAATTTAAATGTGTTTTGTTTCTATTTGCATGTATCTCTAACAAATTATCTTGCTTTATTAGGGCAAAGGCCACTGGCACAAACCACACTTTCTGTTTCATACATTGGTGAAGTTACAATTTTGATTAAAATTTGAAGCTCCTGTGTTGTAAACTGTGTTCTAAGAATCTAAGATTATTGAAGCCATTATCATCTTCAAATAATATTTTTACAACTGAAGCTGACCTGGAGCACTTTACATTATCGCTCAAGACTTAAAAACTTAATATAAAAAACATGTTATTTTTAAAGAGTTGTTTATATTATTAATGCATGATTTTCACAAATGTTCTGACACTGAACCAGAAAAATTAAACTAACCACTTTCCTTAACCTTGATTTTTTATCTCAGAAAAGCCTGAGCAGAAGAGAATTGCCCTTCCTCAGTCCTTTACAACTCTTCATTTTGAATATAAAATCACCTGGCGGTTTCGTTGGTGAAACCTGTTTGATGCTGGCAAGTTTCTCTGCTTAAATGCATTTTTAAACCAGAGCAAAAGTCACCCTGATAAAATGCATCTGGCAGAAATAGGAAGTTTTGTCACCTCATTGGAAAATCCAGGCCTTGAAGAGCAGTGATAGAAGCTGACAAAAGTCCTTGGTTAATTCATGTTTCCCCCATAGGAGTGCGCCCTAAAAAAGGATTGAAGGGTTTCCCACAGCTGCTGCTTCACAGGCAAAATTCCTGTTTATTCCTGGTGGATTATAAACATGAATTCCATCAGGGCAAGCTGGCATTCTGTTTCTATGGGGACACTCTGGAATTCAGTGAAGAATATAAAAAATCTCATTGATGGCACAATATATCATGTTTATTTTCTGTCTTTTCTCAGCAAATCAGCATAAATCCCCTGCTTGCTGCTGGCAGTGAGCTGAGCCTTGAGCTTGGCCCAGGAGCATCCCTGGGGGGGATCCTGGTCCAGGAGATCATGGCCCAGGAGATCATGGTTCAGGAGATACCTGTGCTAGGAGATCATGGTCCAGGAGAACATGGTTCAGGAGATCATGGTCCAGGAGATCCCTGTGCCAGCAGATCATGGCCCAGGAGAACATGGCCCAGGAGATCTCTGATCTAGGAGATCATGGTCCAGGAGATCATGGTCCAGGACATCCCTGTGCCAGGAGATCATGGCCCAGGAGATCATGGTTCAGGAGATCATGGTCCAGGAGATCCCTGTGCCAGCAGATCATGGCCCAGGAGAACATGGCCCAAGGAGATCTCTGATCTAGGAGATCATGGTCCAGGAGATCATGGTCCAGGAGATCCCTGTGCCAGGAGATCATGGCCCAGGAGAACATGGCCCAGGAGATCTCTGATCTAGGAGATCTGTGATCTAGGAGATCATGGCCCAGGAGATTCCTGTGCCAGGAGATCATGGTCCAGGAAAGCATGGGCCAGGAGATCATGGCCCAGGAGATCATGGCCCAGGAGATCCCTGTGCCAGCAGATCATGGCCCAGGAGAACATGGCCCAGGAGATCTCTGATCTAGGAGATCATGGTCCAGGAGATCCTGGTTCAGGAGACCATGGCCCTGGAGATTATGGTCCAGGAGATCATGGCCCAGGACATCATGGCCCAGGAGATCCCTGTGCCAGATCCTCGTTCAGGAGACCATGGCCCTGGAGATCCCTGTGCCCGGAGCATCTCTGGGAGGGACCTGTGGGAGTCCCTTGGTGTGGGGCTGCTGGGGAGGTTCCATCCCAGGTTTGCAGGGCTGGAACTGGAAGGAAGCAGCAGGAGCAAGTGGAGGAGGAAGGGCAGCATTCCTGAGGGTAACACAGCAATTCTGAGCTAGGAATGAGTAAATGTAAATAAATGAATTTATAATATCACAGCAAATGGGCGATACTGTGAATATTTGTGTGTGGAATAATCAGACACTGGGAAGGGCCACACACCTATCCTGCCTTTGCCCCACTGCAAAGTGTGTATTTAAACAGATTATTTCTCAACATCATGCAGAAAACACCTTCATCTGTGTGTGTGAGAGAGATAAATCATTTCAGAGCACATTAAGATTTGGATGCAGAATCCCAAGGTTTTAAAATCAGTCCTGCTCTGCAGCTTTGAATGGCTGGTGGGATTTGATTGCAGGGATTTGCTCTAAGATCAGGGAGAACTGAAGTCCTTAAAACTTCTTTTCGAACAGAATTTTAATTTTCTTTATTCCTTATTGAAATAAGGTTTATGCTTAAAAGCAAATTCCACACTCTAGGTTTTTTTATTATTGAAAACTAGCAGTAATTTGCATAATTAAAGAATGGAAGAGCATATAGAAAAGCAATTCTTCTTTTGACACTTAGGGGTTTGCTGTTGCAGCATCCTGTTTGCTTTTGGGGATTTTTATTACCACCACCACAGGATACTTCTGCAAGAATTCTTGAATATTATTCCTAGGCAGCCTCTTTAATTACATTTCATCTCGTTAGGCACTGCTCTGTTGCAGGGGGGAGAGTGTTTGGCAATAAAGGCAGGAAACAAAGTGGACTCAGGTGGCTGCAGGATTATTAAACAGATTAAACATGTTGACAGTGCCAAATGGGGAACTGGAAACTCTTCCCTCTCTGGATTTCACAGCTCACACAGACAGACATTGCTGTCCAGGGCAATATCCCCTGGAATTCCTGTCTGGGGATAGATCCATCCCTTCCCCAATGTCGTTCATAGTCCTTTGACTTCACTATCTTAATTTTCTGGGGAATATGGTTCCCTCCACCTTGTGCCTGGCACATTTGGGAATATTTTAGAAATTGTGTGTCCAGGTACTTCACACAATTCTAACTTCTGTCCAATAGGACAAAAACAGTTTAAGGAAAATAAATGAATAGGGAATTTTGTAACAAACCCCACAGAAAGGTCTGTTGAGAAGCCCCATGATATATTAAACTGTTGTCTTGTCCTTTCAGATTCCCTTTTTTTCTTTATCCTAAGTAAAATTGAGGTTGAGAAAATAATTTCTCCTCAGAGTGAGAAACCACAAGAGGTCAGCAAAGAACAGGGAAAAGCTCCCAGAGCTGAGCTGGCTCCTGCAAAAGGCCTGAAAAGAAGGAAATCATCCACAATGTTTGTGTATATACATCCTTAGAAAATACAAACCCGTTAATTTAATCCATAATTTCAGTAAAATTCAGGATAATATTTTTCCCACGGCCCTTTATTCAAGTTTGATAACTGATGAGAATTATCCCTCTAATCAAAAAATTTTATAATTGCAGGTGTAAAAGCAGGTTCTGCTCTGCTCACCTCGGGATTGCTCAGCCCTGCACTTTGGTGGCTTCAGGAGTGGGGTTCCCCTGGATTGGACATGCTTCCTGCAAAAGGCATTTTTAATCCTGTTCACATACAGCACAAATCTTTGTTGCAGGCAAATCCTTTAAATAAATTTATTACTAGTAATTAACAGGGTAAATACAAAACAATTTTAAGAGGAGGAGGAGAGGAAATGAGGGGAAAAGTAAACTAAAGGCATGAAATAGTTGGTATTTAAGTCCCAGGTAGAGTTTTATCACCCACCTCATTTATATCTCTATGAAACATCTCATTTGCCCCCATGCCTTTTTGCCAGCAATGGGAATGCTATGATTTTTTCCCAGCTCTTTTTTCAATAACTTTTAGCCACTGAAAGAAAAACACATTTTCATTTTGATATATTGTGGGTTTTACTAATTACATCCCAGTTCGCCATAGTGACGCTGCCAATCATGAAAATGAATCTCAGAGTGCTGATAAACAGCTTTTTGGTTATTTTTATCTCTTCAGTGTTCCCCTTGCTGCAGAGAAATGTTGCTGCAGTGTAAATTCACCAAGGAATGGCTGAAATCCATGTGTGAACCCCTTGAATCCTTGATGGTGTCTGGTACCTCCCTGTCTTCCAGCAAAACTCAGCTGATGAGTTACAAAGTGCCCTGAGGTCACGGCATGAAGATTAAACAGCCTGGTGAAGCATTAGGTCTTGCTGGGGCTTAGAAATGGACTCCTCTCATTTCAAATTCTCAGCATCCTGGTAATTAAGTTGTGGAAAGTAGGAAATTGATAGTCTATCATAGCATCTCTAATTACGTGGAATTGGAAATGCAATAATGTAAGAAGCAAGCTGCCACAATGACAGAGAACATTGCACTGGATGGGGGGGCTTTTCTTCCAGATTTTGACTTGAAATTTACTGGATTTATTTGCTTTATTAAAGGCTTGCTAATGGCTCAACACATTGATCAAAGTTCCCACTGGGTGTGTACATGACTGGAAACTGAATGGGTCCTTCCTTGAGACTTGGATAAATCATTATTATTTCAGTTTTCCCATCCTTAGTCTGAGCTTTTCTGGTTCTGTCAGTGACATCTTCTGAGGTTTGTCTGAGATTTGGGCTGCTCTGATGCTCCTTGTGCAGGGTCCTGGTAGCCACAGGCAGAACTGAGCATTCATTTTACCCTGGGCTGGAGCAGTGAAGCTGGACTTTTACTGTCCAGGCTGTTCCATCCTCGCTTCTCACCATCCATTTACCATTTTTCTGAGTGATATGGAGAGTGTGACCTGCAGTGGCTTTGGGCTGATTCAGGAATCAGGAGCAGAAGCCTTCACTCCAGGTGTGGCAGTGTGAGGTGACTGGTTCCTTCACCCAGGGACACCTGAGGAGCACCTGGGGCCCTGGCAAAGAACTGCTGAGAACTTCTGGCCATGTGAGGAGCAGGGATTTTGTTTGAATTCTTAGAGGGATTAAATTGTGGCAAGGAGACATTCCTGCTCCACAAATCTCAATTCTTGGGTTGTCCAGAGCAGCTGTGGATCCCTGGGTGTGCCCAAGGCCTGGTTGGACAGTGGGGCTTGGAGCAGCCTGGGACAGTGGAAGTGTCCCTGCCATGGGGGTGGGATGAGATGATCTTTCAGGTCCATTCCAGCCCAGACTGTTCAGTGATTCTGTGACTCTGAGACAAGTGCAGTCACTCCTTGGCCTGCTGAGCCCTGTGCAGTCAGAGCTGTGGGCTTTGGGCGGGCTCTTGCTCCATCTTGCACTCAGGCAGAGAGCAGGGCTGGTGGGTGGGAGCTGGAGAGATGAGGAGGCAATGCTGGCATCCATGAGGAATCCAGAGCACTCAGCTGCTGGCAGCACAGCTCTGCCTTTACCTCCCAGCTAAACCAGGTGCTGGTGGGGCCAGTAAATAAAGGATGGACTGTGGCTCTCCACACGGCACTCTGCTCATGTGGTGGGAATTCAGCATTGTTGTTAAATATTTTTTCATTTATCACTTTTTCCTCTGGAAAATGTGGTGCCAGGGCTGATCCTGCTGGCATCTGGGAACTGGCTGGGAGTGAGTTTCCCTGACAACCGAGGAGCACCTCCTCCAGTGAGCTGCACACGCAGCTTTGTGTGGCTTGGGTGTCTGACCATGGCAGAGGGGTGGGTTTGTCCCTCCTAAGCCGTGCCTGGGGGTGGGAGGGGATGGCTCTGGGTTTGGATCCTGGTGTTTGTTCACGTGTGGGAGCAAAGGCAGTCTCACCCAGCAGCAGAGGAGAGCAGTGCAAGGTGTTAAAGCACTGACATCTTGGATGGAGACTCGTTACCCTAAAGAGATGGGGAGTATGAAAGGGAATTTTGCATTTTTTTATTTTTAATCCTCACAACTTTTATTCATTACTGGCTAATGTGGAAAATGACCAATTCAGTCTTTTAGCTCTGTAATTCCTAAGATTCTGTACTACGGATACACACAGAAGGCAGAAGAACCAAGAATTCAGATTTATTGCTTTGTCCTACTCAGTTTTCTTCACAGAGGGAAAATCATAAAGTTTTGAAAAGAATCATCAAGAATTACTGTAATTGCTATAAAAAAAAGAAGAATTACTATTCCCTAAATCACTTCTGTTTCTTCTTTGCATCACACTTCTCATTAGATGTTGGATAACTTTTTTCCTATTTAATTAAAAGTACAATTGTTAGATTAAAAAGAAATCCAAAGCGTTTTTACTGCGAGACCTGAGATATCTTTTCCAAAAATCTCCTACCAAATTCCCAGAGTCTCTCCAGTGTAGCACACTGTAATTTCTTAGCACTCAATGGAGAAGTGAGTTTGGGCTGAATATATAAGATGTGTCTCACCTGTGGTTTCAGGGTAAAAGAACGGGCCGAGATAAGGTGCGTCCAAAGCAGAGGAAGTAAGATGATGTGCATGTCTTGTTTTCTTTTTAGATTAACTTTCCTGCTCCCAGTGCAGACTAATTTATCTTTAACATTCTATTTTCCTGGCTGGTTTGCTGCAGGCTGGCTTGGTTGTAACAATACTGTGGTTTTATCTGAGATAATAAGCCAAGGAGTTGGAATGTGGATTGAAAATTAATCCAGGGCCTGGAATACTGTCTTCAACTTCAGCAAGTTTTAATATCCATAAAAAAATAAAGGAGGGTTCAAATAGGATTCTGCGATTTTCAATTTTAGTCATGGTAGGAAAGGCAAAATATCAGTCTTTTCCAATAAGCTTTTAGGAATAATTTGAGTTTATGTCCCTTCTGTAGCTGCAAAATTGGTTTTGCTCTGGCAGTTGGGAAGAGGATATTGGCTGCATGGCATTTTCTGTCTGCTGCAGCCAAGGTGTTTCAGATATAAAACTCATGATAGAGCTCAGTGAAATGTCTTGAAATCCTCACTCTATTTCCACTAGGACCTTAAGCCAAAAAGCAGTAACAGGAATTCACATGCCAAATGTGAAAAAGGGGGGGTTTGCATGCTTCTGAGGGGATGGTGGCTGGCCAAGGTGATGGGTTTTTGATAAGGTTATGATAATTTCATGAGTTCCTGCCACTTTGGGGCTATGTGCTTCCTTGGAGTCAGTCTGGTCGTTCCCCAGCATTCCCTGGCTGCCCTGTCCCAGGTTTTTCCAGCAGGGTTCTCTCTTCACCCTCCATGGCAGCTCAGCCAGGGATGCCCAGGATTGTCACCATCCCAGGATTGTCACCATCCCAGGATTGTCACCATCCCAGGTCACTCATCCACAAACTCCTGCCCTGGCTCAGACAGCTCAGAGCCCACCTGAGCACACAGGAGGAATTTTTGTCCTCCTCAAAAATCTGCCATCTGCAGAAAGAGATTCTCAAACTCAGAGTGATGTCTGACTTTAAAAAAGCTGAAAAATGGGACTGAGAGGAGCAGGTCTGTTCCTTATTGAATCTAAGTGCTCGGAGGATGCAGGGAGGCCTTGGCTGGGTTCTCAAATGTTATTTTAAGATCCTGCCTTCAGATCCTGACAGTTCCAGCCCATGTTGACTCCGAGTGAGTGCAGTGCCTCCAGCTCTGGAGCCAGCAGCAGGCACAGGAGCCTGCTGGTGAACCTGCCATGCTTTTTTATGGCAGAAAAAAAAAAAAAAAAAGGAAAAAAGCAGAAAAACCCCAAAGACTGGGTTTGCTGTGCTGCAGAGAGCACTCCTTGCCTGATTAGCAAGTTTGTACGCCCCCCCCCCAATAAAAAAAGGCTTTGGGATAAAATTTGATTTTTGTTTTGAATTATGCATTTTCAAACAAACTGCCAGCACCCTGCCCAGTGGGCTTAAAAGTGTAAGAAATAAAGCTGGTGCTGCCCATTCAGGGCCTGATTTGGATCTCCATTACTCAGTGAAAAGGAGGATATTGAAATTGCTTTGTGCCTGAGAAGAGCAAGATCTTTGTCTGAGATCCCATTTGTGGAACATCACAAAGGCATGGCCAGCAAAGCAGCTCCCTTGAGCCACATCTTTATCTTGTACAAATAACGGATATTGGGATTTTGGGGGTTTTTTCCCCCTTGTTTTGCTCATGGCTCAATCTTGTGTGGCCTCAAGAGGAGCTTTGTGCTGCCAGAGAGCTCCAGCACAGATTTGTCCCAGCAGCCAGCCCTGCCCTGGGAACATCCCTTGGGATTTAGGCTGACATCCAGGACTGCTCTCCCTAAATGTTTGCACAGCACCTGATCCTGACCAAGTGCTGCTTTCATGCAAACAAATAATAACATTTCTGTGGAGGAAATTCCCCATTCTAAGCTGTATTGCAAGTTTTTTTTTTTTTAATAAAGAGATCTAAACTTGCAAAATTTATATCCCTGTGGCAGGACATAAGATTTTTCTGCACTTACAAAGTTGCAGGGAGAGTCATCCAAGCTGGATATGGTTTTCAAGTGACAGGAGGTTATTTTGTCAGACGATTATCTGACATTACTGCAGGAGTAGATGGAGCCTGTGAGTCAAGTGCCTCAATTGTATGGTTTTACACCCCTCTGGGTAGCGGAAAATTTGTAACTCCCAGTTTCCAGTGCCAAAGGTGTAAGCCAGGCATGGGTTTTAAAGGGAGGTATTGTGTGACTTTGAATAAACCTCCATTCCTGTAATTTTCTTTATCTGTGAAAGAGGGATAATACACAAATATTGCCCTTTTGTGAAGCAGAGAGAAGAGTAGTTACCCTGAATTGTCAAACATACATCACTGGCAAAAAGTAAATTAACCATATTAGAGATTATTAACCAGACCAACACACCAGACAGATGGGGACAGCACTTATATCCCAAAGAATTACTAAACCTTATTGGCTTTGCTTCTGCTGGTATATGGGATTATTTTGAGGAAAAAAAAATATTATCTTGTAGCCTGCATTATCTTTTGGTGAGTCTTACTTTTTCTCTTGCATTAACTCTGAGATTTGAAATGCAGCTTACTTGAGCCATGCCATGGTGTCTCATGTGAAAAACTGAGACTTGCAGCCCCTGTAAACCAGAGTGTCTGGTACATCCCTTGTCTGTGATATTCCCCTTCCTCCCTTTTCCAGATCAACCCTTGATTGAAAATCAAAGTTGATTGTACTGCTGGTTTGAAAGTGGCCATGTTCATCTGCATTAATTCTCATGTGCTGTGGGATTTTTAATGCAGGTTCTTAGTGCATGTCAGAATTCTCTTATATCTCGCTATGCAATGATTTGAAGAATTTCATTTGAAAAGAGAATGTTTTGAGGAGGTTGTTTATATCCTAAAATACCCAATGTACATTACAACATGGTATTTTTGGATAGCCTCTTTTTTCTGTTCTTTTTGATTATTTTTTTTTTGGTCTTTCAGAACAAAAGCACCATTTAAGCTGCTTTTGGCTTGAAATTAAATGATGATTTTTTAATTTTGTTTCTGAGCATTGCTTGGGTTTTGCTCTTTAAACCAGATAAGTGTATCTGCTTTATCTGGTTATACATGAACACAGTTTTCTACTTTAATTCCCTCAATAATGTCAAAAGTATTGCTGGAATGAGTCTGTGAAGGTGTGTCTGTGCATATTTTGTTATGCAGCCTCTCACCTGGGAATGCCACCTCAGACCTGGCCATTTCCAGCTCCAACTTCCACCCAGAGATCCCTTCTGCCAGGAAAATGGGCAGTTCTTCTCACTTTGCTGTTTTTGTGTGTGTATGTGTGTGTATGTTCTTCAGAAAGCCAAACTTGGGCCAGCTGGTAACAAAGTCATTACTTCAACAGAAGACAAGAGCTCAAGCGTGCCATCCAACAATCTGGACAGGGTGAAGCTGACAGATTTCAACTTCCTCATGGTTCTTGGAAAGGGGAGCTTTGGGAAGGTAGGAATTTAGAATTAATCCATTCACATTCTTTTCTTTTTTTTTCTTTTCCTTGAGGAAGAATAAATAAACAGCTCTCTAAGAAGCAAAATCCAGAGTCAAAAGTGCATTTTTAAGGAAGGAATTTTTGATTTCTTAACAGGAGTAGGGTTATTCCCCCTAAGGCTTAGCAGACTTTAGTCCTGATTGGCATATTGAAAAAATACAAATACATTTTTAAAACTCAGACTGTTGGGCAAGATATGAACTCATTGCTGACTTTCAGATCCTCACTTCTTGGCAATTTAAAGGAAATTAAGTCTACTTTTCTGCCCTTAATGCCTAGGTCGCTCTGCCAGTTCTGGAAGTCACCAACATTGGTAAGGGTGAATATTGGAAAAAACCAGACATAGTGTGTATGTATTAGAAATCCAACAGATGAGAGAACAGACTGCTATTTTCCTGCCTGTTTGAACAAAACTCAGGTGATAAAGTGCCCTTTGCTGAAGAGGTCTCCTGGGACTTAACATTTTCTCAGCCCTTCAGCAGCAAGCCCACAGCCAGCCCGTGGGTTTGGGCCCAGGCTGTCTGAGCTGTGCAAGGATCGTGACTTTGGGGTTCTGATCAAATTTGTCTGTACAAATTAAAGGAAAAGCTGGCTTGCCATCTCTCTAAATCTTCAGGCACCTGAGTGACCTTCCCTCCCTGGCCTGGGGTAGCAGTTTCTCTGGGTCTGCATTGGAGGCACTTGAGACTTTAGTTCATGTTCAGACTCGAGTGTTTATTATTTCTTATCGGTAAAACAGTTCCACAGCCATGAGTTTGGCAGCTTTTCTTAGCAAGGCACAAAATGGCCAACAATCTCTTGTTACAAGGTCTTTTAAGACTAAACTCTCCAATTAAGAACTGACACCTAGATTATTTTCCCTTTTAACCCAATAACTGATCATTTGAAGGCCACAATGCAGAGTTTTCTGCCCAATTCCAAAACATCACCCAAACCCATGAGGAAGAAGGAAGAAGAAGGTAAAGAAGAACAACCTGCCTCCACCCTAAAACTTCTATTTTGCTTCATATTTTTTTCTATATTCTAAAATCCCAAACTCTTAAGTTTTCCACCCTCTGATATTACACACTTCTAACCAACTACACACCCATAATCCCAGTACTATCAATCAATTTTGGAAGCCTTCTCCACAGCCTCAGGTCAAATGCAGTGTTCTCTTGTGGGTCTGTGCCTTTAAGCACAGCAAGTTTACAATTCTCAGCATCCAGGACTCCAGCACTGGGGGATTTTCACTCTGCTGTTTCTCTGCCCTGCAGGTGATGCTGGCAGACAGGAAGGGCACAGAGGAGCTCTATGCAGTCAAAATCCTGAAGAAAGACGTGGTGATCCAGGATGATGATGTGGAGTGCACCATGGTGGAGAAACGAGTCCTGGCACTGCAAGATAAGCCCCCGTTCCTGACACAGCTGCACTCTTGTTTCCAGACAGTTGTACGTGAGCTCTGATTTTCTTGCCACCCTGATGTTTCCCAGGCTGCTGGTCATGGATTTTATCACTCTACTAACATTTATTATCATCCAACCCATGTGTGGTAGCCTCTGCACGTAGAAAATGGTGAAGAAATCCCATGTGTAATTACTCCTTGTGTCTTAAATATAAAAAATAATTTTAAAGATTTTCCTTTATGTATTTATTGGAGCAGGCCAGCATGACAATTCCTAAGTGTGTCTTCTTTGCTGGGTCAGAGCCTCAAGCCCAGATTCCCAAAGGTTCCCAAATACCTTTAAAGCTCAGAGGATAGTACTTGAAAAGTCTTAATGGCTGTTATTATATTGTGGGGTTATTAGTCATGAATCAGTGTTGGTGGATTTAATTCCGTTTTCTGTCACTTCTTGGTGACACTGAGGGGCTTTTTTTTTCTTCTTTCCTTATAAATATATGAAGTGGATATTTGCCCATCGCATTGCAAAGCATCTGCCAGTGACACATGTGAGGTTGGATCTGGTGGCCCAGAGTCACTGTGCCAGCCTCTTGGATGACATGGATTTATGGAATTACTGAGGCTGGGAAAGTCCTCTAAGATCACCAAGACCAACCATCAGCCCACATTCCCCAAGAATCCATGTCCTCAAGGGCCTCATCCACACCATCTTCCAAAGGAAAACTTCCTAGCAGCAATTAGAAATGGCCTCAAAGCAATTGGGAATTTTTTAACATCTTTGATTTTTTCTTCATTTATTTTTAGAGACCGATTTTTCAGACTGAGCTATATTTGTATAATTCTTGAAACTGTTGGAGACAAATAATCTGTAAAAGCATGGCACTAAAATTGGCAAAACTAGACAGATCTCATCAATCATTTACTCTTGAAGGTTGTACAAAACATTCCATTTCCATTTCCTGATCTATAATTTTTTCCCTAATAATCCTAAAAGCTTTTTAATAACATGCTAGTGACTTTTTTGTTTTCCTTTTTGGCTGATCAATGAATATCTAATCCTGTCTGTAATGTATTTCTGTGCCTCTTTAATACTTTGTCCTAGGACCGGCTGTATTTTGTGATGGAGTATGTCAATGGTGGGGATCTCATGTATCACATCCAGCAAGTAGGAAAATTTAAGGAGCCACAAGCAGTGTGAGTGTTCATGTGTTTAAATCATGCATCATCTTGATGTTACGCTCTAGGAGGATTTGGTTTCTTCTTCTTCCCAGGCTCAGGATGAACTCCAGGCTGGCCTTTGTTTGTTTTTAAGGCCCAAAATCTGAACTTTGTGTTGAAAATGGTGTTTGAACACACAGACCAAAGGTAGCTGTGTATTTATTCAAAAATACAGCACAAACAAAGGCAGGAGAGGCTTATTGAAAAGTGACAAGAATTTAAACAGGGCAGCAGGAAATTAAAGATGTTACATCATATTCTGATGTTGTTTTTAAAAGCAGATATTAAAAAAACAGTGAGAAGAGCACTTCAGTCTGAATTAGTGCTATAGAGAAAGGCAGTACAAATAGACTCAGCTCTGTGATATAAATTACAGTTTATACAAGATAAATTCAATGTATAGCTTGTAAGAATTTCTGTGATATATTTGTGAGGAATTAATAAGGAATTAGGAATTGTTTGTCTACATGATTCTTTTCAGGTAATTGTACATCTGGCACAGCAGTGAGCAACTGAAAATGATCTCTAGCATATTTAAGAGTGAACAGATCCATCAGTACCATTTTAGCCATATAATACCTCATCTCCACTTGTTAGTGTTTCATAAATCATCTACTAATGAAACCTCAAAATCAAGGGTGACCAACTGCTTTAAGCATTCTGTTAAAATAATTTCTCATTTTAATTTAAGCAATCAGGGCTTGTTTAAACGAGAGCCCTTCTAAATAGAAGTGTTTCAGATGCAGACAAACATTTTAACAGCTCATGGAATCAAACTGAGATGGTGTCAGATCATCCTTGACTCCAGCTAATGCAACTTGCCAGCACTTGGCAAAATCTGTGGTGCTTCATGACAGCTTTTGCCTGTGCTGCATCTTCACACATGTTCACAACACCTCTGATGGAGTGTTGCAGAGCTCAGCTCTCCCTTGTGCTGAGCCTAAAAATTAATCTCATTTTTAAATAATCCTCTCGGTCGTAATTTGCACAGTTCCACGGCAACCAGCTTCAAACAGCCACCAGTATTCCATACCTCTTAACTGCATTCAGCAATTATATTTTATATGGTAATCATTTTAATTAGCTTCGTGTAATTAATCCATTAACAGGCTGGATAAAGGAACACTATTTCTGCAAATTATTTCATGTGAATTGCAATGTACATTGAGCTGCATCCTGGATTCATCAATCTGTGATTAGAGATAAGGACCTTTGCAGCAGAGTTAGTGCAAAAAAAGCTGTGCTCCAGCTGCGCTGTTTTTTGTGGTCCAGAGAGCAATTTTCCTTTTTTTTTTTTTTAGATTCTGCATTATTTTATCATCAAATACTTAAAATGTATCTGTTAAGGTCCAGCTGAAGTGATTTGTCTTTCATGTCACCTGTATACATACAATATAAATCACGTGGTTCATATGCTACTATATTGTCATCCTTTACCATGATTCATTTGCAATTTTTTTGCCAGAAGAAAGTCAGGAGGCAATAAGAAATCTGTTGATTTTTTTTCTCCCCCCACACAGGTTCTATGCAGCTGAGATCTCTATTGGGTTATTCTTTCTCCATAACAGAGGGATTATTTATAGGTGAGTATGATCTGACATAAGTAATTTCTGAACTATTTTTAAAATCCCCAAATGATCAGCTTCTTTAACATCTCAGTGTATTTTTAAAACAGAAAGCCATCAGTGTAGAGCTCTTTTTGTTGTGTTGCTGCTGGTGAGGTGGAAACCCAAGCCCATTTTAACCTGACCTTTCTGACACCTGTGCCCTGCCCCACTCAAATAAAACCTCTTGGAAATGGAAAACTCTATGTTTTGTATTTCTGGGTGATGTTTAACAATAGTACACATCCCAGAGTCTCAGGTGAGGGGTCAGACACAGCCACCTCTTCATTCATTGTCCAGCCCAGAGCAGCTGGGGCTGCCCCTGGATCCCTCTGGAATGTCCCAGGCCAGGTTGGACAGGGCTGGGAGCAGCCTGGGACAGTGGAAGTGTCCCTGCCATGGCAGGGGTGGCACTGGATGGGCTTTAAGGTCCCTTCCAACCCATTCCAGGATTTTAAGATCATTCTTAGATGTCTGCCCAGCTCCCTCTAGGCTGAGCCCGCCCCACGTGTGCTCCCCGAACCTCCACCCCCAAAGAGCTGCAAATAATCCTTACCCACAATAAGCTCACCCCGGCTGATCCCAAACATTCACCTTCAATTACTGTGATTCTCCTCAGAGATCTGAAATTAGATAATGTGATGTTGGATTCAGAAGGACACATTAAGATTGCTGATTTTGGAATGTGCAAGGAGCACATGTTGGATGGAGTAACAACCAGGACCTTCTGTGGCACTCCAGACTACATTGCACCCGAGGTAAACACTGACCCTTTCAAGAACCTTTTAGTTCCTTAAAGGAAATTGTCTCTCCACATTTTATACCCCTGGGTTTGTGTAGCTCTAACTCCATGGATGGCACCATTTGACTTCTGCAGGTATACTGGGTATATTTGTGAATTAATGCAATGTAATCAATAGGAGTAGTCACTATTTTAAGGAAAACCTAGTTAACTGAAAAACTAACTTTTTATGAGATAAGATTTTGCTCATTCTACCAAAAAACTTAGAAAAAAATCAGGCTCACAATCTTACAATTTAAGATCACAGTCTTGGGATCATAAGATCACGATCCCTGATCTTAAATTTGTAGCCTGGAAATGCTGTTACACTAAACTTTGCAATTTGTGAAGTTACACAAACATGGGTGTTGCTGAGATCAGCAAATATTTCACTGGGAGCAAACAATGCTGCTTTAATCCAGTCCTCCATAGGTTCACCCAGCTGCCAGCACACATTTATTTAAAGGAATATTTGGCATTTTCAGGAAATCACAAACCACTCACTGAGTTTTGGGAAGGGACTCAGGCGGTCTTGAAGCTTTTTGCTGTCCTCTCTGTAGGAGCACTGTGGTCTCCTCCAGGCCATGTCCTGCAAGTGCTGCACAGGTGCCACAAGTTGCTGCTCCTCACCTCAGGAGAGCTCCTGTCATTGAAATCCCCTTCCAAAAGCTGAGAGATCCAGCCTTGAGTGGAGTTGTTGTAATAAATCCATAATTTGCCTTGAGTATTCCATGACTTGGCCATACCTGTGCAGCTTTCAAGCCACTGAAAATGACATTGAGGCCTAAACCAACTGCAGTGGGTCTGAAATGAAAATATGATCATGAGAAACCCAGTTGTGCTTTAAGGCACTGGCATAAATATGAGCTTAGAGTTAAGTCTGGATGGGATTTGTATTTCAGTAGTTGAGGTCTAAAGAATTGAAAACAAGCACATGTGGTGATTTGGATATAATTCAAATATATGAATATTAAAATCTGGTCTTTGTGCATACTGAGCTTTCAGGAGTCTTGATTTGTTTGGCAGCAGATTTGATGCAAGAGGCTGGATCCTGGTCCAAGAGACTCAGTTGTTCACTGGGTACTGAGCAAGAGGCAGCTCTGGCTGGAGCATTTCTGGCTGTAATTGAATGTTTGTTGGAATTGGGCAGATTTATACACAGACAAGTAAATTAGTGTCTAAGGTGAATTTTGTCATCTCTGAAATTGGAATAAAAAATAGTTTGGTTTTTTTCCCGCTTGCTAATTCATGCTTTTCAGAGTGAAATATTGTGTATTCTACACCCTTGTTTTTTTCCCATTTGCTGTTGCTTGCAGCAGGATATCAGAACAACCAGAGTAGTATTTCATTTTCTTCTGTCAAAACATAAATGAAGCCAATATTACAAATTAAAGTGTCCTTTCTGTGGCAATTGTCTTGTGCCAGTTAATGCCAAAGAACATTTTGTCAATACCAGAATGCTCAGTGTGGCTCAGTGCTGGAACAAATTATTTTACTTTATTTGGAAATTTCATATAAGGAAATAAACCTTTTACCAAAACATCCAGTAAGTGAGAGGAAATTAGTCTGTTATCTTAAAAACAGATTTGCTTTTATTTTGTTTAATTGGCTGATTTTCTTTTGTCTCTGAGGACATTATTGTGACTGACAGTTTGCTAACTAGTTCTGTGATGAACTTCAAAGGAAGGTTCCTGTTTCACTTGCAGGGGTGTTTCTGCCCATGTTTCCATGGGCTAAAATTTAGAAATTACTAATAGGTTTTAGTGAGAATTCATTTGCACTGTCACATCCCTGCTGGGTGGAGATAAAGGAGCTAAACCTGAATAAACTCTTGAAGGTATCTGGAGTAGAATCCAGTGAGTGGGCTGCACTCCAGCCTGGAGAATGAGCTCTTTCCAGCAGCATTTGGGGAGGATTGTGGTGACTCGTGTGGGGCCTGAGGGAGCCCACGCTGCCCCTGCAGGACCTGCCCACAGATGGAGCACACAGCTGCAAGGACCCTGCAGGGCCAGCTCAGCGGTGCCCCTGTCCCAGCTCCGCAGGGGAATGCAGTGCTGCCTTCAGCAAAGTGAACCCTCCAATTTGGAGTGCTGCAAAATAATGTTTTCCCTTTCCTCTGAGTGGGAAAGTCGCCACTCGCTGTTACCTGGGTGTATAATGGGCTGGAATTACTGTTAATTTCCTTGTGCTGTGCAATTTGAGGAGTGTGCAGAGGTTAAGCTGGTGGGATCCCAGGTCTGACAGCTTCTCTCAGGCAGAAAGTGGTTATCTTGTACAGAGTATTTCCTGATGTGCTGAACTTAAATATTTATGGTCAGAGTGGTGAAATAGCTGTGAAATCAATTAGTACTTTGTGTTTCCTTGACCAGTCAAGAGAGACAGGAGATGGATGTCAGGAGGATTAGGGGGAAGGGATTCTGCCAGCACAGAACCCCACCATCAGCATCCCTGCAGCAGCCACAGTGCTGATTCTGAATTTCAGAGGAATTCAAATTAGAAACTCCATTTCCCTTCTCTTCCATCTCACAGCCTCAGAACCTTCAGTTCCAGCCTTGAATTTGCCAGGACTGTGGGAGGCAAATAGGTATTACAAAGGTTTGGAAAGTGCATTTGACTGTTTCTTGTGATAGTAATATTTATTTCTTTTAATAACTGAGTTTTAACTTTTCCAGCAGACATCATATATGCTCACAAAAGATTTCCTCTTGCCTCTGGGATATAATCTTTTCATCCCAACTGGCTACTAGCTGCAATGATCTAAACATTCCTACAAATTGCTGATATTAATCTCTGTGTCCTGCTCTTAACTGTGCCTTCCTTGGAGGCAAAATAGAGGAAAAAGAGAAAAAAAGCAACTCCTTCTGCCAATTTGGCTTGATGAGAAAAATTCCTGAGCTCTTTCTGAGTGCTCAAATGCACAGAATCTGGAAAGGCAGAAGCTCTTAATGCATGGCAATAGATGAGTAAAATGGGACATTTGAAATGCAAAAGGACATGAAAAAGGCAATAATTTAAATTAATGATGGAGAAGGAGGGGAAGAGGATGATCCCATCAACTTTCCACTTCTGCCTGGCCAGTGAAAATCAGAAATCATAGGTGGAGGAGGGGGCAGTTCTTCATTTCTAGGGACAGGAGCTCCCTCAGTGCTCTGGGTCTGTTCTGGACACTGTGGTGGGACAGGACAGGCTCACACAGCCCAGCTGCTCTCACAGATACCAGGATTTGTCCTTGCAGGTAGGACAGAATGACTTTGGCAGCTGCTGCAGGGCTGGCTCTGAGTGCAGCAGCTGGGAGGGGGCACTCGATGAATTCTGGGTGATGAGGAGGGAGCTGCTGCAAACACAACATTTAGAACTTGCTGACTTCGTACCAATGCATGTTTTACTGTACATTGAAGGCTCATCTGCTTCCTCCCACATGGAATTCCTCCCTTGAAGTGAGCATTCTTCCCTCTGGCTTGCACTTCCCGGTTGGTGCTGGGAGCAGCTCCCAGTCCAAGGAGTTCATCCATGGGTTCCACACGTGGCAAAGGGCTGGTGTGGCTGTCCCTGAGCCACAGCCTCACTGGGGGTATTCACATGGGGTTAAAGGGAGAAAACTCCCCATGTGCAGCAGCAGCAATGACAGCAGCACCTTTTCCTGCATGGAGATAATTTGATGGAGAAGGTGTTGCCATTGCCTTTGCAGTGGGACTCTTGCAGCCCTGGTGGCTGCATTTGTATTTGTGTCTCAATTCCCACTCTTCCATCCAGGCCTGGGAGCTGAGTGCCAGCTCAGAGAGGCGCTGCTCTGCTCACCAAACATCAGAAAAACTGGAGTGATTCTGACCATCCATTGGAGCTTTTTCCATGTTAATTCTGCCTCTCCTGAATCTGTTTGAAATTCTCTCCCAAAGGCAGATTTCATAGGAGAGGTTGCAGTTCCTGACGGGAATGTTTAGAGAAGAACCCAGCCTTGACTGACCCCTTGCTGGAAAAAAAATCAGCATTGTTGGGTGCTTTGGTACAGCTTTCACTGTAGACATTGCATTGCAGCATTTAAGATCTCCTCCTCTCAGCAATCCCATCAAACTCCTTCCCAGCAGGGACAGCAGTGAGCTGTGGGCTCCTGGACAGACCTGGCTGCCAGGTACAGAACCTTGGCAGGGTGGCAGCATTCTGTTTCTCACTGCTGTGGATCCATTTTTGCTCATTTGCTAATTGGAAGAAGCTGTTCCTCCCAAAACCACATACCTGGACTGCACTTGTTGTACAAAATGTTCTGCCCTTGCAAAACAATGATCTGAAAAACATCCCCTTTTATATAAAATATTCTGTTCCATAAGGCAGGAAGACATTGTCAGGGAAGGACTGAGGATGAAATGTTTTGTCATTTTCTGTGTGCAAAGGCCAGTATTTTTCCTGGATGAAACTTTGAGAGTGTTTGGTGTTTCAAAAGGCAATATTGATTCAATAAATCAAAAGGCAGGAACTTACTGGTGATGGAAATGAAGGGAGAGTAACCAAGTATGTCACTATAAGATGAAATGAATGTCCCAAATATATATTTTAAGCCTATATTACTGCTAAGAGACAACTAATATGGACTGCCTTTATGTAGGGTCTTGTAGATGAGAATCTTGTTATTATCTCTGCTTGTCTAATACATTCCAAAGCACAATTGATTTTGAAATCCTTGGGTTAGAAACATTGCAGTAATTTCTAAATTATGTGCTGCTGTATCTCAGGCAAGGACATATATCCACACAGAGACCATAATTTTCTTTAGTAGCCAGGCAGTCCTGCTTTATTGCACTGGTGACTCACAATTTTCCTGAGCAGCTACAGAACTTGGCAGTTCAGCTTCTCTTTCAGACTACTAAAAAATTTAGGATGTGTGATGTGTACTTGACTGGGCAATTTATTTCACAAAGAATAAAAACACGAGCAAACAGGAGAATGAAATGCAAACCCCTCTGGAGCTGTGAGTGCCTCAGCTCCCTGCTATTCCAGAGCAGAAGGGATGTTGGAATCAAAGGCTCTGCTGCTGCTTCAGTGGGGATGGGCAGGGACTGGGCTCTCCTCCATCCCTTCCCAATTCACAAAATCCCTTCACAGTTGTTTGGAAAGATCTGAGGAGCACCTGCACCTCTAAAATCATCCACACCATCACCAAATGCAGCTCTTCAATCAATGGCCTCTGATCTCTGAGGAGGCCCTGGTTAGAGGATGACACAGGGGGTGACCTGGGTGCTGCTGGCACTTGCAGCCTTTCCCTGTGTCACAACTCCATTTGTACTGCTCTGTGAGTCACATGTGAACCCAGAACATGGAAAATACTTGATATTTCCATTAATCAGAACAGCTGAACCCCCTTTCTTTTTGGTGTAGTTGGTATTTCATTCTGAGTAACACAATCATGCAGCTTGGGAAAACTTAACTGAGGTTTTTTGAGTTCTGCTCTTTTCCTAAGTTTTGATTCCTTTTACAGCAGAACAAAAATATAAATATTGAAAAGAAAGGTTTAATTATTGATAGTCCATAAGTTAAGTGAGCCTCATGATTTCAGACTTTGTCACAAACAGTTGGGATAATGGTTTTGCCTTGTCTCCTGCATTGTGCTGCCCTGCTTCCTCCTTTGGCCTCAAATGCACATCCCAGGAAGTCTCTGAGCTGTATTTTCCAAGATATATTTTCCAAGATATCAGGGTACCCAAGGGCGTGGGTGGGTTTAGCCTAACACTTGCAAAACAATCCAACTCCCACTGAAACCCGTGACGAGCTGGAGTGAGGATTACAGGATTGTCTTTCTGGCCTTTTTCAAGGAAATTTATCCTTCTCTGCATGTCACACATGCACCTAAAGCTGGGGTGAGTTAACACAGGGGTTTTTCCTCTGCTTTTTTTTTTTGTGATTATGCAGATTATTGCTTACCAGCCCTATGGGAAGTCTGTGGATTGGTGGGCATATGGTGTGCTGCTCTATGAGATGTTGGCTGGCCAGGTAAGATTCCCCCTCTGTGCTCTGTGACCTCCTCCTGCCCTCCAAGGCTGCTCTGTTTCAAGGCTCCCTAAAGGTTTACACCATTACAGGATAGGATTGAAGCCTTTCATTCTGCTGTTATCTCCTTGTACTCTTGACTGACTCAACTGAGAACGTATTTAGGCTTTAAGCTCTTTATGTTGCACCCACATAATCAAGCTCTGCCTTTGAATACAGCTCCTTTGTACTGCAATAATGTTATAAATAGCCATCTTCAGGATTGAAAGGGAGACACTTGAGCAGGAAAATGCATGTCAAGTGGAAGAAATACCATTTAGGAGTTTGAAACCACAGGGAAGCATAATAAGAGTGTGTATAAGCTCTGCATTGCAGTTAAGTCCCAAGAATACAGTTTTTGTACTGTATGTCCTGGGGGTAAAATATGGGTCTGAGCACTTGGAAATGTGCTCAGTTACAGGCCCCTCGTTCTGCTCAGTTAATGAGAGGCTGCTGGGGTGGGGAAGCAGCACTGTGCTGCAAGAAATGGCAGAAAAGCACCAGCCTGAAGGAGTTCTCTTAGTCTTGAGTTGAAAAAGATTCCTGCAGTTGGCTTTCAGGGAGTGTTAGGTAAAGGCAGGCATTTCCCAAGCTTAAAACACACATCTGTAACAAATGCCTTTAGGAGTTTCTCTGCAAAATTCCAGTGGACATTTAAAAGTTTTAGTGTGTAGCAACTGCAGCTGTTAACATTTGCAGGCTGAATTGCAAATATTGGCCATTGAATGCTTTGTGGGAAAGGAGATTTACCATTAGCTGGGCTTGCACAGGGCCCATATCCTGGGGATTTATCCATGGGCACTTTCCAACCCCTGTATTTTAAAATATAGTGCAGCCCTTTCTTGTGATAGTCTCAGCAGCAGAATCCACAGCCAGAGCATAAAACAAAGTGGAATTAAGTGAGGAATGGACATACCTTAGCACAAGGTAATTGAAAGTTACTCTCCAAACTTCACCCTTTGAAGTGTTTTGCCTGTCTGGTGCACAGTAGCTTTAAAAACTGATTAAAGCTGATCACAAAGATAATCCTGCACACATTTCATTAACCTGGCTGCCATTCTGGGGACAGAAATGAACATTTCTCCTTGATTTTAATCTGAGACTGTCAAACACTAAGCTTCTGGGTCAGCAGATATCCAGGCTGCAGATGGCTGTGGGTTTGGGGGTGTTCCTGGACCAGGAGCACTGCTGTATATGGATGGTTTTGGGCATGGTGTTGTCATGCCATTTCATAAAAACTGGAGAATTTAAAAGCACAAAAAGGAAAACTCAGTGCATTACTCACTTGTGATTTATTTTCAACAGCCTCCATTTGATGGGGAAGATGAAGATGAACTATTCCAGTCCATAATGGAGCATAATGTTTCCTACCCAAAATCACTGTCCAAAGAAGCAGTCTCCATCTGCAAGGGGGTGAGTTAAAATGTTATTTATCATTCAGTTCCTTTTGGCAGTCCTTGTGACTCACTGGGTTTGCCTGGCTCTGACACAGCACTGTAGTATTTTAAAGTGCAACTTCTGTCAGGCAGTGCTGAGCTGTGTTGTCACTTGGTGTCACTGCTAAGTGCTGGGCTCTTCCCACTGTGCCTGTTTGTTTTATGGAAAGAACAAATGTCAGAATCAGTGGCTGCCAAATGCAGAGCAGAATTTATAAACAGGACCATGGTGTGAAGAGTCTCCCCCTGCTTTGCCTCTCGACCCACGGCAGCACAGCCCCAGTTCTGCAGGGTGAGATTTCTCTGCTTGGCTGAGATGCTCCAGCCAGTCCTCAGCCCAGAATGCCCAATGACAGGATCAGAGCTCAGGAGTTGAGGAGAATCATTTTTAAATGTAGGTGAAGATGAGCTTATGTGAAAATCTTTAGCATAAATACAAGGAAACCATAGGGAAATTCTGACCCAGTGGTGCCTGTGTGGCCTAAAATTGGTCTTAGATAAGAATTTTTTTTTTTTTTTTACTTTTGAGGAAAATAATAGATTTGGCTTCAGGGGATTAGCTTAGGAAAAAAGAATTCATTTGACTTCCCTTTGATTCCATGTGATTCTCCAGAGCACCATCAGTCTGCAGCTTTTCCAATCCACCGCCTGTAATGGGTTATTTGATGTCTGACTTACACTGATAAAACACCACTGCACTTAGTTAATTTGGTATTTACATTCTTCCTATCCTTTTCAACCATTTATGAAGTATTATACACGGGCAGGATATTAGTCCATTAAAGAAATCATCAAGGAAAAGGTGTTTGGAACAAGAAGGTAAAAATGAAAGACCATGCTAATTTTGGAGCTTATCCCAGTGTAGATGTGCTGGCCAACAAAAAATAAACATGATGTATTTTTGTAAAGTACATTCAGATTGCTGCCTTGTCGTGACAATCACATATTCAAACAGCACAGCCTGAACCTGATGAAATTGCCCTGTTTTCAGCTCCCCTGTTTGCTGCTTCTGTGTGCTCATGTCAAGGGAGGGCAGAAAGCTAAATTTACCCTGCACCTTGAGATTTTGAGCAAGTCTGTGATACTGACATGTTCTTCATCTGCTAAACTGACAAATTGATCTCAGGTTTCAGTGGGAGTTTTTTCCTGAGCTAAGAAGTCAATATGAGAAAGTTTCTGACCCTTCAGTGGTGGCTCAGCAGTCCCAGGGCTGGGCACCACTGGGCAAGACAAACGTGCCCACTCTGCTCTTGGAATTGATTTGTCTGCTTGACTTCCATTCCACTGATTGAGAGTTTGTTGGTTTTGGTAAATGCAGCAACTTTGGAAAGAATTAAAACTACTGGAATCAATACTCTCATTTTCTTTTATCACCTACTGTTAAGCAAGGGGTTTGGAAAAGGTAACAAAAATGGGAATGTTGCTATTAATCTTGAAGAAGGCTGTGATTCCTGCCCAGTGCACAGCTGCTTCCCAAACCTGCTTAGAGTCACTTTTATTTTAGGTTCAAAATTGGAATCAGATCAACTCAACATTTGGAAGGAGACTAAAGTGCTACTGAGGTTTTCAGAAGATCTGTTGAGGTATCACTCCCAGCAGTACATTAATCATGTATAATTTGTAAAAGAGCTTTCAAAAGTCCCCACGAAACTTGAAGTGAGAGTTTAAGGCTACATTGCACGATTCCCAATGTACACAATTGGAAAATGCTGAGGAACTTGTTAATTAGGGAGCACATTCTAATTTCTAAGCACGCCAGGCTGGTGGATTTGGGGCTGGTTTGTTTCCCCAAGTCTGTTTAATCTCTGTAACTGGGTATGGTATTGACCAGGATGTCATTAAGGATGCAAGGGAGGAAACACAGATTAGATGTTGTCAGCTGGGTGCCAAAGAATTGGAGGCTCTGTAATGAGATGTCTTGAACGAGCCCAGAAAAATGAAATGGGAGTGTGGGGGGGTTGTACTTCATGGAGCTTTAGTGCATTGGAATTTATGATGGTTAATTGATTGTTGAGATAGAGCTGGAGCTGTTCTGGAGGTCTGTAAGACTGAACTGAGAGACTGGAGGTGAAATTCAGGAGTGAGTTGTGAGGCAGCAGGGATGGTCCTGGGCACCACCTGTACCTCCAGCAGCAACCTCTGCCCAGTGGGAAAATCTCCCCCAATGCAGCCTCTAATTTTGCTGCTGATTTGCTGTCTCCGGTGATGAAGCAAGATAATTCTTCAAAAAATTCATTTTATCTTTTCAAAACAATTTTATTAGCAGAGTGTATCTTCGGGAGAGGAGCAAGAGCGTTGCAGGCAGAGGAAAGTCCCTCTCACTTTCCTTCCAGCATTAAACTGAATAGTTTGGTGTTTTCTTCCCAACAGCTGATGACTAAACATCCTGCAAAACGCCTTGGCTGTGGCCTGGAAGGTGAAAGAGACATCAGGGAACATGCTTTCTTCAGGAGAATTGACTGGGAGAAATTGGAGAACAGGGAGATTCAGCCGCCTTTCAAACCTAAAGTGGTGAGTGAGATGCCAGAGGTCCAGATTGCTCACTGGCCCATCTGGGTCACCAAAAGGGATGCCTTGAGGAGCTGGAACAGAGGCTTGATGGAGTTTAGGGGAATAAAGTGGTTATTTATTGAAGTACCTTCAAAGGCCGCCCCCTGGCAGTACCAGAGCCACAGTCATGGCTCTGCCTGGATGGCTCCAAGATGGAAACAGAAGAGAGCTTGGTCATGAGATCTCACATTTTTATAAATTTTGGTCCATTTGAATATTGGAGTTAATTGTCCAGTTACAGCTCCAGCCCATCCAGTCCCACCCTGCTTGTTTTTCTCTCTCCAGCCCACGGGGTTTGTGCTCCTGGGCTGAGATTTGGATCATTTGTCCTTGGTGCCCAGCTGGAGCAGGAGTTGTTTTGTCTCCCTGCTCTGTGCACAGAGCTCAGCATCCCCTGGTGTGAGCCCAGCCCCACACACTAAAGCAGCACAGAACCTGAAACATAGAAAAGCTCAAACCTGAGGCCTCATTTCCCTCCCTGGCTGAGGCTGCAGCCCTGCTCCCGTGGGTGGGATTGCAGCTGCAGATCTGGGGCATGGCTGAAATGAGGCCATTTGGTGAGGGCAGAGCCGTCTGTGAGCCTGGCTGTGTTTGGGTGGAACCTGGGGAACTTTGTGCCTTGCAAAAAAGCCTCCCAGTGGTTTGAGCCCTGCCTGGATGGTCACACACCACGTGAGGAGAGAACACAGGGAAAATTGGCACGTCCACGTCAGCCACTTAGGCTGGTCATAAATGAGGTTAACAACTGTCTCCTCTGAGCAGCATCTGAAGTCAGGATCTGACTGAGGGATTTGGATTAGAGGGGTGAATTTCTCCATAGTTGGCTGCCCAGCACAGGGGGTTTTATTCCCCATCCTACAGCACTGTCTGCTCAGTTTGCAAGATTAATCCCTGGTTTATTTTCCATGTTCATTACTGGTTTGCACACATGTATCTACATGTTAGAAGTCCAAGCTAGTGTAAAGATGTCCTTACCCTGAGAGCTGTTTGCATAATAGAATTGGAAGAGCTTTGCTTGTTGAGCCAGAAGTTCTTTCAGCATGTACTGTGCTTCATTGACAGGCAAAGAGAAGAGTTTGCACACAAGAACACAAGCTTTAAGGAACAGCTATAAATTGTTATGTCCTAACCTTGAACCTTTCTTCTCTAACCCTTTCATTTTTCAGCTGAGAATCCTGGCTGGCTTTAGCACTTCAGGTGTAGCATAACTGCTTTACACTGATTTGTTTGCCAATACAGACATACCAGTGTCTGTCACAAACTAATGAACAGAGGGATGCCAATACCTGAATTATTCTTTACTTTTTTCATACATAGACTTTTTTGCATGAGCAGGAGGAGAGTTGAAGCTGAGAAGGGTGTTTATTGGTAAAGGAAATACCTTTTTGCTCTGGTGTGGATTTTGCAGGCAGGGAAGGGTGTAAATAAGAAGAACTTGTGTGGTGCTGCCAGACAACCCTTTCCCAGAGCTGGCTATGCAAAGGGGAGCTCTTAGAGCTTCTATTATTTGAGATTTTTATTACATGCTTCTCAAGGCAAATCTAAAGCTGATCATAAAGCAGATGTACCTTCACATGTGTAATTTTTATTTGCTCAGGAGTGCTTAGACTCTCCTTGAAGTTAAAAGGAACACCAGCTTGAAGGTGCTAAAAGCTTCAAGTGTGGTTTGGTTCCATCAGAGCCTCCTGGCAGGTCCTGGCTCCTCCTCAGAGCAGCCTTGCTCTGTCTCCCTGGTTATCATGACCTGGTTTGTTTGCACAGGCTGCTATTAAAACACACCGAGGCGGATTCACACCGAGCCCGACTCTCCGGGACAAAAATAACTTAAAATCCAAGTCCAGTATTTGCATACCCTGTGCACAGCTCATTTCTGGTGATTGCTGATTCTATTTGTACCAGTATCATACAGTTATAGAATCATTTGGGTTGGAAAAGACCTTTAAAATCATCATTAACCCAGAACTGCCAAGCCCACCAGTAACCCAGTCCCTAAGCACATCTACACAAGTTTTAAATCCCTCCAGGGGTGGATATTGATTTTAGAAAGCAAAAACACACAACCCTAAATCTGTTTGAAGATATGGATGTATTTACAGGCTTTGTTTGGGGTGATATTTTTTGGGAAACCTTTGTAGGTATATCTTCTCTAGGAAGTGCTTTCCTGCAGGAATAATCCTGCTGCTTCCACTGTGCTCACTCAAACACAGAGCTGCAGATTTTGGGTCAGCAGTTGGGTGCTGTAAATAACAAATTCCCTTCCAGATTGACATTTCACAGGTTATAGGCATAGACTGATCATTTGGCAAGGACGTTTTACTCCTATTTCCAAGTTTAGGTGTTCGAAAAGTCCTGTAATTTCAGTTGTACTTTAATAATGCTTTAAGGTTCAGTGCTACTCTTTAATGTGAAGACAAATACACCATTGAAGATACACTTTTTTTATAAGTTACTGTGTTTGCACCTAAAATATACCCATATTTCATGGGTATATTATATTTATATATAATATATTTATGCATATATAGAGAGAGGGGCTAAATAGATATATATATTTTATATATAAATATATATATATTTAGCCTCTACTAACCTAAGCAGTGTGAGAGACCTGATGGTTTCAGGAACTTTGGGTTCAATGTCCAGCTTGTTTGAGTACTTTTCATTTGCTGAAAAAAAGAGGAAAAAAATTTCAAAAAGAAAGAAAATAGCATAATTTTTATTGCAGGATGATGATTACCTGTATATCTTTTTTTTAAAAAAAATTCCTTTTTAGCAATAAAAAAATCTCCTATTGTGGCTGCTCTGAGCTGGCTGTTGTGCCTCTAAATTAATTTGAATTAATTTGGGGCTCCATGCCAATAATTCAGAAGTTTCCTCCTTGTCTAAGTTCAGCTCTTTCCATTCTTGTTTTCCAGAGATTCTGTTCCAAAATGCAGAGGCTCAGGGGGCACCAGGGCAGTGCATGAGTGGTGCAGAGCCCTGGGTGGGCTCCATTCCTCCAAACTCTTCTTTCTACAAACCTGGTTTCTTTTGTTCTGAAGGAGTTGTGCTCAGGCTGTAGCTGCATTTAACCCCCTTCTTGGCTGGACTTGGCCCCAAAATGAGTCTCTTAAGAAAATTAAAGAGAAAGCCTGTGATAGCAAGTTTTGGAACAAGAACCTGTCCAGGATGTGCTCCTGCCCTGCCCAGCACTGAGACCCTGCTGTAATTTATGAATTTATAGGAGTTCAGTGAATTTATAGGAATCTATGAATTTATAAATTTATAAATAAAAATAAATTTATGAATTTAGAGGAATTCAGGAGTTCAGAGCCTGTTCAGTGAAGATTCAAAGCACATAAATGAATTGCATTAAGCTTTTTGCAGATCACAAAGGAAATAGAGACTAACAGGGAAAATTTAATTTTGCACGATAAGGCATTTAAAAAGAATGAAACAACTTGACAAAGAAAGTATCTCTTGCCAACATATGTTTACCAAAATATTTCCTTTTTCCTTTTGTATCCCAGTGATGCTGAATATTTAAAAGCCTCTTTATCTCGTCACCTCATGCTGATGGATGAAAACCTTTCTGACTGCTTTTTATCAGGATTCAGCTATTAAAACTTCACTGTTTGTCTGGGGTTTTTTTTTGTCAAAATATCTGAAAAGAAAATTTTCCCTCAACTACTCATAAGAAACATGCTTTTCATGTATCCTGACAACTTTACTGTTGTATTGCTGGCTTTTTTCAGCCTTTTTTTCTGCTTTTCTCTCTCCTTGCAGTGCGGCAAAGGCGCTGAAAACTTCGATAAGTTCTTCACGCGAGGACAGCCGGTGTTGACGCCTCCCGATCAGCTGGTCATTGCCAACATAGACCAAACGGATTTTGAAGGGTTCTCTTTTGTCAACCCCCAGTTTGTGCACCCCCCTGTAGAAAATGTAGCATGAAACAGCAGAACGGGGAGCAGGTGTAACCCTACAGTTTTTAGGCCTTCGCCTCGTTGATTCCATTTGGGCCTGGAAGTTGTAGGGTT
The DNA here is from genome assembly GCF_047830755.1 of Zonotrichia albicollis. Taxonomy (NCBI): domain Eukaryota; kingdom Metazoa; phylum Chordata; class Aves; order Passeriformes; family Passerellidae; genus Zonotrichia; species Zonotrichia albicollis. Next base: position 10,587,082 of record NC_133837.1, on the reverse strand, counting down.
AGAGGGTGGAGGATGAGGGAAGGGCCACTTAGTCAGGATTTGGGCTTTGCAGCAGCAGTGTTGTCTTAACAGGAGGTAAATTAGTGTACGGTGCCCACTTTTTCTTCTAGAAGTCGCCACTGACTTGTTGAAACTTACCCTTGTTTTGGTACGTTCTCTATTTTGTAACTTCCCGCTGTCCTTTTGCTCCCTTTTCCACTCCCTTGCGTTGGAAAAACACCTGACACGTGCTCTGAATGAGAAGCCACCTCGATAAAATAAATAAATATTTATTTATTTATTTATTCCTTGGGGGTGGATGCTGGGAGGTGGGAGCTCCTCCCGGAGACCTCAGGGGCAGCACCAGAGACTGGGAGGGGAGAGCCATTGCAAAAACAGCACTGAAAGGGTTTGAAAAATAGGGCAGGGAAAAAAAAAAATAGTTGGGAATGGGTGGGAGGGGGGATGAAATCAAATTAGACCCCGAGGTTTGGTGAACTGATCCTGTAAAATCCCAAATAAAAGCACTGGGGTGGTGGCCACGTCTCTAGGATTTGTGCTAGGAGTAGCATGTGATAAACTCAAAGGTGAAATTTTGTCTTTAATAATAATAATAATAATAATAGTAATAATTTTAATAATACTTTTGTGAATTTTTAATCTCCATGAGATTATTCTGTGATCCAGGGTGCCATTGTCTGTTCAGTTGGTTTCATTTACACCACTCCTCAAGTTTACTGTTAACTGGTTCTAATACCAATATTTTACTATGAAATTTATTAACCTGGAATGTAAAACAAAACTGTAATTCCTTATATCTTATTTACATGTGTTTATTTATAGTCTGCAGTGTAGGACAGTAAATTGAAAAAAGCGTTATGTATACTAAATAAACAAAAAATGCAGCCCCAAGTGACTTCCTGACTTCTCCAGAATAACTCATGAAATTCAAGTGAGATTTAGTCTTAAATAATCGGTTTTAATTCAGAAAACTTTGGGCTGTAGAATAATCGAGCCTGAAAAAAGCAGCACCTAAAACTGGTTTTATTGATAGAATGGAATTTAATACGTTTTACATATGCTTCATGCAATGAATTTTGCATGTTTAGTAATAACTCTTAATAATAAGGGTTAATAATAAGCAGATCTGTATTATTGACATAATCGTATCAAGCATAAAGAGTATTATAAAAATTTTATAAAACAACTTGTGCTTTATTTGTGAAAGTTCTTGTTCTGAATGACACCATTTAGATTTAGCTAAATGTTTTCTTGCTATTGTTTTGATTTTTACTTTAGGTTTTGAATATTGTTACTGGCTTAGGGTATAATCTCTTTTTTTTTTAAAGTAGATATACTTTTAAATAATAATTGCTACCTGCAGGTTTTATACGAGGTTCAATTCGGCTTTCATTTCACATCTGCTTATTACTTGCAGAGAAGGAAATAGACTTTATTTGCAACGATGAACACTGTAATTAATGCAATCTTCTCCTCTCCTATCACTTAGATAAAAAATTTTGATATTTCCTCTTACTACTTACCAGAAGATATTAACTCAAATATCAGTAAATAATGTTTTGTGCATATTTTGGTTTTGTTACAGCATGTAAAATAGTAGTTGGTGCATTTCCATTTTTTTCCTCTCCTGCCTTGATCCCATTAGCAGCCACAGGCACTTTTTGTCTGTCAGATGTGCATGATGATGCCAGAAGCATGATGTCTCTGTTGCTGCATGCAGACTGATTACAATTTTTCCAGCATGTGAACATATTCCAAAAAGTAAGATATTTGCCATAAAATCCTTCCATTTATACTAGAATATGTAACGGGGTGGGGTGGGAGGGGAACCTACTTTCTAACCATCTTTTATGACAATAAAACATGGAACCTGTGCCAAAGATTCTGTCAGAAAGATGCAATCCTGCCAGGGTGGGGCCTGGGGGAGCCGGGCAGGTGTTGGGGGAGATGGGGTTGGGTGTGAAGGGTGACAGTGACACTGTGGGGCTCCTGCACCTGCAGGGCCCTTGGGAATGTGGCTCTGGGGGAGGATGTGCCATTTCCACACCCCAAAGTCCAATTGTTGCCCTGTCTCAGGCCTTTTGTACCCCAGCTCCCACCAGGAGCATCCTGGAGTGATCAACCCCTGGAGTGATCAATTCCAGGTGTGGCTCACCAGGGGCATTGGCCAACTGACAGGAACTCAGACCTTGCCTAAACAGGACTCCAAACTTTCACACATTTTAGGAGTAAAATTTTTAAACTGTTCTGTGTCAAATATGTCGTCATCCAAGACTGGGAGTTCATTTTCTCCTTTGTGTATTATGTACTTCAAAAATTATGGTATTCACCATAAAGCATGTGGCCTAATGCAGCATTCATGACTTCTTTTCTTATTTTTTTTTTTCCTGAATATTATTAGCCTGGCAATGTTTAGTAAAATGCTGTAGCAAACAATAGGTTGAATTAAGATAACAGATTACTGAGTCTCAGATTTTAATAAAGAAGGGGCTCTCAGCTATGCCAGTCTGCCAAGAGGTGCCATTGTGCTTGTTTTTAAAATGTGAAGTGAAAAAAAAACACTTTGGAAAAAGGAAAATACAGGGAGAAAAATACCAGCATACAGGTTTGGGGAGTAACCAAAGCAGAACAGGGGCAGAACTGAACCAAGCCAGAAACCAGGCAGGAGCTCCCTTGGGTAGATGTTACCACAGCTGTGTTTTCCTGATGAAATCTGAATTGTCCCAGGAAGTCCCATTGCTTGAAATCTGAATTTTCCAAGGAAGTCCCATCTACCCATCTGCCTTGGGTAGATGTTGCCACAGTTGTGTTTGCCTGATGAAATCTGAATTTTCCAAGGAAGCCCCATTGCTGGCACAGCTGTGACAGTCGGGGCTGTTCACAGCAGGACAAAGCATCACAGGGCTGATTTAATGCTGGGACAGGGCTGGTTTAACACTGGGACAGGGCTGGTTTAACGCTGGGACAGGGCTGCTCTTTTTCTGCCTACTTCTCATACCCAGTTTTTTCAGCCCTTGTGTTTTTCTCCCAGTTTTTCTGGCGTAGAAGCAGAAATTCCTCTTCAGCATCATTACCTCGGGTCCCTGGGCTTGTGACAGCCGTGCTGTGTTCTGGAGGTTCCTGAAGCACTTTAGGAGAAGGTGCTGTGAGCTCCTGGGTGCTGCAGGAGCCAGGCAGGGTTGGACAAAGCAGGGATTATTGTGTTACCCCTCACTGCTCTCCTGATGCCCTCACATGCTCTGACCTTTCCCGACAACTCCCCCTGGCTGCTCAGAATCCAGAAATTTATCATGGCAAGGAAAACCTGAAGAACCCAGCCAGAACTTCCATATCTTTTCAGAGACAGATGTTATTTATATCATATTTCTCACAAGATTTGGTTTTCTAGAGAACATGTATCAACAGAAGGAGAGGCATTAGAGCTGCTTCTACTTCACTTGTGTTTGGTAGCAAATGTAATCCCAACACCCACGTTGCCACCAAGATTCCCAAAAGGCAAATTGAAAATGGTGCTGCCCTGAAGCTGGGATGGAAATTTTGGGAGCTGTAATTGAAAATGGTGCTGCCCTGCCCTGAAGCTGGGATGGAAATTTTGGGAGCTGTAATTAATAAATGGTGCTGCCCTGAAGCTGGGTGGAAATTTTGGGAGCTGTAATTAATAAATGGTGCTGCCCTGAAGCTGGGTGGAAATTTTGGGAGCTGTAATTAATAAATGGTGCTGCCCTGAAGCTGGGTGGAAGTTTTGGGAGCTGTAATTGAAAATGGTGCTGCCCTGAAGCTGGGTGGAAGTTTTGGGAGCTGTTTCCACCCCTGTGCTGAGTCCCAGGTGGTTCCAGGGCAGCCCCATTCCTGCTGGGAGAGGCACAGGTTTGCCATGTAAAACTTCCAAGGGGTTTTTAGGGATCAAATGGGACTTGACTGGCTCCTAAGTAAATTCTGTCATTATTCAGGCAGCTGGATGCTTTTGTGCACCTTTGAGTGACACTTTTGAGGATGGTGGGATTCCGGGACAACCATTTCACCCACCAGCCTCAGTGCCCTGAGCAAGGCTGGCACATATGTGAGAAGGAGAGAGCACATTCCTATGATAAATAGTCCTTGTTAATCCAGTTTGGAGGAGAAATCCAATTTAGCTTTCTGATTTTTCATTCTTTCCAGAAATACAATTGAATTGCCTTTTACGAACTGCAGAAAGTTCTTCTGGAAATCAGCTGTTAGTTAAAAAAAAACCTCATCACGTCTGAATGCTGCTGGCCTTTGAAATCCATCCTGTCTCTTGGGGTGAATCCAATTCAGTAATTCTGGGCTTCTATAAAATTAATAAGGTCGAGCAAGAAAGGAACTTGTCTTCTAGCTGGAAAGATGGCACATCCAAGGGTGGAGTGGTACCAGTTGAAAAGTGTTTTCTGAGCCAGTGCCTGTGGATGCAATCCCAGTGAAATGCCATAGGAGACACGGGCAGTGAGCAGGGGGGGCAGATCCTCCTCATTGTGCAAAGCACAGCATTGGAAACAATTAATAATAATAATAATAATAATCCAATAAGAAAGCTTTGATACCAGTAGAAAGCATATCTACAGTATATTGAGTTTACAGTAGGCTTTTGGACCTGCCAGGAAAACTTCTGGAAATATTTAATGTGATTTTCAGTTTAGTCATTAGCATAAGTTATTGTACATAGGGGTTTTGTCTCTTTGCAAACGTGAGTGTGGGCTGTGTTTGATGTGTCCCCTCTGTAGGTGGGCACTGAGCTGCCAAGTAGTCCAAAAGTAGACTAAAAGCTAAAAAGCACTTTTTTCCCTCAGCCCCTCACTCGCAGACAGGATCTGAAATAGCTGAGTTGAAATAAGATTTGACTCCACAACATGCACGACTCCCTCACTGTGCCAGTAACCACTGGGAATAAATGGCCTTACCATGAATAATGGCCATGCAGAGCCCTCCTGTTCAATAACCGTGAGAGGAGAGGCCCCTTGTCAGCCCCTGCTCCCTTATCTCACTGCAGAGCGGGGTAACAGCACTCCCTGACCCACAGGGACGGGCGAGCACTTCTTGGGCAACGTTTCTAATTCACTTTTAACCTGAAAAGAGTTGTGTAAGCATTATTATCGTTTTTACTATTCAATCAGCTTCTGGGATTCACATGGTACTGCTGGCTATGCCATGCTGTTTCTACTTTTTTATAGAACTTTAGTAACTCCGCTGAAACCGTTTGAGGAGAAATAAAATCAGATCTGAGGCGTTTCTTACAGAACCGGGAGTGCAGCTTTTGTACCTGGAGTCAGGGTGTGATGGGGAGGGATGCTTGTGATTGTGAGGGTCAGCTGCACTTACCTCTTTTCCAGCTACCGAGATTTTTATGTGCAATTTTAAAATTCCATGTGGATGGAAGGCTTATCAGAACTGGTAACGGGAGGGGGAGATTCCCTTTGGGTAAATAAAGTCAGCACAGCTGTTTTTTAGCACTGTTTTTAGTGACTCCTGCGGAAGGAGGAGCTCTGTTCTTTGTGCAGCTGCTTTGTCCACGACAGGCTGATATTTTCTGTTGATATTTTAATGTATTTCTGTGTTGTAAATGTGTCTTTGTGCTTATTTTTTTTTTCCTTGTCTGTGACACCGTAGTTCGGATTTAAAAGAAAACAACTGCTCCAGAAGCTGTTTTTTTTATTCCACTGATGTCAGTTGACCTAAATAAATAAATTAAGTCTGTTATATGATTTGAAACAGTGCAGGATGAGTAGCAACAACATTGACACAGCTGCCATTGAAGCTCATTTCTCACTGGTTACATTGGACGCTCTGCAGCTGATGTTTCATTAGTTTTATAATTAATAATGACAGGAACGCTTTAATAGAAAGGAAAACGATGTTCATGATCTTTACAAACATTTTGCTGAGAAGTATTTGAATTTCTTCTCCTTTTCTCTGAACCCCTTGGGGTGACAGTGCCGAGGGTTCCTTCCAGAGATTCAAACACTCCTGGCTTAAAAATCTTCAAATTAACAAACCAAAACCCCACTACAGCTTCCAATGCACCCAGGGAACCACAGAGCTCCCTGAGTGCTTGGCCAACAGCCCCAATTCTCTGAAAATATTAATTATGTGTTGTACTCACTACTGGCCTTGCAGTATAAAAAAAATGCTCTTGCAGGGGCAATAAAAATTTATTCTATGGCTCGTTCCCCAAACCTTTCATTTGTTCTCTCCCATGTTATCAAAATGTATGTAAAAAAAATAAATAAATTTCAACAAAATGAAGCTCGTTTGCTCTTTCTAAAATGTGCATTTCTCAACACTCTGTGGTTTTGCACAACAATACAGAGAACACCTGAAACTTCTCAAATGCTTGTATGCTACTTAATTTTTTTAAACATTAATGAACTCATTAATATTTTTAATGTTAGTTTTAAGACCCAGATGTTTTATTTATATAGAGGAGAACATTATTTATTTTCATGTCATTTATCTGCAAGATGCTACCAGAAAATTTGGAGAGGCCATTCATTTTTCAAAAGATTTTTTTTAAAAACCCAACCATTGGAAGCGTAGTGGGCAAGACTGATGTACAAATTACAGCATCTTTTTTGTTTGTTTGTTTGTTCCATAATTCGCAGGATCTTCAATCTTTGTTTGCATGAAATGCTTTTGTTAAGTATTAATTGTAGTTTCAAAGCAAGCGTGTATGAATAAAAATACTGATCATTACTTTTGTGAGAGTTTGGTTTGCCTTGATGAAATTTCCTTTCAAAATTGACTCTTCCAGGGTCGGAGGCTGCAGAGAGGTTGGTGTGAGCTCCACAGAAATTGCCCAGTCTGGACTTTGGTTCTTCAGAGACAGAATTTTAACCTGGGGTTTTGTTTTCAATTCTTGTTAATGAATTACCTAAAAAAATTAACATGAATTAATGAATTACCTAAAAAAAGTGGGTCTGGAAGAGGATTTCTGTGTGCTGACCTTGGTGCTGCTGGGCTGCTCCAGTTGTGGAAAAACAGCTCCAGAGCCAAAGGAGGTCTCAGATGGGAGGGTTTGGTTCAAAGCTCAGTGTGGGATTTGGTGCTGGAGGATTTGTCCTCCTCGGGAGCAGCCAGACCCAAAAATCTCAAATTCAATTTGTCTTTTCGAGTGTGGGAGCCCTGGGTGGTTCATTCCACCTTCTGCTGCTTCCTCCTGGAAGTTTCAGTGATTGATGGCCTAAAACTCTCAGCACCCAGAACTCCAACAGGCAAAATTAAAGCAAAATCCTTTCATTTTGATCCCTGATGACCCTCAGGGCCCCGCCTGTGTGATGAAACCCCTGATTTAGCCCTGCTGGATTTCCCTTGGGCTCCTGGGGACCGGACAGGACCTCCCAGTGCCACCAGCCCCGTTCACACTGACGTCACTGCTGCTCAAAGCCTGAAAGCAATGTCCAAATATTGTGACAGCTTGACAGACAGCTCCCTTTCCTGCCTGCTCTCACAGGATTGAAGCTCAGGCTGATTCAGTTACTGGGTTTGTTGGCTGAGTTTGCCCTGAGGAATTGTTGGAATTCAGGTTTTTTTTCCCAAAGAGTGTTTCCAGGCTACTTCACATCTGTCATCCAGCATGCTCAGCTTCTGAAGGCCACGAACACATCCCAGACCTTGGGAGCTTTCTGCAGAGCAGAACAGGGGCTTGGGGGACACATCCCTGCCCTGGGCTCGTGGACACAGAGTTGGTGCCTCCAGGGCAGGGGAAGGGGGTCCTGAGCTCTCCACCCTGCCAGAGCTGCACCCCCAGCCCGTGGGGCCAGGATCTGGGGCCAGACCACCCCAGAGTGGTTGTGGGGCTGTTGGGGTGACACTTGGACAGGAGTTTCTGAGCCATCTCCTTGGGGATAAACCAGCCTGGCAGAGCTGTGGGTGCTGGACATGGGTACAGAGGGGTGGGAGAGCTGCTGATACCCCATGGCCACACTCCCACCTCAGGCTGGGGGTCTCATGAGCAGGACAATCCCCCAGGTTAAAATTGGGGTGAGTCAGCTCTGACAAGGGGGTGGTGAGAGCCTGTGTGGGCCGTGGAAAAGGGGGAAATGCCTGTAACATTTAATCTTGCCTGCATCTTTGGCTCTTTCTAAGCAGGCAAGATCAAGCTGGTGGTTCTGGGGAAAATGAAGCGTTCAAAGCTCCAGCAGGAGAGGCTGAAGCTCCCCGTGCCTGCCACATGAGAGCATCTCCATCAGGAATGTTCCCAGCACCATAAATCACACCAAGTGTTCGTGCCTGCCTCCCCCAGCCCCAGCCTCTCCTCAGAGATTTGGGTATTTGATTCAGAAACCTCAGGATATTTTTGCAGAGCTGGTGTGTGTGAGCTGCAAATAAAACCAGCTCCTCTGAGAGCTGCTTGGGTAGCTGAAATGATGACTGCATTAATTACCACGAGGTAATTATAATCCCACCTGCTCCCTGGGGAGCTGTGGCAAAGCAAAGGCAAATCAATCAGGGGCCCAAATCAGGACAGCTTTGCCATGTGTGGATGCCTTGTCCTCAAAGGATGTTTTCCCTGTCTGTCACTTGTCACCTTCCCAAAGTGCACCCAAAGAAATGGGGATGGCATGAGGAGAGCAGGGCTGGACCCACAGAGTTACCTGCAAAGGTGATTTTTATTACTGTTTTTCCCCTCTTTCCCAAAAGAAGGGCACGGGATGAGGCAGATCTCGTGGGAAATGAGTCAAGGCTGCTCCTCCTCTGGGGACTCGCTGCATTTGCTGCCAGGGTGACAGTGTCAGACAGCAGCTGCCACTTGCAGGGCTCATTACAGGGCCCTGAGTCAGTGCCTGACATCCCAGCAGAGGCTGTGGCACAGTCTGATGAGGGACAGGAAATCATTCCAAAGCCAATTTAAAGCACCCTACCTGGGTGAGGAAAAATAAAAAAGCCAAGGAAACAACCCCACAGTGGAAGTTTGCTTAGAAATATTTTAGATCTTACTGTTGCCCATCAAAGGTGGCAAAAAATCACTTGTTTCTTTACATGCTGAATGAATTTTGTGTCTGTGTCTGACAGTTTGGTCCACATCTGTCCTATCTTTCCTACTTGGGGCCTTGATCCATCCCCTTACCTTGCTCCTCTATTCAGAACACCTCATAAACTCAGTGCCCATAACAGGGAGGCTTCCGAATCCATATAAAACATTCTGCAACAATTTATATATAAAACCTCATTAAAGCTTCAACATTTCCAGGGACACCTCCAGAAAAACACATTTAACAGGATGCATTTGCTCCTCCTTAAGTGTGGCTGTGTCTGGGACACTGATTAGGTGTGATTTCATGGAAAATTCACCAGAAACAGATATAAAAGCAACCAGCAAGGGCAGAAGGAAGGGAAGGCCATCAGTGAAAGCATCCCAAATCCCCTTGGATCATTTCCTGGTCCTTTTGGGATAAGTCATTTAGCATTCCTGTGCCTGATTGACACTCACATCATTAAAAGGTTGGTAATGAATTTCAGTGCTATATAAATCACAGGGAAAACTATTACCCTTAATCCCAGCGTTAGGAAGCTTTAATAATTAATGTCATCTGAACCTGTTTCCAAAACATGACCTTTGAAATGAGATTGCCATAGCCAGAGCCATCCCTCATGCTGCAGGCAGCAGCTCCCAGCCAGCCTGGCGGCTGGGGATGGGTCCAGAGCCAGGAGCAGCTCCCAGAGGGACCCTGTGCTGTGGAAATTCAAACCCTTGTGCAGCGGGATCACAGAAAACACCAGGAGTGAGGAAAAAGCACTGCCAGCATCTATTGCAGCTCGTCTCCTTGTAGGGCACTGCCCTGCAGGGGGAAAGGGCAGAATGTGGGCACTCCCTGCTCTTTCCTGCTCCTTCCCTCCCATGTGGGATGCTCAGATCCCTGGGCAGCCTGGGGCCAAAGGCTGCACCTGGAAACCTCCTGGACTGGCCCATCCTCCTCTTTTATCCCCCAGTTTAGCCCCAAATAATGATTTTATTTTTTAAATAAAATCTCCAACTTCCATTCACACGTGTGCCTTTGTTGTTCTGTGAGTCAGAGCCGCTCGGGGAGGCTGAGAAAGGCTCCACACATTTTTATTTTTTTTTTTTTCAGGCTTTCACACAGCATGTGGGTGCTGGGTTAAAAATAATGTGGCACCTCTCCTTGAGCTTCCTCCCAAGCAGCAGATCCAGGCAGAGGGATGTGCAGGGGAAACAGCAAATGGAGCTGCAGCTCCAACAGCCCACAGAGTTAATTCCTTTAATTTAGTCATGGTGCAAGCAGGATGTGAAAACCCTCCCAGGGAGAGGGGAAGGGCTGCTGTTCTTTGGTGCTGTGAGTTTTACGTCTTTCCCCGTTTAGAGTGTTTGAAAAATAAAGCAGCAACGCTGCTGGGATAAGGAGCAGAAGTTGTGCTGAACTCCTTCCACACCACAGTAAGACAAAGTAAAAATTCTCCAGAGTAGAAATCCATTTTGATTTAAGTGAAATGTACATCTTTGTGGTTAGAAAACATAGCTATGTTGCCTGACTGCAAAGCCTGGGCTCGGGAAAACTGATTCAGTGAAAGAGATACAGGAGGGTGATAGAGAGAGACAGAGACTGCTATGAGAGCAGCTCAACCTGACCTCGGAATTCTTTCGGATAAAGAAGAACTAGCAGCAAATGTCATGTGAAATTTGTAAAAATGAATATGCATGAACCTATTGTGAAATTGTATGCATATGTATTTGAGAGACATATAAAAAGAGATCTGAAGTTCCCAGAAGTAAACATGTCATTTTAGGGGAATGATTCCCACACGCGTCCAGCGCTGCAATAAACATACCAGCTTTACAACTTTCACAAAAGTTGTGGAGTTTTGATTATCTCCCAAAAACAACAGGACGTGGCTGCAGCAGCCCACCTCACCTGCCCAGGGCTGGGAGTGCTCAGGTGTGCCCATCTCACCTGCCCAGGGCTGGGAGTGCTCAGGTGTGCCCATCCCAAAGCCAGCTGCTGGTGCCAGTTTTGCTGCCTGTAGGGGGATACACTATGGGTTAATGAAGGTGGTACAGCTTGTAATCAACCATATCCCCTAAAGAGTTGCAGCTGAACCAATTATCAAAGATTAGGAGCAGGCCTGATGTTAAAAGGCCACACCTGTAGCAAATAAGGACAGAGTTATGAAAGAGTGGATTGGTGGGACCAGGAAGAGTCAGTGCTTAGAGAAGCTGCCTCTGGAAAACATTGAGGAGGTATGAAGCTCTGGTGATATGGAATCCTTGCACTGTAATGATAATAGAACTCTCAATATATAAGACAACAGCTGCCCAGTGTGAAATACCCCACAAACACCATCCAAGACAAACAAAAATGTCCAAAATCTCTTTTAGGAAGTGGTTCCCAGCCCTGGGAGCTGCCCTTGGGCTCCCTGGCCGTGGTGCTGGGGCTGCTGCATCTCTGCCCACCCAGTGCCTCCCCCCAGCCGTGCTGCCCACGAAATGACAAAAAACAGCAAGAGCTGAACAGCTGGCACCGAGCATCCTTCACCTCCCACACAAGGCACAGCAGCTCCAGCATCCCAGCTTGGTGCATTCACTGCTCAGGCAAACACTGAAACCCCTGGCTGAGGCTGAGCTCCCCTCCCTGTGCCCAAAATGCCTCTCCCAGCCTGGTGTGCAGGTAAAATGGCTCAGTAGTTTTTGTCTGACACCAGATCAGAGCCATGGCTGGGCTCAGGGGTGCCGGCCCTTTGCTGGGTGGATTTGCTATCCAAATAATTCAGCACAGAACAAATCTGAGGGAGCAGGAGGGCAGGCAAAGCTGAGGTTTCATAGCAGCTGGTGGCCCAGGCTGACAGGACCAGACCTTTTATTTCACAATAACCTGAGTGCCTTCAAGGCAGCTTCTGTTGAAAGGGAAAAGACCAGGGAAAAGCATCCCTGCAGATGTCACCTGTCAGCATCAAACCCTTGCAGCTGAAATGAGACGTGCCCACCACCCCCAGAGCGCTGCTGCCAGCCCAGGAGAGCTGCTGTAAGAAATCACTTCTGTTCTGAGCCTCTAACGAAGCTCAAATCCCTCCTCAGTAATGAGGTTTGACCTTGGGTGCATCCTAAAGCTGCTGCTGAGGTGCCCACGGAGCTTCAAGCTTCCGCATTGATTAAAGGGGGCTACAAAAGGCAGCTGCAGAGCCCGGCCCTGCAGAGTCTGGCACGGCTGTGGGACATCCTGGCCTGGCCAAGGTCCCACCCAGCCTCACTGGCCCCACGTGTGGCTGTGGAGGAGGATGCACACGAGAAAAGAGCCCAGAATGAGCAGCGAAAAGTGAGGACGGAAAATGATGCTGCCAGCTGGTGTTATGTGAAACAATTAACTGAATCCAGCTACTGCAGGGCTTGGCAAAATCCTGCCCCAAAGCTTGGGGGGACGCTGAGAAGATGCAAAGTGCTGATTGTCCTGTCTGGGACAGCCATGCCAAGCTTCTGTCCAAGAGAAGGATTTTCCACCTCGCTGGTTTTCCCATCATGAGGGAAGTTCATGTCGTGGGGCGGAATTCTGGAGAGCTGCTAATGAGGTGGGAGAGCTGAGCTGTGCTGCTGCTGGGCTTGGGAGGCACCACTGGTGCTCCCTCTGATCCTGCCTGTGGGAAATGCTCCTGGTGATTGTGCAGAGCTTTGGGCAGGAGCTGCTGTGTGGGACAGGCAGCAGCAGCAGCAGCAAATCCCCCCAAGTGTTCCAGTGCATCTGCATGGAAACAAAGGGGAGGGGAAGAAGCTGAAGCTCAGAATGTGTATTTCTAATTGATTACATGCATGGCTGCTGGGGGCCTCTCACACTGTGTGGTTAATTATGTCACTGTGTGAGCTGCAGCTTTATTTGTGCTGCACTCCAATGGTCCTGCCCAGGGCCCAGGCAGCAGCAGAGCAGGTTGTCTGTCAGGAAAAATGAAGGTCTGCTTTGTTGGGGTTTCTTTTTAACAATATAGAGAAGAGAAGAACGATGAGCAGCCAATTACTGTGATAAAATCATCGACCCTGATAGCACATGGGGAACATCCAGTCCTAACAAGCCTCCTGTAGATTTGTGATTTTATTGGCAATTCCCTGCTCATGATCTCCATCCCAGGGAAGCCTCTTTCTCCTGGGATCCCCAGAGGGCATTGCCCCTCTGGCTGCCTTTTCCAGTGCAGAATCCATTCTGCTGACCAAACCCCTGCTTTGTCCTTACTGTCAAACCCCCAAGGGATTTGCTGCTTTAAATAATTCCTCAAATGGGAATAAGAGCCCAGGAAAACATGCTGAATTCACTATAATTTAAGTATTGCTGTAACTTTGTGTGAAAGAACTTATAAGTTATATAAGTTATGGCATGAGTTTTATAAGTATAAATAACCAGAAACCTACTGGGAGGCAGTTTTCTACCAGTCTGGATCTGGAACTTCCCTATTTTGGGCTCTACCACGTTCTGGTTGAAGAAATCCAAACCTCCACATCTGCATCAGCTTCTCAAATCAAGCAGAGCTCACCAAGCCTGAGCACAGGGCTCCATTGATTCCAAACAAGCCACCCAGCAACACCTCCTCCGCATCTCAGAGTCACTTTATTTTGGGTTCTTCTATTTCAAGCACTCCTGTTTTGCTAACTGGGGACGCCTCAGCAAAGATGCAGCACGTTTTAGCCAGGGAGCTGGGCACTGTGGCGTGTGAGCAAAGCCCCTGCAGAGAATGAGCTGTCCCTGCAGAGATTTCCATCCAGCCCCGAGCTCCAGGCGCTGGGATGGGATCCCTGAGCTCCCTGGAGCTCCTGCATGGCGGGTGACCCTTTCCTTGTCCTCCCTGCTCTATCCAAGGGAGTGTCCCATTGCTGGCACCTCCATGGAGCTGCCTCTTTCTTCTTGGCTCTGCCCTCATTGTGTTTTGGCTGAATCAGCCAGGCTGGCAGGGGTTTCCAGAGCATCTGCCCCTGTGTCCCTCTGTCCTGCCTGGTGCCAGCCCTGCCAGGCTGGCTCTGCCCAGCACACCGGGCTCGCTGCCTGTTCTGTCCTGAGCTGAGCATTTCCCGCTGCTGCTGGGGCAGCTGCCCCTGCCCCGGTCACAAAGAGCGCTTGGAGCAGAGTTTGTGCGGGAAGGGAAGGGAAGGGAGGAGGCACCGAGGGGCAGCAGCAGGGCTGGCTCCCATCCCTGCCTGCTCACAGCTCGGGGGTGGGAGCGGGAGAAGGGAAAGGAGGGAAAAAGCGGGGAATAGAGAGAAAGTGGGGAAATACAGGGAAAGGATGAAAGGAGAGGCAGGAATGGGGAAAGGGGGTTGAGGGAAGCGAGAGGGGGGTGGGGGTAGAGAGGAAGAAGGGGTGGATGGAGAAGGAGGGAGGGAAGGAGGGAGGGGAGGGAAGAAGGGGAGGCAGGAGCAAGGGAAGGAGGGATGAAGGGAGGGAGGGAGGGAACGGGGGCACGGAGGGGAGGGAGAGGTGGGCCGGCCCCGGCGGCGCCATGTGATGCCCTCTCCTCCCCGGGCTCTCCCGGCGCGGCGCGGAGCGAGCGGAGCATCCCCGGGGCCGCGTCCCGCCCGCAGCATCCCGGGGCCGGTGAGTGCCGGGGAGGGCAGGGCCGGGGCTCCCTCCGTGCCCCGGGAGCGGGGAGGGAATGGTCCCGGGGATGGCTCCGTGGGGCTCCCAATGGGATGTGAAGCCCTGAAAGTTTACAGGCGAGGGAAGAGGGATGAGATGCGGAGCCGCAGGGCTCAGGGCGGTATCCCTGTGCTTTCCGTATTCCCCGTGGAGTGGGACCCGGCCGGGCACCGCCCCGGGCAGCATCCGCCGCATCCCAGCCAGCCCCGGAGGTGCCTGTAGGTGCCCGTGTGCCCTGCCCGGGGCTGGCACCGCTCGGTGGCGGCGTTTGGCTTCTCCCGATTGCCCACGGAGGGACTGGAGCACGAGCAAGGCGGAAAATCCCCGAGCTGCTCATCCCTGGGCTTTCCCCGCCGGCTGCTCAGACGGGGGCCGTGCATGGGGGATGCCGAGCGCATCCCCGGGCTCAGGGCGAGCTCGGAGCGCTCTGCCCAGGAACGGGTGGGAGCTTTTCCCTGGGAACGGGAAATGTGCGGGAAGCCGGGCTGTCAGTGTTTCGCAGTGTTGAGCAAACCCCTTGGAGAGGGGAGTGAGAATGGAGCGAGGCTCTCCGAGAAAAACCTGACCTGGTTCTTAAGCGGAGTGAGGGAAGCGCCGGGGGTGAGGGAGAGGCTGGGTCGGATCCTGTGTTACCGTAAGAACAGAGAGAGGGACCTGGAGCCTGTCCTCGCTCCACGAGCCCCTTCCACAGCCCGGGGAAGGTGGTGAGATTGAGATGTGAGATGTGAGATGTGGAAGCTCTGCCACCGCGGCGAGCAGGGAGCTCTGTCAGACACGGCCTTTGGCTCCTGATTAATCGCCGGATGTTGGGAGAACTTCACCAGCCCTGGCACGGGATGCTGTGTGCAGCTCTCAGGCTGGGGCTGCCGGGCACGGAGCTGCAGGAGCCCCTCAGGGTGCCCAGGGACCTCGGCACCGCTGGCACCGCTGGCACCAGTGTGTCCCTGCATCCCCACCGTGTCCCTGTATCCCCACCGTGTCCCTGCATCCCCACCGTGTCCCTGTATCCCCACCGTGTCCCTGTATCCCCACCGTGTCCCTGTATCCCCACCGTGTCCCTGCATCCCCACCGTGTTCCTGTATCCCCACCGTGTTCCTGTATCCCCACCGTGTCCCTGTATCTCTAAACCCATCTGGAGGACAGGAGTCCTCGCCAGGTGCCTGCACGGTGCAGGTGAGCCTTTGGAAAGGGCAGCCAGGGTGCTGCATTCCCTGAAGATAGCACAGCTTCAGCCAGAACGCTGCTAAAGAAGAGAATTTCTGCTGAGTTTCCTGCAGCAGCAGTGAGTGCTGACCCGGGCTGGCAGCTCTGCTGGAGGAGCATTCTGTGTCTCCATCTCTGCTGCCCTTTGGCTTCACAAGTGCCTCAGCTCCTTTCAGAGGCTCCTCTGCCGCCCTTTGAGCAGCACATTTCAGTCTGTCGTGTCAGGACCCACGTAAAAAGCCCCAGGGCAGGAGTCTGGCTGCCAGCAGCCCATCCTGTGCCATCACACCCTGCCCCAGGTGACATCCAGGGCACAGAAATGCCTCTGCCTGGGGTTTCTCTCATTCCTTGCTGTATTCTTGGAGCTGTTGAATATATTCATTGAGCTGAATGAATTTCCACCTGGCAGCATCCATAGCACAGCTTTTGCAGCTTCAGCTTTATTTATGGAGAGGGGAGGGAATATAAAATACAAAAGAGAAATAAAGTACAAGCCTGCAGAGATTTCAATGGTATCAGTGAGCTGTGCGAGGCTGGAGTGAGCACCAGGAGCTTTTCCCAAATCAGCTGGGAAGACTTGAACCCCTGGGTTTTACACCCTGGGTTTAACATGGCATTTTAAAAATAGCTTTTGACCTAGAGCCCATCATCCAGTGATGTGGGGATCTCAATCTCACTGAAATTAAAGACAGTTTGGGTTCTAGGTGTGTTCTAGAAAGATGGTTTGGTGTCAAAATCACACTGATTTTTAAAGCTGTTTAGTCACAACTTCTGATATTTGTGCTAAAATATTTACTGCCAAAATGGACTTTGTGCAAGGACACCACACATGCCTTCATCAGGCTCTGAAAATGGATTTTCACAGATGAGTGGAGTTTGTGTGTGGTCTTTTAGGAAGACAGGAATTACAGGTTTTCTTTATTAATGACAGAGCTATTGCTTACCAGTGAAAAACCTTGTTAGAGCCATGCCAGGGCTGCACTGAGGGTGTTACTGGAGCAGCGCAGCAGCTGCACCCACTGACCCAGCACAACTTGTGGGTAATTCATTTCCCCACCCGGTGCCCATCAGCGCTTCCTGGTGCCATCCCCATCCTCAGGCAGCACCAGGACTGCCTGGTGGCCCTGGCTCCTTCCCAGGAGACACAAAATGGGGAGCACAGAGGTTCCTTCTCCCTGCAGCAGCTCTGGCTGGGGGTATCAGGTCTGGTGCAGGTGGCAGGAGAGGCGCCGCTGGTACAAAGGGAACAGGAGAGGGGCACAGGCAGACC
Source organism: Zonotrichia albicollis (assembly GCF_047830755.1). NCBI lineage: Eukaryota > Metazoa > Chordata > Aves > Passeriformes > Passerellidae > Zonotrichia > Zonotrichia albicollis. The sequence goes on along the minus strand of NC_133837.1, from coordinate 10,570,032 downwards.
TGGCACACACAGCCAGGCCAGGGCTCCTCTGGGAGGAGCTGGGGAAGGATGGAGAGGAGTCAGACCAAGTCATTCCCTGCCTGTTCCCATAGGATTTGCCAGGGTGTGGCTGCACCTCCCTGTGCTGAGCGGGACAGGTGAGCCCACGGCCCCCTGAGCACCCCGTGCCTGTTCTCAGGCTGTTCCACTTCATGCGTGGCCGTTCCTGTTAAATACTGGAACTGGCAACAAATCTTGCTAAAATCTGGGTGGTAGAAAGTTTGGTACCTCCAGTACTATAAGCACCTGTTATGTACAATAATATTACTAATTATGAAACCCCACAAGCTGCATAAAGCAAACACCTTTTCTGTATGAAAATGGGAACAAATTTTAGTGGCTGCTCAGTGTCACACCTGGGGAGCTGTGCATGAAGACATCACCAACAGCTTCCAAGGACCTGTGTCCCTAAATGCTGGGGCAAAATCAGCATCTTGGAGCAGGTGCTGGCCTTGGTCACTGGGTTAGTGGCAGCCACCAGTGTCACTGGGTTATGAAGTCGTTTGCAGAGATGTGGCTGACACAGCCCTTGTGCACTTCATGCCATCGTTTCAGTGCTCACAGGCTTTGCAGCTGAGCTGGTTTCCAAGCAGGGAGGAGGGATTGCAGTCTCCTGGCTAACGAGGCTCTGCTCCCTCCCTCCATCCATCATCCTTAACCACGCCGAGGGATGCAGTCCCTGCAGCAGCCCTGGGCACACGTGCTGCCTGCCCCATGTGCCATCTCTGCAGCCCTCAGAGAGCACAGGGATTTCTGCCTTCCTCTCATTTGTCACTGAAAATGTTCATAAAACCCCTCCAGGCCTGGTGAGAAGAGCGGGAGTGGGGGGAGAGCTGTGGCTTCCTGCCTCCCCAGCTCAGGTACCCACCAACACAGGCAGTGCAAGAGCTTTAATAAGCTCCTGATGCTATTTTTACCTCCCAGCAAGCTTAATTTAGCTCAAGCTGTCATGCAGTGATCGTCAAGGGGAAAGGAACTGGGGGTGTTTGCCCCTCTGAGCTGAGCTCAGGCTGCACCTGGGGCTTTTCTTAGACCGTGCACAGCAATGAGTGTTTGCAGCCCAGAGACATTTCATGGACGGCCCTTGAAGTCCTTACCCTGAGTTTGGGGGCTCTGCTCACGCCCACTTCAGCTCAAAACAACATCAATATCTCACAGAAGAGGTGCTTGAGTGCTTCAATCGTTACCTGCCTTGCTGCTGGAAGGACACAGAAACCTTGAAAAGCTGCAAGGAAGAGGATTATTCTCCCCTTTTTAATCTACAAGGCTCTTATGGGACTTTGTGCCAACTCAAATGATACTTGGGAGGGGGAAAGGGCCAGCTGTTAAAGCTTTAACAGCCCCCCAGAGCAGCCCACGTTGGTGCTGGGTGAGGGGATGTGCAGGGCTCAGCCAGCTGCTCTCCCTCATCCCTCGTCCCTGGCTCTGTCCCTGTGCCCAGGGCAGCACTGAACAGGGTCACTGGATCGTTGGGGTGCTGCCATTCGTGCCTTTGGGATGTAAATGCAAGCCCCAGTGCACCCCAGGCAGAGGTTAATGGGCAGCACAGCCCCCATGGCAGCGAGGTCCTGCAGCTCCTCCAGCACAGCCCCAGCTGCTTTGCTTTGCAGCATTGGATATTTCCCTCTTCATTCTGCTTTTGTGGCTTTTTGTAGGGTATTGAAAGCAGCGGTTGGGCTCAGGTCCCTGGCTGTGAGCATTCTGACACACTGTGGGCAGGAGAATTCTGTGTCAGGGTTGGTGGGGAGAGAGGGGAAGAGCTCTGCAAAGGGCAGGGCTCAGCTATTGTTAGGGATGTAAACTCTGAACAGATATATTTAGGTTAGACCTGGAGAGCTGGACCAGGGTGTGTGGGTAATATTGCAAGCTCAGAGCTTTTTCTTCTGCTTCCCTCTCGAGACATGCACTCTGTGTAGTTTTTGCGCTTTGTGTAATTTTTGCACTTTGTGCTTTTCTACACCACCCCAGGGCGGGAGCTGCCAGCACGTGGATGCAGAGACCTGCCTGTCCCTGTGTCCCAGCACCCTGCAAGCCTCCTGAGGGCCAGCCAGAGGGGGAGAGCTGGGGCTGTGCCCTCCCTTCAGCCTCTGCCTGTTTCCAGAGCCATCCCAGACCTCCCAGCAGCTGAAGCCTCAGTGAGGACCCTCATCCCTGCAGCTGATCTGCCAGAACTTGCTCTTCCCACCTCCAGCCCCATCACTGGTTCTCCTCCTGCCAAAGCATCCCTTCAGCTGGGTCAGCAGAGGTAAGAGCCTGAGGGAAAGGGAGACGCGTGGGTGGGATGGGTGCTATAAAAGTTTTGTGGGGGATATCTGTGCATCCAGCAGGACCATGTGAATGAGGCTGGCTGCACACACACAGCCTGTGAACCAGGAGCACGGGGGCTGCTTGCTGGATGATTTTATTTGCTGGAAGTTGCTGGGTTCATCCCAAGCCATTAGTGTGAAAGAGCTGGAGCAGTGCCATCACTCCAGAGAGTGCAGCAGCCTGGCAGAGATGGCCAGTTTGGGAATTGGTCTGCTTTCAGGGCTGGGGTGGGAAATAAATCTCAGTAACTTCTCCTTTGACCTTGGGACTATCATTTGATCTCCTTATATTTGGAGCTGAGGTGAACTGAATTATCAGCAACAACCCTCTGCAAACCTGACCCAGGCAAAAGGGCAGGTTTTGAGCAATCCACAGCAAAAAAGGCTGGTGTGAGATAAAGAAGGAGAGGGAAGTGGGTCAGCCTTGCAGATTCAAGTTATGGTGCTTTCTATACAGCATTTCAAGTTATGGTGCTTTCTATACAACATTTCCATCATTCTTGCACTGCCATGGCAGGATTTTTTTTCACCAAACTGTAAAAAATAACTCTGGCAAGAAATGAAGCACAGGAAGTGCTAAGGAAAAGAGAACTTCTCAGAAAAATTATGTAAGTCAAGTTTAAGAGAGAAAATCCCAATCTCATTACCAAAATCAGTTAGTGGTGAGCCTTGCAGCGTGTGAGCTCACATGTGGTTTCTTACTGATTATTTGTCAGGTGCTCCTGGTGTGTGATGACAAGCACAAAATTAATAGGTTTGTTATTGCTGTGGCTCAATCTGGGATTAAATAACTCATAACCAGCCTTCTTTTTATTCATTTATTTATTTGTAAAGCTCCCTGGAGAGCCTGTGTGCCCATTGATCAGTGCTGCCGTGTCCGTGTGTCGGTAATGGCAGCTCCCAGTGAGGGGAGGCTTTCAAGCCCAGTATTGATCCTTTTGAAGTTTGTTTGCTCATAGTCACTGTTACAAGCCCTTGTTCAAACTGCCATGAGATGGGCTGTTTTATTTCTTAATAGCAGGCTAAACCTCCTCCACATCAAAAAAATTTATTTCTGCACTTAATTTTTCCAATACGTGTTTTCTGTCTCTGAAACCGAGCTGACATTTTTTGTGTGACACTAATGCAGCTCTTAAAGCTGCCTGATGTATTTCAGCATCCTCATGTGCCAGGGGAGTTGGTGAGTGCCAGCAGCCCAGGACAGGGCACCTGGAACACTGTGGACCAACTCCAACCCATATCCTCTTTGGAAATTTCTTTTTCAGTGAAAAACAGGAGATGCTGCTTTTCTCTGCAGCTATCCTGTGGAACCAGAGCAGCCCTGTGCTCCTCTCCTGCCTGCAGCACACCTTTCCCAAGCTTCAGGAGGGTGTGTTTCTTCCCAAGCAGTAATTCCAAAACCAGAGCTGTCTTTCCCACCTGCCCAGTTTTCCAGGTCAGGTTTGTGGAGCTGCTTCTCTGTGATCCCAGATGGAGCCGTGGGCGCTGCCCTCACCATCTCCTCCTCTTTCTCAGCTGTGGTTAAAGTCAGCTCCCCATGTGCTCCTCACACTGGTCCAACCTTCCCTGCCAACCCAAAGAGCCCCAGTTCAGCTGTCCTCAGTCTGCACCCTGCACACCCTCTTTTGGGACTGAAGAATTTGCACTCTTTGTGTGCTCCATGAGCTCGGTGGGATCATTCTATTTCGCCAGGGTTATTAATGACCAAATCAGCCTTTTCTGGCTTTGCTGTGAGGGAACCAGGGTGACTGTGCTGTCTGAAGGAGGGTGACAGTGCAGGGGTGGCCTGGGCACAGTCCTGCCTGCCTAAGCACTGCCAGCTCTCAGAAGTTTTGCTCTGAGAAAGCTGCTCTCCTTGACCTATTTTTTTTTTTTTTCTCACATCCATGGCCTGTATTGTGTCCTGAGGAAGGGATCACACTTCTTGAAGGCCCTTTATTATTTTTAGCCAGCCCAATTTCTTGTTGCAGCTTAGTGGGATCTGGTCCTTTCAGTTCAGCTCCATCACAGCTCACGCTCTCCAGTATTTGATTGCTCCTACCCAGGTCCCTGATGTTCTTTGTACATCCATTGCTCACTCAGAGGGTTTCCTACTGCCCTTGCACTGGCTGCATTCCTTCTCCTTTATGTCCTGCTCAGCCTCTCCCACTGCTCCAGATCCATGGCTAAATCTCTGATTTCCCTTGGCCCTTGGTTTGCAGCATGGACCAGGCATTCACAGCATTCACAGGCCACCAGGCTTGTCCTGGACCTCAAACAAACCTTCCACAAACAAACCCTTTCCTCCTGTCTGCTCTGATAACCTTGGCAGTGCTTCCCTTCCTCCCAAATGTCAGGAAATTGGAAATGATGTCACATAAAAATCAATGGCTCTGCTCCTTCTGCCTTTTCCCAGGGCAGGAGGGAGCTGCTGTTTTCTGGTGAGCCCAGGGCAGTGATTTATTGAGGTGACCCATGCTGTCCAGGAAGCTGACCTGTGATACATTCATTCATTTTTCTCAGCCCACCCACAGAGCAGTGCCTTGTGCTTGGCATTAGGCCACAGATGTGGGCTCAGAAATCTACCCAGGATATTTCCTTTCTGTGGCTGTGGAGCTACATGTAAGGATTTACCCCAGATCTGGGTGAGAAACAGCTTTGGAGAAAACCCAGATCTTGTGTTAGAAACACAGTGCTCATTTCTCTGGTGCTCATTTCATTCCCCAAAGGATTCAGGCCCGGCAAGGGCCGTGTGCTGTTTCCATCAGCAACTCTTGCTCCAAGGCAAGGAGAAATTCATTATGAAGACTGCAGATTACATTGCAGACTGCCTTTATTATTCCCTGGACTACTACCAGAATGCACAGTGTGATCGAAGGAGCAGGAGCAGTTCTGAGGTTCCATTTCCTGGAAATCGTTGGGGCTCTACTCATTTAATTTAAAATCCAGCTCCTGTTGGAAACCAAACAGCCATAGGAAGCATAACACAATTGATAAAGGTCACTGTGGACTAAATCCTTCCTGATGATCCAGCCAGCTCCTGTTCTTGTCCCTGAAAAACCTTTTCCTTGGGAGCCCTGTGAGTCCTCCAGGGGCTGGGCCTGGGGAGGGTTTGAGTCAGGCAGAGATTCTGCACCATTCCTACGTGTAGGAGTGTGAGGGGGTAGGATGGTCGGGATGGATGGAAATGAGAGATCTCTGAAGCCAGGTGGTGGAATTTGGGTTTATTGCAAAGGGCCTGGGTGCAGGGCCCTGCTGGGAGCTGCCAGGCACAGCTCAGAGCAGGCCCGAGAGGAGAGAGGGGGAAAGAGGATGAGAGGGAAAGAGCATGAAAGTGTAAGAGAGCAAAAACATAAGAGAGTAAAAGGGGTAAGAGAGTGAGGTTCCGATTACAATACAATAAATCTTTTTTTGTGTTGAATATTCCAATTCTCACTAACCAATCTAGTACAACATACAAATCCTACAGCGTTTACATTCAGCCTATAAGAATCATTGCATTACCACACTGTGTTACATTTTAAACCCTAAAATCTCCTCTTTGGGCCCCTCCTGTCAAGCTGTAGGGTCTGCTCTGACCCTTGGGCCTGTCTGCAAGCAGAGAGTGTTGTTCCATCAAAAGGGGATCACCTTCAGTCAGCCACACCATTGTTTTCCAGTTGTTCAGAAACTGAGGTATCTCAAAGTTTGCTTTCATTTCAATCTCCCTTATAGTTTCTATATTCTCAAAATCTTTTACCAGACAATCATATTTATAAGGCTTTCCTGTTTCATCTTCCCCAACCCCGATCCCTGTTCCCCATCCCATCAGCTTGGATTCTGTGTTCCAGTGGGGCAGAAATAGGCACCACTCTCTAACACACCCATGATCTCATGGAAATTGAAGTGTGAGAGGGAAAGGAATGAGGCAATTGAGAGGTGGAGCTTTGATGCCCAGCCCCTGTCCCTGCTGCTCACATCACACCAGCAGAAATGAGCCCAAATGGGTCTATTTTGCAGTGCCTGATGTTGGTGGACAGCAAATCACAGGAAATACTTCATTATTCCCCTCTAAGTGTCTTTATCTGGACCTTCACATACTCCCTGCTATGACTTTTTGGCTCGTTATTAACTGAAATGTGCAGGGAGGATGGTTGTTGATGATACATGAGCCAAGAATAGATCCCAGCTCTTTCTACCATTTTGGCACCAAAATGCCAAGAGGGATGAGACACCCTGTAGTAAATGCTGCTCATTTTGAGGCAGCAACTAGAAAATATGGCTCTGGCTGAGCTAGGGAGAAGAATGGATGAGCAGAAGGATCTGTGTTTTGGCTGTTTCATTGCTGAATCCAATGGGATCCATAGAGATGGGAGGTGCTATCTTCCTCAGGAAACAGGAGCTGCAGGGCTGATGTGTTTCTCTGCCCCATAACCACCAATTTCTTCTGGCTGCTGTCTCTTAATTCTTCAGGGAAGAAAGAATCTGAGCATCCTCTCAGCACTTGGCTCCTTGCTCTCCTAGCAGGGAGGTATTTCTCCTGGGAACACATTCTACTTTCCTTGAGCTGAGGGAAGCATTAAATAACATGGCAAATGAGGCTGGTGAGCAAAGCCAAAGGTGGAGGGAAAGCTTGCAGGAGTGTGAGCTGGAGCACTTTCTTGGGCTGTCTGGAGACAGCAATCCCCTTCCTGTAGGTTGGAACCTTCTGGGAAAAGGCTCAGTGTGAATGTAGGAAGAGCCAAATCTTTAATTTCATATGGAAGGGAATTGTCAAAGCTGTTGCAGCGCTCAAGGGTGCGAGTACATCTGCTTCCCACCAAGATGTACTTGCCTGCTTTGGACTCAGGGTCAGATCTGATAATTAAAGACTCTCTCTCCTTCTCTGCCTTTCACTCAAGAATTTGATACTCTTCCAGCAGCATTCCCTGCTTTTCTCTCTTATTGCTGCCCAGAGCAGTGAGCTGGAGGGGCACACAGACCTTGGATGTCGCATCTGTTCAGTAAATGCCTTTCTTTGGACTCCACAGTAACTACAGGTTTCCTTCACATTAATCTAAATGAATCTGCTGCAAGCACAACCCAGGATGGGTGTGGGGAGCTGGTGCTGTGGATTTGTGATACAGAAGTGCTGGGGATGAGCACTGCAAGAGCTCCAAGCTCCCCAGAGTGCTGGAGGAGCAAGAAACCTCTCTCAGCATCACCTGCTCGCTTTCACCATGAGGGAATTATGGCACAACATTATCCTTGGAGGCTTTCAGGTGTAAAAGTACAAGCTGTGAGAACTTTTGGCATCTCTGAGAGTCTGTGTAAGCAAGAGAGAATTAATCTATTTGCATCTGAGGCTCTAGAAAAAAAAAACACACCCTCCTCCCGTCTGTTTGACCGTGTTGGAACAGAGAGTTGTCATCTCCTGGTCCAGGCAGGATTTGTGTCTCCTGATTTAATCACTAAACCCACCACCTTTACTGCAGTGATAACAGCAACAGGACTTCTCTCCCAGGGACTCTGCTCACCAAGGGAGCACAGCACTGATGGAGCCACTCCTGAGGGTGTGAAACAAAACCAGTGCAGCTCTAAAGGGAGTCCAAGGAAGATGCAGCCTGCTTAGAAAGTCAGTAGCTTTTGTTGTACAGCTGGATTTAGATATTTTTTCCTTACTGCTTGCAGTGCTGAATAGCAGCAGAATGTGCCTTGGAATATACATGACATGGCACTTATCTGTGATTCATTCTGCCTTTACAGCAGCAGTCAGTGGCACTATCTGCCTCCTTGCTACTCCACACAAGACCATCTCTCACACGAATCTTTTTCCTTCTTGCTCTTATTCCTTTAATCTTTTCTTGCTGTGGGTTCCCCCCACCCTTCCCCCTATACCAATTTCACTTTTTCTCCACTGCACCAAGTTCTCTGATTTCTGGTGCTGTTTTATCAGCCTGCAGGGCACCACAGGAACTGCTAATTTGCCCAAAGTAGCAAATGTGCAGTAAAATAATAATAATTTAAAAATATGCTATACATAAGGGACATGGGCATGAGAGAACCTTTTCTTTTAAGGTTTGCCCAGGCCTGGCTGCAGCTCTGTGTCCTCATTTCTCTGCCTCCCTCCAAAGCACAAAGTGGGTTTGGACAAGGGAGGGTACTGACAGCTCTGGGAAGAGCAATACAACAACAAAAAAGCAGATTATTGTGTCATGCCACTCTACTTCAAGATGTTTGATGATGTCATAAATGTAGCATGGCTTTTGCAAAATTAGCGTGATTGGTAGATCTAGCATGGAAGTGGAAAAGTGGCAGTGTTGGAGGGGAGAGGGATGGTGATGGGAGCTGCTCAGGGCTGGGCTTGGTCCAGCAGTTCAGAGCAGCTTTGTTAATCCTTGATCATGGTGTCATCAGTGATCCTCAGCAGCTCCTGTGCCAGGGACTGGCAGCTCTTGATAAGGCCCTGCAGGGAGATAAGATAAGATGCTGCCTCCATCCTTGGGGGGACCAGTGCCAGCTCTGGCTGGAGCAGCAGGAATTCACCTGCAGCAATCCAACAGGAGCCAAGGAAGGAGCTGCTCCCATTCCTATCCATGCTCTGTGTCTTAGTTTGGAAAGACAGGTGCCTGCTAAGGAAGGCAGGAGCCTCCCCTGAAATGGAAAATGTAAACCCCCTCCCTCTGAATTGCTATAAATTTTAAATTAAGGGGCTCTCAGGCAAAAATATGGGAGCAGGAAAAACAGTTCTTAATTAGGGAAGAAAATAAAAAGATAAAATGAACAATGCAGTAAACAAACCAACACTGACAGAGTCAGAACCCAACCTGACACCCTGTGGGTCAGGCTGTTGGCAGCAGTCCCATTGGAATTGTGGCTCAGCCCTCCTGCAGTGTCAGGAGTGGTTCTGCTGGAGCAGGGATCCTGGAGAAAGGTGCAGTCTCTGCCTCTGAAGATCCAGGGGCAGAGGCAGCTGCTGTTCCTCTGGGAAACCCAGTGGAGAAGCTGTGCTGGTGTTCCAGAACTTCCAGATTATATCCAGGTAGGAATGCTTGGCTGGTGTTCCAGAACCTCCAGGTTATATCCAGGTAGGAATGCTTGGCTGGTGTTCCAGAACCTCCAGATTAAATCCAGGTAGGAACACTTGGTTGGTGTTCCAGAACCTCCAGATTAAATCCAGGTAGGAACACTTGGTTGGTGTTCCAGAACCTCCAGATTAAATCCAGGTAGGAATGCTTGGCTGGTGTTCCAGAATCTCCAGATTAAATCCAGGTAGGAATGCTTGGTTGGTGTTCCAGAATCTCCAGATTATATCCAGGTAGGAATGCTTGGCTGGTGTTCCAGAACCTCCAGATTATATCCAGGTAGGAATGCTTGGCTGGTGTTCCAGAACCTCCAGATTATATCCAGGCAGGAATGCTTGGCTGGTGTTCCAGAATCCCAAGATTCTATCCAGGTAGGAATGCTTGGCTCCTCCCTCTGGGCTCACATCTCCCAGTGGGATGCTGTAGTTCTTATCAGCTATGCAGTGACATTCAGTGGCTGTTATCAGCAGATGTGTCCCCAGAGGGAGGAGTGGTTGTAGAACAGATAAGGAAAAACTGCTCACTTAACAGAAGACAACTGCCATACAGTGGTAAATAGAATACAATTTGCTTGGCAATCCAGGACAGTGTACCATTCCCCATCCCATCCATGCTGTGCCATTCCCCATCCCATTCATGCTGTGCCATTCCCCATCCAGCCCATGCTGTGCCATTCCCCATCCCATCCATGCTGTGCCATTCCCCATCCCGGCACGCCATGGAGCAGCAGGGCGCTGTGGTTTGGTTCAAGCTCTGGCTCTGTCAGTGATTGTTCCAATGGCTCCTCTCAATCCAGGGCAGAGTTTGGAGGCTCCGTGCTGGGCGCTCCTCCCGTCCTGCCCGCGGTGCTGCCGATGCTGTTGGCCATGAGCGCCTGCAGCAGGAAGGCGCTGACCCTGCTCAGCTCAGTGTTCGCCGTCTGCGGCCTCGGCCTCCTGGGCATCTCCGTCAGCACCGACTACTGGCTCTACCTGGAGGAGGGCATCGTCCAGCCCCAGAACCAGACAGCTGAGATCAAGCTCTCGCTGCACTCGGGGCTCTGGAGGGTCTGCTTTCTGGCAGGTAGGGTCAAAAACATCCCCTGGGTTTGTTGTGTGTCAGTGCCACCCTGCAGAAAAGGTGTCAGAACTCAGTTCCGATAAAAAAGGCCAAGAAAAATGGGATTTTTAGAGGCTCTGTCCGTCCCTGCTTCCAAACTCAGGCACAAACTTTGGCAAGCAATGTCATCTCTTCATGCCTGACTTTAACAGCCCAAAGGATAAATCTGGCTTTGCACACAGGCTTAGGTGAGTTTGCTGCTGCCCTGCCAGACTCCCTGCCCTGTTCCAGAGCTGTAGCCATGATGCCTTGGGCAGCAGCTAAAAACTTTCCATTTCATCCCTGCAAAATTCAGATTCAGGTCAGCTGGACCGTTCCCTCCACCTGTGCCAAGTTTGATGAAGCAACTTGGCTGCAGGGACAGAGTTGAATAGAACCCAAGGGAATGAGAATCTCAAAGTGACCAACCTGAAATGTCACAAAGTTTCAGCTGCTTGGGAAAAGTCAGGGGAGAAGTGAGGAGCTCTGATATGGCCCCTGGGATGATTTTAAAACCCCTGGCTCCGGAGTTCACGTTTTTGTCCACATCTGCCACAGGTGAGGAGCGTGGCCGGTGCTTTACCATCGAATATGTCATGCCCATGAACATCCAGCTGACCTCTGAATCCACAATCAACGTCCTGAGTAAGTTTGGTGGGGTTCCACCCTTTACATCCTGCAAATCACTGAGTCCCAAGCACTAGGGACCCTCCCCAAGAAATCCCCTTTGTGTTCTTGCCAAAGAAGCTCTGAGTTCCTTGACAGTGCTGCCACATAATGATGCAACTACATTTTTTACTATGGGAATTGCCTAGAGTGCTCCTAAGTTTTTGAGGACATCCCTTTCTAATGGCAAGATGGCCACAGAGGCTCTAAGCTGTACAATTTCCTGTCGCTGGTTATTCAGCACTAATGTTTATCAAAGTGTTTGGCTTTTTAGTCTCCTCTCCATAACTTGCATCTGTATTTATTCCCTTGCAATTTTACATATTATATAGCAGGATGAATTGAGGATGGAGTGTCACAGCTCTCACGATGAATCCTGCAGTTATCTCTGAATTAATAAATAGAAGTGGTTTGAAAATACTTATGCAGTGAAGCTAGAGAAAAATGCAGGTTCTGATGGTTTCCTATGCAGCATTTCACACAGGAACCCTCAGAAATGCAAACATCAGCAGAGTCACCACCATGGAGGTGGGACATTGGCACAGGCTGTCCAGAGAGTCTGTGGATGCTCCATCCTGAAAATGTTCAAGGCCAGGCTGGATGGAGCCTGGAGCAACCTGGGATAGTGGAAGGTGTTCCTGCCCATAGCAGAGAGCGGGAACATAAGGTCCTTTCCAACCCAAACCATTCTGTGATTGCATAATTCTCTGTTTTACTCAGCTCATTAGCAAGGAGAGAAACTCAGACACAGCATGGTCTGAGCAGGAGGGTTGGAGCCCTCTCACACAGCCAAGCACATTTCTCACACTATTTAGGGAATATTCATCTGTTCCCACTCCCCTCTGCTCCTCTCTCACCAGAGATGATCCGCTCTGCCACCCCCTTCCCCCTGGTCAGCCTCTTCTTCATGTTCATCGGCTTCATCCTGAGCAACATCGGCCACATCCGGCCCCACAGGACCATCCTCGCCTTCGTCTCGGGGATCTTCTTCATCCTCTCAGGTTAGTGCTGCAAGCCAGGTTTTCTCCTGACAGCCCTTGAGCATGGAGCACGTTTGCTTTCTCCTGACAGCCCTTGAGCAGGGAGCACGTTTTCTTTGGTAGCTTCTGGTGCTCTCCTGACCTGCCCTGGTGGCTCCTTGTTGGACTCATCACTCCCAGCTCAGTCCCACAGCCTGATCAGACCTTGTGGGATGGACACAGAGCTTTGTGGAAATGTGGGGAAAGGCTGCCCAACACCTTGCAGGAGCAGGTGCTGGGGGAGAGGGTGCTTCTTGTGAAACATCAGTCGCAGGAGAGATCTGAAACTTCAAACTGCTCAGTTGGGCTGTGTCTACATGAGAAAAGTGAATGTTTTATTCATGGTGTTGTGCAAGTGCTGAACAAATAGCTGTGACAGCTGAGCTTTGAAGCAGCTCCTACTGGAGCCAGATCTCTCCTCCCAGTGCTCACAGATTTCTCTGAACAGGGAGTGTTTGACTGGAATGAGAGGAGTTCCCTGGGTTGGAGCAGCAGGAGGGCAGCTCCTTTCCCCAGTTATCACAAGCACACTCCCAAGTTTTTTTACTTTCCTCCAAAGCCAGGCCTTCAGGAAGGTGCTTCTTCAGCAGCTTCATCCCTGAAGCATTTCCCACTGTCCCTCCCCAGGTCTGTCTCTGGTGGTGGGGCTGGTCCTCTACATATCCAGCATTAACGACGAGATGCTCAACAGGACCAAGGACTCGGAGTCGTTCTTCAATTACAAATATGGGTGGTCCTTTGCCTTCTCTGCCATCTCCTTCCTTCTCACAGAGGTACCCACACCCTATATGAAGTGAATCCCATTCCCAGGGGTGGGCAGACTGAGGGTTTTGGCAAAAAGAGGGCTCAGAGGGGTTTAAGGGAGGGCTGGGAGGGTAGAGGGGTGGAGGAGACATGTAGGGGGGACAAACCCAACCTGGAGCACTGATGGGGCGTTTGGTCACAGTTTGGTGGAGCCACGCCTGGTGGAGCCAGGCATGAAAAGCAGAGATGTGGTTGTGCTGCATTATTCACTGCCCAGATCCGTGGGGCAGGGAGGTGATGGCACTCGGGTGCTTTTGAGCATCAGCACAGCCCAAAGCAGGCGGTTTCTGTGATTTCTGCACGGCCCAAAGCAGGCAATTTCTGTGATTTCTGCACAGCCCAAAGCAGGCAGTTTCTGTGATTTCTGCACAGCCCAAAGCAGGCAGTTTCTGTGATTTCTGCACGGCCCAAAGCAGGCGGTTTCTGTGATTTCTGTGATTTCTGCACAGCCCAAAGCAGGCGGTTTCTGTGATTTCTGCACAGCCCAAAGCAGGCAGTTTCTGTGAGTTCTGCACAGCTCAAAGCAGGCAGTTTCTGTGCTGTCCCATGCAGCTGGCGGCGCACCGGGGCCAGGGAGGTTCTCAGTCCGTCTGTCTGTCCCGCAGAGCGCCGGGGTGATGTCCGTGTACCTGTTCATGAAGCGCTACACGGCCGAGGACCTCTACAGACCTCACCCCGGCTTCTACCGGCCCCGCCTGAGCAACTGCTCCGACTACTCGGGGCAGTTCCTGCACCCCGACGCGTGGGCGCGGGGCCGCAGCCCCTCGGACATCTCCAGCGAGGCATCCCTGCAGATGAACAGCAGCTACCCAGCCCTGCTCAAGTGCCCTGACTACGACCAGATGTCCTCGTCCCCATGCTGAGCCCCCCGGCCCCACAGCCCCTCTGCCCCGACTCTGTTTGTCGTTTTTTTAGGCCGCTCTTTTCTGGCCAATTCTCTATTTATAGGAGCGTAAATATAACCAGGGAGATTGGTTATGTAACCAGTAGTGTAACCTAGAGAATTGGGATGTTTCCCTTTCTTTGGTTTTTTTTTTGGGTTGTTTTATTCCTCCCCGCATAACTAAGAATCTCTCCAAAGTCCTCCTCTCTCAGCTCATCCTGCTGAGCAAACAGCAGTTCTGCCTGGGGGATAAATCCAGGGCTGGACTCAAGAGCAGGAAAAAGAAAATAGAGTAGAACTAAGGGAAAAAAGGTGTATTTTTTGATGTAGGTAGGTAGGCTGATCAAGTTTGTGCATTCGACTGTATCATTGAATTCTATATTTACTGGCCTGAATGCCAGCAGGCATAAAAGATTTGTGTAACATTCCAAAAAAACAGCATTAGAAAAATATAAATTTTGTCTTGACTGAACATTTACTGGTTGGTATCTCTCACTGCTGGATGTCACTTCCAGCCAGGCTGGAATGGGAAATTGCCATCCTTCCATGACATCCTTCCATGGACACCAGCAGCTTGTTGTTGCTCTATGGCCACCTGGAAGCTGTTGCTTAAATATCCCATGTTAGACTGGAGGCATTCTGAGGTGCTGGGCTGGAAGGATCAGCACCCAAATTTCCTCTGCCATCCTATAGACAGGAGGCCTGAAGCATAAATGGGAGAATTTTAGTGCAGCATTGAAAACAGCCCAAACCTTTCCCATTGGAAACATCAGGTGCAGGATTTAGCGGTTATTTCAGAAGTTATTTTGGTGGAGGCAAGACCCCAAACTGGTGCAAAGTGATGTAGCTTGATTGATACAAGTCCACTGCAGCAAAGTAGTTGGCTTATTTTACATTTTGACAAGAAAATGGTTTTTTTGTTTGTTTGTTTTTTGCGTGTTTTTTTCGTTTGTTGGTTTTTTGGGGTGTTTTTTTTGTGTGTGTGTGTATTTATTTTGATATTTTAAGTTTGAAAATTTCATCTGATGCTTTGGCATTTTGGCCTTAGCCAGCTGCCAGGGGAAAACACCACTGCCACTGAGGGAAAGCAAAGGGCAGGGAAGGAAAAGGCTGTGATCCCTCATGCAAGCTCCAGCTTGTCACCTTGCAGGAGAAAGAGCTTTGCCCACACTTTATTTCTGTTCTTGTTACTTTAAACCTTTCTGAAAATTTCCATTCTGCAGAAAAAACCAGTCTGGGGATTCTTGGTATATTTCAGCTTGTTTTGTCTTACTGTTAATTAAAAGAAATAGAATATTCGCAGTTTTAACCTCATTTGTAGCACGCTGCGTAATGAATGTTGGACCTCTTGGTTGTTATTATTTAATATTATTATTTATTATTCGCTATTAAATATTTATTATTTATAAACTGCTCCAAAGCAGGGTGCAGCACCACTGTTTGCATCCATTACAACACCCGTTCCACAGGACATCACTGCAGGGCTGTATCCAGCCAGCTCTGGAACAGGATTACTCCAGAGAAGCAAGTAATGCATATTTAGTGTATATCTGGGTAGATTCCTAATTTGCAACGTTTTAAAATCAGGGCATATTTCTGTAGACACAGTTCTATTCACCCTCAGTGTCTGTGGGACCCTCGAGCATTTTTGTGCTCTCACTTAGCCCCAGTTTTTCAGTGCTGTGTGACAGGTTGGCTGCTGGGAAGGTTCAGGCACTAAAGCACAGCACAGCCCCACCTCCAGTAACAAATCTGCTGGTCCTCACCTGCCCCCAGCCTGACAAAACATCAGTTTTCCATCAGGATCCCCATATTCAGTGTGAATTTGGCTCCAAAACTCCACTGCAGCTCACAAGGAATCATTTTGAGTTCCCCAGGGGCTGATCTGCTTTGCTGGGCATGATGCTGGTGGTTTTTGGTGGCTCAAGGGTTGTTGCCTTTGCATGTAACTCTTGATGGATGCTGATATTGTCAGTCCTTGGGAGGGAGATGTTCAGGATCACCAGAACTGCTGATGGAGCAACAGGGGCTCTCCCATGGCCACATTCCCCTCACTAGGGAGTCATCCTGTGGTTAATCCTGTGCAGCTCCATGAGATGTCCCTGTCCCCAAGTGGAATTTTCCTTTGCACTGATTAAATACAGAATTATTCATTTTATACATTTAAATGTTTGCCTACACGAGTAGAGGAAATTAGAAGAACTTCGTGCCTTCCTCAAGGCCCCTGAAGGTTTAGCAGAGTCTAGGGGCGAATTAGAAAAGTAATTATTTTAATTCATTGGAGAGATTCTCACCATGTGGCTGCATTTGTGAGCCTGGGAGTTTACACATTCACCCAGTGAGCACAAGTGCAGGACTGACAGAAAAAAAAATCTGTTGAAATAAATGTTTGCTGTTGGTTCAGTAAGTGCATTTACAGAGGTTAATGTGGTGTTTGCAAAGCAATGGTTGTGCCTCTGGGGGCTGTCCTGTCCCTCCCAAGGTGCCTGCTGTGGCAGCAGCTCCCACTGTGGACCTACCAATGCAGTTATCACACCTTTGTGGGCCCTGGAGAAACTTTTCCACAGCCTTGGATCGTTGGAGCCCCCACCCTGCCAGGCTCACTGCCCCAAGAACCAGCCTGGAGCTGCAGTTCTCCAAGCAAGAAATGCTGAGTAAGTACATGCAGCACCCCCTTAGGACACCCATTAATGATTTTATCAACCCTTCTAATTACCTGGCATGGTTTTACCCCACATCCTCCCTTCCTGAGGAGCAGCACTCAGTCCCCTCCTGCAGTCTCTCTCCCGCCCACTTCAGTGATGTCCTCTCACTGGGTTCTGCGTCTGCTGCTTTGACTGCAGTAAATAAAAAGTGGAGTTTGAGGGTGAGATTCCAATGAAATGAGAGGTTTTACCCCATGAGTCCTCAGATTCACCCGATGGGATGAGCCAAGCCTCCCCCAGGCCCGTGGGAAGGTGACTGCTGTCTGACACTGCTCAGAAAATGGTTTGTACTGAGAAGCACAAAAATCTTGTTTTGCATGAATGACTAATTGGTGTCAGAGTCTGTGCACAAGGCTGTGGCTCCTTGAACTACAGTAGCAGAGCGAGACCCTGGCCTTGTTCTCCTCCAGTTGCTGCTGGAGCACCTTGAGGCTCCAGAGCCCTTTCCTGCACAGTGAAAAAGCCACGATTAAGTACACAAATTCTCAAATAGGTGCAGATGACCTGCCCTGCAGTGCTGCTCCCCTGGAGCTGGGGTGGCAGTGGGCACGAGGAGCCCCTGGGAAGGTTCAGGTGAGGAAGGAGGTCCTGTGAGGCAGAACCACTCAATCCAGGCAAGGAGGCAGCCCAAGAGCCCTGCTGAAGCTGCTGTGATGAGACGAGGTTTGGGTGGATGTTTTGAGGCAAGCTGGTGCTGCTCTTGCCCAGGAGGTCCATGGAGCTGCTGGTCAGGTAGGCAGGGGGAGAGCAAATCCTTCTCAGAAGCACAACTCTTGCAAAGAATATTTCTGGATTTCACATCCCCCAGATGAACTTTGCTGTTGCGTCATCTGGACACAGGGTTCAAGACCTGTGCCCTTTATCAGCTTCAAGCAGACAAGACCCAAAGGTATTTTTGATGGTGTTTTCCCTAAAACACAGCACTGAGGCAGGCTCAGGAGCTGACTTCATGCACACAGTTTCCAGCTCAGAGTGCTCTGCTCTCAGGTCCTTGCATTGCATTATTAATACAATTCATCAAGGTTGTGTATTCATTTTCCCAAAGGTGAGTTGGCCCCATGGGCTATTCAAGGTGTGCTAAGAAATTAAATAGTCTTATTCTTCCCCGCTGATAGCTTGTTAGCTGTGCAGAGCTGGTGTGCCTGTGCTGGGGATGCTGTGTGAGCAGGCAGAATATTCACCTGAGTAAATACTCCTCCACTAATGAGAAGTAGCTGAGAGATATTTATTTTCTTCTTCTTCCTTCCTTCCTCGTGGGATTTATTTATTTACCTATTTTTTCCCCCAAATTAACAGTCAAAACAAAAAAGCTTATAGAAAAAGCAGCTTTTTCCTTCTTGTTTTCCTCATTCAGTTTTGGGGTGTTGGTAGGGTTTCCTTCACCCCACCAGCTCTTTGTGCCCAAGAGCCACATCAGCTCTTTAACTCCTCTTTCTGCAAACTGGCTGCACCACAGCACTCGGGAAAGCTGGGCAGGGAGCAGGGTGTCCCCAGTGTCCCCAGGGTGTCCCCAGGGTGTCCCCAGGGTGTCCCCAGAGCCCCAGCTGCTCCCTGGGTGCCACCATGGCTCGGATGCTCCACTGACCTTTCCTCTGTGCACTGCAGGCTTTCTGTCTGCAGCTTTTGTGTAGATGTCAAATCCCAGCCTGTTCCCATGGATACAGGAGAATGTAGAGAGAGAGGAGCTGCCTCCTTGCTTTATCTTCATGTGGGGTTTATATAGCTCAGGTTTTGGGTTATGGTGGCCTCAGTGGGCCGTGGCAGCAAAGGGCAGGAGGTGGCTGCAGCAATTACCTTGTGTGTCTTTAATTGCAAGCCAGTCTCCCAAATGCAACCCTGCTTCTTTTCACACCACTTCATCTTTGAATCTCTGGTCAATCCAGTCTTTATAAAAGAAATACTCTTTTAAAATTATTATTACAATTTCTAATACAGGAAAGCACTAATTCAACCAAAAAATTAGCCCCACTTCCCTGTGTTACCAGATTCTATCCCAAGGGCTGGATTCAGGGAATACCTTGACTCTAACTGGATATTTTCATGTCTTGAGCAGTTTGTACCATGATGTTCTGTGGGCTCTGCCCAGAATTTTTAATCAAAGCACCCCAGAACTCCCAAAGCTTCATCCCTCTCTCCATTTCAAATGAAAGGAGAAATATTCACACGGAAATTGTGATTAATGTGCCTTGGAAATACTCAGCACCAGCCGTCAAGGTTATTCCCCAGAAAGCCATTTTTTGTCATCGGCCCTGGACAAATCTCCTGGCTGTGATGAGATGCAGCTGCTTTTAATCTTTAATGCTGGGACAGTGTGCATTCATTTTCCCAGAGGCAGACCAGGTGTGACAGGGGTGCAGAGGAGGTTCCACGGCTTGTGCTTGTCCAGGTCTGCAGCTGCTCAGACTGGGGCTGCTGCAGCTCCCTGTGCCCAAAGGGTAAATGGCTCATTTTGCATCAAAGTCCCTCTTACCCCAATCAGCCCCGACCACCATCAAACACCTCTAAATCTGCATGTAGATAAAAGCAGATAAGCCCAGAGCTGGGATTCAGCTTTGTTGCTAATTAGCAAAGTGTTTAGGCATGGCTGAAGCCCCTCAGACTCCAGCAGGATCCACCTCAGAGCCAAAATTAAGGCCAAGCAAAGCTCTGCTGAACAAGAGCTGCCTTTGTTTAACAGCACTTGGTGGCTGGGTTTTGTATAAAGGAGCTGGAAGGCACAAAAGAGGAGACAGTACAGAGACATAACCATAAATTTATTATTTTCTACAGTGATAACTTTTTTTAATGAGGTGCATGTTCACAAAAATGTAACCCTGAGGTTCTCACATCTGCCTGACATCCTGACACACGCCAGCTCCCCGCTGCAACTGCAGGGGAAAACCTGCCAAGGAAGCTGAAAGGTGTTATTTAATTAATAACAGCTAATTTGAATAAATGCTGGAGTGTCACTCAGCTGCTCCCAGGGGGAGTGTGGGGAGTTCACCTCCGTGGGAAAGGGAACACGGTCGGTGTCACGCAGGAGAAGGAGCAGAGCCTGTCCTGTCACTGCAGGTCACCTCCTGCTCAATTATCTGTGTTTAATGAGTAAATCTGTGGCATTTAGCTTTAGCATGACTGAGTGCTGTGGGGGTCTTAATGCTGGTTTAATCTGCCTCCAGCTCTCATCAAAGGCTGCAGAAGTGAGGGGATAAGAGAAGAATCAGGGGCACTGGCCAGGGCTGTGCTGTGCCCATCCAGCATCTTCAATTGAGATAATATGGCTTTTAAAGATGCCTTGCTTCAGTGCTAAACAAGCTAAAATACCTGAGTGAGAGCTCTTGATTATCCTGGAAAAGCAAATTGTGCTTTATTTTGGCAGAAATTACAGGGTCTGTTTCGGCAGAGAGCATCCCCAGCTCCTGCTGCATTTAAATTTTGGGATGACCCACGTCTGTCCAGGACAATAGGACTATGTATTATTCAGTGTAATTATTCATAATTCAGATAAACACAGAAGGTCTCTCCAGCAGTGGAGAACACATCCATATAAAATCCCCATCAAATTATTTATTTTCATATAAATTATGTACTGTCAAAACTGTTCTACTGATCTGAAGGTTAAAGGCTTCATCATGGAAATGCAGCAGCTCCCTGTCATCTTGATCAGAATGTGATTATTTACAGGAAAAAAAAGCATCCTGTTGGCTGTGGATTTCCTATTGATCTGCTTCAGCAGCCCTGTCTGACTGAGAACAGCTGAAATATATGAAATAAAAACACAAACCTACAGTTGTTTCATCTTCCCATAAAAAAGTAGGTCATATCCCCAAGTGAGCTGTATTTTATTCATGTAAATACATTTTTACAATTAAAAATGCAACAAAAACTATGTTCATGTCAACAGAGCTGAGCCTGGTGAAACTGGGTTAGGCTGATGCCAGGATTCCTTGGGCCAAGCCTTGCTGATGGATGAGCAGCTCCCTCATGCCTCTGCTGCGGTTGTGGGACCCCAAATCCACATTTTGGAGCAGGAAAGTGAAGCAGCAGAAAAGGAGCTTAAAGCTCTCCAGTTTGAGCTCCATATAGGAATAATTCTGGCTGCTATTTTGAGGGGTTGTTTAATAACGTTAAACTGATGACAGGCTGAGATTATAACACTGCCACCTCCACGCTCCTGGGGGCTTTTTTCTTCCTTACTCCCACCCCTCAGCCAGTTCTGGTCTATTTGCATTTTCCCAAGGCAATTAACATCCAAAGGCTCTGGAGCAAGCTGGGAATTGCCTGCACAAGGGGAGCAGACAAGGCCCCTCTCCTGTGTGTGCCTGGAGTTTGTTCAGCAGCAACACCTGCACTTTCTTCTGGTCCAGAAAAATATTTTGGGGCAAATCAAAGCTGCTTTTGGGGCTAAGAGCTCACCCCACAGGTACCACCCTGCATGTGTGGGGCTGCAGCCTGTGGGAGGACACACCTCTGTCTCAGCTTTCCTGTTTATAAACCAGAAAATGTCCTCTTGATTGGCAGCTTGGCACCTGGGGACCTCTGAGTGAAGCCCTTAGCATGCTCACAGATAATTAATGGTTGCTTTTCTGGAGGTTTAATGGCTCCTTTGTGCTGCATGGTGATCAGCACTGAGCTCCTCCACACAGGATGCTCCCTCCCCAGTGAGGGGCCTGCAACAGAAATTGGAGCTGCTCATAGAAACTGTCCCAACAGCGTCAGGGGTGTCTGAGGGACCTGCATCACCAAAAAATTACAGCCTGCAGCAGAGGCAGAAGAAAAAAAAAAAAAAAACTAAAAAAATGGGGCTTTCTGCTATATTTTTCGTATTTTTCTGGTCCTTCATTTGTAATAAAGGGACAAAAAATAAAGGGTTTTAAGTGCAGCTGGCTGTTGTTTGAGAAGGAAAATGAGAAGGTGATGCCCTGAAGTTCCCAAACATGGGGTTGTGGGCTTAGGTCAGTGCCTCCTCTGCAGCCATCACTGGGCCACTAATGGTAATGGTCAGAAGAAAGTTTATTTCCTCTCTTTTCTCAGGTCTGTCCTTGTTTCAGCTGATGTCATCAGCTGGGATTTTTTGGTTGGTTGGTTATTCCTTGTGGTGTTGAGGGTAGAATTGTCCTTTCCATGCACATCACCTTTTTGGTCAGCTGTTTGCCTGCCCCATGCTGGAGCTGCACAAGGAAAAAGAGGTTAGGAAGATCAAAATGCATTTTCAAGTAGTGTGAAAATAGATCTGTCAACCTGGCCTATTTGCTTAAGGGTCCTTGGGCTGTGTTTGAGGTTTTTAAGGTGTCAGGAAAGATGCTGGAAAATAAATTAGGTTTCATTTAGCTCAGAGTTACAATTAAAACTTGGAATGATCAGGGTCTGTTTAGGCAAATCAATTAAAAGATTGGCACATAAATTACATGTTCCTTCCTCTTCCACTGTTCCTGTCATGCTGGGAGAGCTTCAGACTGGGACTTTTGAAGGTGAGGCCACTAATCCAACGAGTGTTTCCATCAGCCAGCCCTCCAACTGCCCTTCCTGACCCTCTGGCTGGTCTCTGACCTGGGATGTTGTGGGTTTCTCCCCTGGGAGGTTTTATCCATCATCAGCTCCTCCAGCCTCTTTCATGGGAAGCAATTTCACTCTGCATCCCCAGGAGGAGCAGGCACATCCCACTGGCTGCTCATCCCACCTCAGGGCTTAGAGTGGGATATCAATGGGAAAACCCTTGGGGTTATCAGTGGGATATCAGTGGGAAAACCCTTGGGGTTATCAGTGGGATATCAGTGGGATAATCTTTGGGGTTATCAGTGGAATATCAGTGGGAAAACTCTTGGGGTTATCAGTGGAATATCAGTGGGAAAACCCTTGAGGTTATCAGTTGGTTATCAGTGAGATAACCCTTGGGGTTATCAGTGAGATATCAGTGTGATAACCCTTGGGAAGGGCAGAGAGGCCAGAGCCCTTGGGAAGACCACTCCGTTATTTCACACTCCCTCAGCAATGGATTTAACAACTAAAGAAATTGGGGAAGAATTTTGAAAATAATTGCAATTGCAGGGTGGGGAGTGACCCCTGCCAGCCCCAGTGCTAGCTCCAGTGCAGGCAGGGATGGATAAGTAACAGCTGGAGAGCCCCCACACATTCTTCCTTCAGGAAATGTTGTAAAGTTCATCTTTAATCCCAGAGAAAGAGAAGCTGAAAAATTTTAAAATGCGGAGTTTTGAACTTTTCCATGTTCCTTCTTTTATTTTTATATAAAAATATTGCTGAATCAACATATGGACCAGCTTCCCCCTGAAGTGCTTGTAGCTGAAACGCTGAGTTCTAGAGGGACTTAATAATATTTTTTTTCCCCTCTAGGAGAAAATATCTTTTCAGGGGCTGGGGGACACCAGGGCTGGGGACACCGGGGGTCCCTGGGGTTGGGGACACTGGGGGTCCGTGTCCCTGTCCCTGTCCCTGTCCCTGTCCCTGTCCCTGTCCCTGTCCCTGTCCCTGTCCCCGCCGCTGGTTTCGCAGCTCCCTCTCCTGCTCCTCCGGCGGAACAGCAGCCGTGAGGGCTGCGAGGCTCCCAGAATCTGCTTTCTGCATCTCCACCGACCCTGTAAATGCTCCTCATGCCCATTTATCATTTTTGGGAGCCCAGGCTGCTGAAAACGCAGGTGAAACTCTCTATGGAGGGGCGATGGATGGGGGCTGCCCTCTGGAAATGATGCTGCTCCTGCAGGAAGTTTTTTGTTTGGTTTTTGTTTTGTTTTGTTTTTGTAAGTAAAAGCAAATCTCAGAGTCCCCTCTCAGGTGTAATTCGCACAGGCTGTCAGGAATTTAATAAAGCAAAAAATATTTAAAGACAACAAGAAAACCAAAACTGACACAAGAAAAATACTAGGGTAGGCTTAGATTATAAGAAGTTTAGATAAATACTGTTCAAGAGCAGAAGGGAGAAACTAACGGGGGTTAAAAAGTGTAAAGTCGCTCAGCTGGTGACAAAACTGTGTTTTTGGGACCAAGCAGTGACCAAAGAGGAAGGAAACCTGGCAGTGCTCCCACTGTGGTCCTGCAGTGGTCACAGTCCCAGCTGCTCCCTGTGGTTCAAACCAGAATTTCCCTGCTCCAGCAGAAACCCTGGGGCTGATAGAGGGGTGTGAAAAACGATGTAAAGGAGATACAAGCAATGTAAGCACCACCAGAGCCTGGTTCCTGGTCAGCCTGGGATGCTCTGGCGTCTGCTGGAGATTCCTTCCTGCAGCAATCCTTCCTCCAGGAGAGGCTTTGGCAGCCCCTCTTCCATCCAGCTGTTTGCAGTGACTCTGTGGCAGCTGGGATCCTGCAGCAAACTGGAGCAGCTGAAAGTTCAAAAGGTGCAGACAGAGACTGGCAGGTCTGTGGATCATCACACAGTGACCACACGAAACAGGTTTTCTTCAGAAGGAATGGTAAAAATTAAAAAAATAAGCTGAAAGCTTATTGCTCAGACATTGAGGATACTCCACATTTACGCTGCTGGACATGGGACAGCAGAATGGAAGCAGATGCCCCAAAAGGGAAAGAGCCTCCACAGGGAATATCCTGCTCTTCTCTAGGGCCAGAGCTCCAGGGCAGGAGCTTTATCATACAATAATGGAGCAGGGTTTTTTATTCTGGCAAAGAAATGTGTCAATAAATAGCTCTTTGGTGTGATTTCTGCCAGCTGAGCTTTGATTCGTGCGTCCCCTGCAGCCACCTCGGGCATACAGCTGCACAAAACACATGGATTTTGTTGCTAAGAGTTGAAAGCCTCAGTGTGGACAGAATTGAGTCTTTAGTAAATGCTGTCCTGATGAGAGCTGCCTTGCTCCAGCCAGGCTGCAGCACTGGGGAGCTCCTGATTAACTCTTTGGGCAGCTCAAACTGGGCAGCTCCTGGTTAACTCTGGACAGCCCAGACAGGGGGATCAGGGGAAACCATCCCACAGAATTTGATGCTCTGTACCCTTGGAGTCCTGGACAATTTAAGAGGTTTACACTCCAGGCCACACACACCTCCTTTGTCTGAGTGGCTTTTAGGACATCATCTCCATTCTGCAACAGCCTTCCTTGTTCTGGTGGAGCTTCCCAGGTCTTCTGCAAGCTGTTCTCCAAACAAAGTGGGGTGTGGTATTTTCTGAGGTCCCCCAATGAAGGGAGGAAAGAAATGATGAATCTGACTCCATGTTCTCAGAAGGCTGATCTATTATTTATAATCTATATTATATTAAAGAATACTATACTAAACTGTACTAAAGAATACAGAAAGGATACAGACAGAAGGCTAAAAGATAATAATGAAAACTTGTGACTCTCTCCAGAGCCTCAGCACAGCTGGGCTGTAATTGGTCAGTAAGTAAAAACAATTCATATGAAACCAATGAACAATTCACCTGTTGGTAAACAACGTTCAAACCACCTTCCAAAGCAGCAAGACACAGGAGAAGCAAATGAGATAAGAATTGTTTTCATTTTTCTCTGAGGCTCTTCAGCTTCTCAGGAGAAGAATCCTGGGCAAGGGATTTTTCAGAAAATATTATCGTGACAGTGTGGGAGTTTTTAAATACTTGAGGCAATGCTGTTCCTATGAGCTGAGTTTTGTGCCCACTTTTGGGGCTTTCCCATTTGAATGCAAAGATTTTCTGGCTGGTTTTGTGGATAGGGAGGCAAAAGAAGGCAACTTTCAGGTATAAAACAGTAAACCAACTTAAGTGTTAAGCCACTTAGCAATCTATATGGATTTGCTACCAGGGATATCGATCTTCTGTTATTTGGTTGACAGCCCTTAGATCCTGTACTAGTCAATATGACCCATCAGGCTTTCAAACAGGTAAAATGGGAGTATTGAAACCAGATTGGAAATCTTTAAACAACCCTAACTGCAAAAAGTTCTCTCCAAAGGCAAGGAAAGAAGGAAGAAAGGTGTGGCATTCACATTTTCTGAACAGAGAGGGACATAATTCTCTGACTCAGATTTTTTCCAGGAGAAGCACAGAGATCAAAACAATTCTTATCTCATTTACTGCTCCTGTGTTTTGGAATAAGTAGAATGTGTTGGAAGATTCTTTACCTGAAGGAATTTGATTGACTGGATTCTGGTGTGAGTGTTTTGTTTTCTTGACCAATCTCAGCAAACTGAGATTGGTCAAGAAAACAAAACATTCACACCAGAATCAGTCAGGAGACAGCCAGGACATTTTGATCAGTTGAGTTGAGTGCTTGTGCAGTTTCAGTTTAAATGGAATATAGTACAGAATAATATAGTATAATTAAGTAATTCATTAGCCTTCTGATATCATGGAGTCCTTCTCATCATTTCTCCTCGCCACTCAGGCAAAAATTTCACTGATAGAAAGGCAAGGAAAAGGAGGGAAGATGGGGCAGAAAATGGGCAGGTGAATGCATCCTCCTTCATCCAACAGTGGTTTGCTGAGGACCAGAGCATGGCAGGAGTAGAGAGCACAGAAAATTCCTCATAAACTAAGGATGTGCAGAGAGCAAGAATCCCCCTGAGTTTATCTGTTGCTATTATTTTGAAAAGAAAACAAATTAAAGTGGTTTTTATTATTAAAAGTGCCTTTCTGAGGAAGCCAAAGACCTCCTCAATATCTGCTTGCAGTATTAAAGGGAACAAATCATTAAATGCACTTTGAGATGCAGTCACAGGTACCAGGATAAATCAATCCCCCAGAAAAAGAAGCATCAGCCAGGGGTTTTATTTTCCAGCGCTCTTCAGAGCAATTTTGAGGTGTGCAGGTCAGTGCTGCAGGAGGGCCCCTGCTTCCCCTGACACCAATAACCCCCTGCAGCACACAGATCTCAGGCCATGGGGGAAGCTGCTGATTTCTGTGCCTCCATGGAGGAGACTGGAGCTGGGCTGACAAACAGCATTCTCTCTTTGTAATGGCGCTAAAGGAAAAAAAAAATAAAAACAAAAAACACAAGCCTCAACTCTCAGCAATAAGAGAATTAGCCTGACAGATGGCTTGCAGAAAAAGAAAAACTGTCTCAGGCTTTGAGATTTGTGCTGACTGAGGCACAGAAAGGAGCCATTGCAATTAGCATTTGTGCCGAGTAATTGAGAGCATTGAGACACCCAACCCAATTTTCCACCATTGTCGAGCCTTTGTTGTTCTTGATTTTGGGGTTTTTTTCCATTTTCCCTTCAGTCACAAGTCTGGGGACAGACAAAGTGCCACGCTGGGTTTTGCCTTGCTCCTGGGGAGGAGGGTGGGTGCTCATCCCATCTCCAGAGGGGCTCAGCTTCCCTGGAGCCTCTGCAAGGCTGCAGCTTATTGCAGCCCTGAGACACGTCAGGAGTCTCTCTTTCAGCCTGCACATTCCAAGAATGAGTTGGAGTTCTTCAGCTCTCACTCTCAGAGCTGTTTATTGTGTCTTATCTATAAAAATTTTTCTCCTGCCTGCCAAGGTCCGTCCAGCAGGACAGTTCCAGGCACACTGATTGCCCCCAGGGTGGTGTAATCTCTTTATACTAAAACCTACATAGAACATCTTTACAATTACTTCCCAATACCTATCACCTATGTTGGACAGTGAGCTTCTACTCTAAACCAGTCCAAAAGTGCCACCATCACAGCAGAAGATGGAGGTGGAGGAGAAGAAGAAGAAAGGCTGAACACACCCAAGTCCCTCCATCTTGTCCCCAAAACCCCTATTCTAAAACCCCCAAAATCTACTTTTTCACCTAGTGATAATTTTGTTATTACGCTGCTTAAACCTCTGTGGCTTTCAGATCTTCATACAAAGCTGGTAATTTGCTCCAGGGGTCATAATCAAACCCACAGGTGCTGTGGGCTGTGTGCCAGGGTCTCTGAGCCCCCTGGCAGGGTCCTGGCAACTCTGGACACCCAAAGGGCTGAACTGAGCTGGTTCCTGCCTCCTTGGCAGCTCCATCGGGAATAAACTCTGTGATCCATCAGTCTGCCTTGAGGCACAGGGTCAGGAGCCCTCTGGCCATGTGCAGCTGTCACTTCTCATGGCTGGAGCACAAAGCCAGCTCTCTCTGGCATGGAATTCCTGCCTCCATCAGATTTGCACCCGGGGAAATGCCTCCACAGCCCTGGCACCCATCACTCATCTGTCGCCTTCTCTTTGGAAATGAGCCTGGAAATGCCGGTGCTTCTCCTGCTTCCCGTGTTTCTGGGCTGTGGCTGTGCCCCCTTGGCAGAAGGGATCAGCCCCAAACCACCCCAAAACTCCTCTTGCTGCTCCCTACACACCAAACCTGCCCACAGAAATAGAGAAAATCCTCCTCCATGCGAGTTGTATCCTTCCAGGGACAGAAGGTGGCAGACGAGTTTGCTCTGAGCGCCTGCAGAAGGAGCTGTGACATTACTGAGAAGTTGAAGAACATTGAATTTCTGGGTGGCTCCCACCCCCCCAGCCCAGGGGTGCTCTCACCTTTACACAGCCTGGTTCTGCTGGAAAAACAACACCTCAGCCACAGGGCTGGGTTTGCTAAGCCTGAGCATTTCTGTTGTGAAAAATATCTTGGTTATTTTCTAGCTTTTAGTGGTTAAGCTACAGGCATAGCAACAAACAGGGCAAATCAGGATTTAATAAAATCTTTCCATTTATGACATTTTTCTCAGTGTTTGGGAGGTGTTTTGTGAGGTGCTCACATAGCCAGCACCCAAGAGAACAGAGAACAGAGCAATGGAACCAATCCTGGCATGACCCGTGCAAGAAGCAACACAGGCAGGACAAATATGCTTTTTTTTTTAATTTTTTTTTTCTCTGCATCTGTGCAGGACAGTAATTTTTTTTTCTCAGTGCAGAAAAAGAGAAAACACATTACATTTTTTTTCCCCCAGTGCAGAAAAAGAGAAGGTACATTAATTTTTTTTTTCCCAGTGAAGAAAAAGAGAAGGCATCCCTTCCCTGTGGATGCTGCTCCAAGTGCAGTACCCAGAGCATCACCTGCAGCATCACCTGCAGCAGGAGGGCTCATGAGCAGGGAAGGGCAGCACAGGAGGTGCCTCTCTCTCTCTGCTGCTGCCTCCTCCAGAGCTGCTCAAAGCCCTGAGCTCAGCCAGGCTCAGGTACAGCCTGTTCCCCGGAGCTCCTGCCTGCCTGCCCTGGACAGCAGCTTTGCTCCCTTGTCTGTGGTTTTGGCCCTTGCAATTTGAGCCAAAAAGATGGGAAATGTGGAGCTATAAAAGCTCTGCAGGGAGCATTGAGGTACTTGTGGACAGGGTGCCTGGTGGAGGAGGGCAGTGGCTCAGGTAAAAATCCTCCTCTCTGCTCTGGCATTGCTGCTTCCCAATTAAAATTGATCTTATTTTTAAACCTGATTTCCTCAGGAGCTCTGCAGCCATCAGCAGAGGTGCCCTGCATATGCCCAGCAATGCTGAACTTGCTGGGGCTGCAATTTGAGCCTCAGGAGAGGCTTCTTGCCTAGAAAATAAAATTGCACTGGGGCAGTAAACCCTGGATCTTGTGCTCTCAGCTGCTGCAAGGTCCAGGCTGTGCTGGAGAGTGCCATGAGCCTGATGGGAAGGAAGAGGTGGGAAGTGTGTTGGCTTTAGAAGTCATATTTTAATGTTCCTGTCTTGAAAAATAGAAAAAAAAAGCTCTCTTGATCTATCTGTCTATCTATCTATCTATCTATCTATCTATCTATCTATCTATCTAATCTATCTATCTAATCTATCTATCTTATCTATCTATCTATCTATCTATCTATCTATCTCCATATGTATATAACGACAAGAGATGTTGCACCCTGAGCAGGAGAAGGATGGGGAGACAGGCCAGAGAAAATAATTGTGGTCCCAGTGAGAAATTCTTGAATTGAAAATACAGATGGGTTCCTGCAGCTCTCAGCCAGAGGATCCTGTGATCCAGTGGTCAATTCCTGAGGGATAAACCCTGCTGCTGATTCCCTGATCCATCTCTCCCTGCAGCAGAGCTCCTGTTGCAGTTGGGATTTTCATTTTTCACCTAATTGTCAGGCTGCAGCTTGGTGTTGATCATCACCCATTCCCTCTGCTCTGGGACAGGTCTAAACTGTTGGTCAAAAATCATATCTCAGACAAAATCTAATTTAGAGGAGGGTTTGACTCAGCTGCCATCTCCCACAACAGGGAATTTCAAACTTCCAGGTGATGATTGTTGTGCTTTCTCTCCTTACCAGGATACTTTATCTATGTCTTTATCCAATTCAGAGGAAAGCCTTGAACTTAGGGTAGATCTGCATCCTTTGAGACCTGTGGTGGAGGTTTTTGACCAAAAGCCTTATTTTTAAAATGCTTGATCTTAGTAGCACTCCTTGACACTATGAACCAATAAAGGTGAATAACAAACCTCCCCCACCCAAGTTAGAACAATTATTGGTAGTTCCAAACTGTAAAACAAGAGAAAACTTTGCTGAATTATAACTTTGGAAAATGAGTAGGCCATGCTCTATGCAGAGACAAACAGGACAGCAGCAGGGGTGTATCTTCTGTTCCATTCCCTGCTAATATCCAATTTATAAGGAGCACCTTTAGCTGGGAATTGTTTTCAAATGAGTTGCAGGGGTGCTGGCAAAAGGAGCTGTATTGCATTAATGTTCTCTTAAAGATTCAAAACTGTTATGCAACAAAAAATTACCAATTCATGCCACTTCTTTAATGGACTTCCTAATGTATACTTTAAAAAATAATAAAAAAAAAAAGAAGTGGATTGCAGAGTTTTCTTCCAAAGCTGTCAAGGCTTCTATCAGGAGCAGCTTCAAAGCCATTTTTCTTTTCATATGCTTGTCTGGTGTGTCTAACTGAGCATGATTACTTTTTCCTAAATGAATAGATGATTTTGCCTTATTTATAAGTAGAGCACCAGGATTTTTTTGTCTGTGACGCTCCTGGGCTGAATCTCAGGATGGTTTTGAGTGATGCATGTTCATTATTTAATGAAATTTGTTTTGTGGGTTTTTTTTTTCCTTCCACCTGGATTTGTTTCCGAGTCATATATTTTTGCCATAGAGCATTCAAACACATTTGCAATATTAATGAGGCAAGTAATGGCCCATTTCAATTGAAGTTTGCCATAATATGCAAGTAATCCTTCACAGGTCTCTGTTTTAGTAATGATGGTGATTAAAATGTCTCATTTTCTCCCCAGCCAAGGATTCTGGTTGGGTTTTGGGGTGTGACAATTGTTATCTGCACAATGGCTGAACTCATAGAAGTTCTGGGAAAAGGGGCTCTTAGTGGGTGAGGGATTGATGTAAAACTACTTTTCACACATTCACTTTTGGCCACATTTCCAAGGCCCTCAATAAATAGGTTAGATGCTGGAAAAACCCAAACTGGCTCTTGAAGTGGTGAAATCTTTCGTGCCCTAATGACCTGTAGTGCAAAGGGTGAGGTTTTGCCACAGCAGCTTTTCCTGGGGCCAGCAGGGAGGGGGGCTTGGATGGAAGGTGAGGCTTTGCCTTCCATGCCAACCTCCCTGTGCAGGGCCCAGCCCAGCTGCTGCCAGCCTGGCACTGTGAGCAGAAGGCCCTCAGATGCTGCTGCCTTTGGAGAACGTGCCTGAAGGGTCAATGTGGGAAAAAAAGAGCACAAAATCTGCCTGTGGAGTCCAACATCGCCAGCAGGATGGATCCTGGCTGCAGTGGGCAGCTCAGAAACGAGGGCAGGAGCCTCAGAGGAGGATGAATGACTACAGAGAGCTCAATCTCCAGCTTTTCAAGCAGCTGTGTCAGAACTTTTGCTAATGTCATGACTTTCCTGGAGTCTCAACCCTCTCAAAGCTGCCTTCCAGGAAACACAGCTTCCTTTGTGACCCCAGAGGAGAAAAGAGGTTTTGAAGATGTTAAGAGGCTCAGCAGCTTCAGAGTGAATCTGTGAGAGCTTTGCATCACCTACAAACCCATTTTCCTCAGATCCCTGGCTTCTTTCAGGACTGTCAGGCTGTTTTGTGCTTAAGCTTTATTCAGACCTTGCAGAGAGATCTCTGTGTCTCTCTGTGTTGCTGTGAACACAGAGAAAAGCTGATTTGGAGTGGGCTGGAAATGCGCACACGAGTCCTGCCCATGGGTTAGGTCTGGCAGGGGCTCTGGTGAGGGTGTCCCAGCCAGCTCTGGGCTCAGAGAAATAAACATGGTTGACTTCAAGCTGCAGAATGCGATGTCAACAGCATGGGCTGCTTGGGGAAAATTGATTGGGTATAATTGACATAATTCAATATATTGAATTTCATATCGAGCCAGAGATGTTCTGCATTTTGTGCTTGTTTTGTGAAGGCAGCAAGAGCCCCTCCAGGATCAGGGTGTGTGGCTGGGTGAGCACAGTTCCTGTGTGCTGAACACCCCATCCCTTCCCCGCTCTCTGAGCAGAGATGGAAAGAAAAAAGGAGGAAAAGCAAGACGTGGATATTTCTGCTCCATCAGGGAAATTGGCTCTGAAAGTAAACAGCTACCCCAGGGAGGCAGGATTACATCCAAATCCTGGGAACATAAATCACTCTGCAGTGAGTGCTTATCTGTAAGCCCTGATGGGGAGAGGCAGGCACCTCTTCCAACTCCCAGCTCTGCTGCAGATTTGCAGGGAGAACTTGAGCCTCGAAGGTACCTGGAGAGGCACATTTAGAGAAAAAGCCCCAGAGCTGAGGGGTCTGAAGGAGGAAAACCTGTGGGTCCCCTGGAACTCCTGGAAGCCTCATATTCTTGCAGCAGAGATCAGCAGCCATCCTTTCCTTTTCCCAGCCCCAGGACCAAGTGAGCTGCCATATTTCCTGCTTCTCCTCTCTTTTTTCTTCTCCGTTTGTCACTGCTGGCTGACTGTTATGGAAATGATCATGGTCCTGGTACATGGCACATGCATCACTGGCTTTGCAGAATTACCACAGGGATGAGCTGGCAAGCCACTCGTGTGCTTGAGCTGGTAGTTTGGCTTCAAAATTGTTGTTACTTCTTAGGCTGTCATGAAAGAGAGGGTCTGCATGTACTCATGGCAGAGATGCAGGCACTCCATCTTTCTCAGAACTCCCTACACATGGACCTGGTTAAGGGATGTTTCTGTATTCCCACAGAAACCCAGCGTTGTCTCTTTGTTGGTGGATGTGAGCCGTGTCCTGGTCTCGTTCACACTGCTGTAACCCCTCTGAAGCCAGAATACAAAATGCAGCTCCTTGCCACGTTTACATATTCTGCTCCTTACAGCATAATTTGTCCTAGTTTTTTAAGCACTGAATGCCTTCATAGGAATTTCATTACAGAGCACAAGTTTTGTCAAGTGCATTCTGCTAGTTTTGCTGGAGGTTGCTAAGCATAGTTTATTTTTTCTGAATCCTTTGTGCTGATAATTATATTTGCTCATGCCACACAAAAATTAAAATACAGCATGTAGGAAAATGCAGCTTTGTGTCACATTCCCGGGAAAAAGGTTGCTTTTGTAAGGGCAGAACTTTCTGTGCTAGGAAAACTATCTCTGGTGACTCTTGGGGATGAAAATGGGGACAATCTGAGGGTAATTCAGAGGATCTCAGCCTTCCTACCCAATGGCACAGCAGTCAGTGCTGATAATTGATTTCAACCCATCTGCAAGATGAACACCTGCTGTGCAATATGGCTCTGTAGGATTCGTTCTCCCTTCATAGCTGGAGTAAAATCTCCATTGTTGACCTGCAAGATTGGGTGCCTGTTTGCTAAAACCTGAACCACATCCTACTGTGAAGTTAAGGGCTCTGTTGCAGCATATTTCAAACACACTGCCTTGACACTTCTGCCTTTCTGTGGATTTTAATGGGCTCCTTTCTTTCTAAGGAAATTTAATTCCATTACTAAATAATGCATTTGGCCTCCAACCTGCCTTGTGCTAATTACTCACGTGCTGAACGGGCTTTAAATCTTGTTTGGAAACACTATAGGGCTTATTGTCTTATTAAAAGCACCTAATGTGAGCCGTTCTTTTTAAGGATGCAATTGGTCCCTAATGAAAGCAAACAGATAATGCAATAATTTTTCACTAAACTAATTATCAGAGCGGAAGATGCTAATGTGTTCCGCCAACTGTGGCCGTGTCTCCTCGCCTAATGTGCAGCACGGCCACGGCTGCTCAGCAAGACTTTACATCTCTGCAAGCACAAAAAGGAGCCTGAATTTAGCTCAGGCTGTACCACCTCTGCCTGCACTTACTGTTAATCAAATGGGTTTTCTTCCACAGAGGACCTCATTTACACGGATTCCTCGGGGGGTTGGGTTGCTGGGTTTGCTGATTGCAAAGGTCCCAAGTAGCCAATTCTCAAAAAATTAGATTGCTTCGACTGTGTTGGAAATGGAGGTAGCCAAAGTCAATGGCCACTGGAAAATATCCGTGAGATGTTTCTTCAAGCATTGAAATAGATCTCTGAGCACAAATATGGGATCCTGACCACAAAGTGGTCACAGCACCAGGCCTGGCAGAGCTCAAGGACAGCTTGGACAATGCTCTGGGGTCACAGTGGGGCTCTCGGAGATGGGAGGTACCTGGAGAGGTGCATTCCTGTCCAGGGCATGGGCTCAATGATCCTTGTGGGTCCTTTCCACCCCAGCCTATTCTGTGAGTCTGTGTACTACTGAGAATGACCTCACATTTTCAATTAACTGCAGTATGCAACAAGGGCGAGCTTTAAAAAGTGACTAAACAAACACAGAGGCTGCAGAGAACCTGGCCTTAGATGTGCAAAGCCTGCAGAAAGCCCTGAGTGCTGAGAAAAACGTCCTTTCCTTGGAAGAACAAAAAAATGAAGAGTGAAAGAAAAGTGAAGTTTCACCCTAAGCAAATGCCACGTGTGCTTGCCTAGCTCTCCTTGGAGCAGGCTACATTGAAAACAGAACTGCAGCTTTGGCAAGGACTGGGATTTGCCTGTCTGATTGCTGTTACTTCCCAAAACAAATAAACAAAACACAATTATCTTTGAATGTTACCCAGGCTAATGTGTAGAACTGGCACTGGGGAGTAAGGAGAGTAGAGGACACCAGGCTAAAGTCATTAATTGGTAATGGAGTGTGTATATTTGTCAACAAGATGCTCAGCTTGGAGAGCTGAACAAAAAGAAAAGCTGCAGAAAAACAAATGCATACCAAGCCTTGTCACTGATATTTATTTAACAGCCTGTCACAAGCAGAAAATGTGGATCAAAGGTAGGAGAGGCAAGGAAGGAGCAGTTTGAGTCCAAGGCATCTGTTCTGCATTGCATCAGGGTTCACTTCTGGATCAGGGCAGGTTCTGCCACATCGTGTTACATCAAGGGAGTTGTGAAATGATGGAGCCTAATGCAGAGTGAGTGTTGGGAATGGGAAGGAAAACAACAACCATTGTTTTCTTATTCATTACCCACCGTGGGTTCGGGGGTTATCCAGGAACAGAGAAGCTGTTTTAAGTGAGGTGGGGAGTTAAGATTGCCGGGCTGTGCTTGGTAAGAGAGCCTTGCAAATTGCTTATGGGATTTGTTGTTGTTCTATCCTGCCTCCAGAACAAATCACGCTGGTAGAGGGTTTGGGTTTTCCGTTCTTAATTATTGGAAAAACCTTTAAAGAACCTTCACTCTAAAAAAAAGGAGATAAAAATTAATTGTCTTCTTTCTTTCTTTTTCCTGCTTAGTCTCAGATCCTTTTACTGGCTGCACCTTCCTCTTTCTCCGCTCCTCAGGCTGATCTGCCCCCTCAGTGGAAGTGCAGGTGAGGTTCACTGGGTTTGTTTGGCGATGAAGGCTCTGGCACCGAGCTGCTCTGCTGGGAGTGCTGCTGGAGAGATGCACATTTCCCCTCTGGCCACCTAAGCAGAGGTGACTGCTGGCCCCAAAGGACCAGCAGAGGTAACTGCCCTCCGGTGTGTTTTTGGCCAAGCAATGTGAACATGAAGTTTAACTTCATGAGAAGAGATGGGAACAGCTGAGGGTGCAGAGGGAAAGCGCCAGTTGAAAAATAAGCATTGTTCGGCTATCAACAGAATGAACTTGAAATTCAACGCGTAATTTTCACGTCTTTGCATCAGAAAGCACTTTGGGAAGGGAATTGATTTAAATGATTGGAATTTCTTTCAAAAGCTTTGCAGGCTTGCTTTCTAGCCAGCCCCAGTGCTAAGGAGACGAGTGATGAGCGAGGGAAATTGCAGCAAATAATGGAATCAACTGGTTTGTGGTATTGTTCAGTGTCTAACACAAGCACTGTGCACTGAGCAGTGCCCGAGGCTGTTCCTCACACCCAGCCCATGTGCCTGCCCCGAGGATGACTCTGCAGCTCTGGCTGGCAGCTCAGAGCTGCCGTGGTGACTTTCCACTCGCTCGGGGTGCTGATGGCAGCAGGGCCACCGCAGTGCCTGGGTTATTAATCACCTCCCCAGCTGCAACCCTGCCCCTCCCCGTGCTCGTGTGCAGGACTGTCACCTCCAGGATTAATGGCTATTGATGAACTTGCTTAGCAACCTCATCCCAGCTGGCAGCCATCCCTGGGGAGGCACAGCCTCCTGTGCTCGGGCAGGAACGCCAGGGCAGGGCAGGGCTGGCTGCAAGAGGGAGCTGAGGATGGACTTGGGCCAGCTCTGTGTGTAAGCCTGAGCCCTGTTCATGCTCTAAGCCCAGCTCTGTGTTTAACTCTGAGCCCTGTTCATGCTCTAAGTCCAGACTGGTTTAAACCTGAGCCCTGTTCATGCTCCAAGCCCAGCTCTGTGTTTAAGCCTGAGTCCTGTTCATGCCCTAATCCCAGCTCTGTGTTTGAGTCTGAGCCCTGTTCATGCTCTAATCCCAGACTGGTGGCTCCAATACCCAGCTTTTAGTTCCAGAAATGTTTCTTGTGTTTCATTAAACTGCTGGCTCTGGATGGGAACTGCAGCAGCAGCAGCGTGATCCACGTGCTGAGAGTGCCTCTGGAGACTCAGGCTGGGGATAATCACATCCTTTTCATTCTGCTAATAATTAACTATTAAAACAATTTACTAATGGATGTAGTGGCTTCTTTAAATGATGAATTGATATGATTTAACACAGCTATGAGATATGGGCTTGATGCAAGTATTTCTGAGTGCAAATCCAGCCTGCATTATAGCCTGTTGAGGTCAGAATCTATTAGCCATAATTCCTCTTAGCCTGAATTCCCTTCATCTATGGAATATGTTTTTCCTACAGAAATTATTCTAAAACCTTCAAAACCAGAACTGCATGTGCTCTTATCATAAGGCAATGTATGCTGTCATTCACTGAGTGGAGGAGAAGAGTGTTTATAAAAACTCCAGCAAAAAATATAGTGTATATATATAGTATAAAATATAATACAGTGTTATCTAATGCAATAAACTTATTGGCAATTTTTGTTAAAAATGGATGAACCTTGTGTGCCTGAATAGATGAAATTATATTTACTGGCATGAACTGAATGGGTTTAATCAGAGTAACAGCTGTTGAATGGGTCTAACATCTATTAATTGAATATGGAACTAGTATTACCTGATCCTTTCTTTTAAGAGGTTTCCAATATTTACACAACATAACTGTCACAGGAAGTTTAATTAGATATCTGAGATCTCCCAGATCTTGTCAAATTAATTTCTGAACTCTTGACATTTCTGTGACAATACTGTCCTAATTCTACTTGTAGCATGTTCTTAAGACATCTCTAATAACTAACAGTCATGTCTGACAAAATAAAGACAAGCTGTTATTTCTCTCGAAGAGATGACAGTTCCATTTTTCAAAAGCCAAGGCAAGGCTGCTCTCTGCTTTACTTCCTGCAGCAGCAAAATTTCCAGGCGTGGGACTGGCAAAACAAAGAGTTACTTGCTGCAGGTAAAGGGATTTTCTTTGCATCCAACCATTGCGCTTGGATGGAAAGGTCAGGTGTGTCAGAGATGGTTAAGGCTTTGAAGAAGACAGATGTGTGTATGCAGAAAGAACATAAAGGGGATTGGAATAGCTTAAAGGAATAAGCAGAATTGGAAAGAACTGGGCTTTAAACTTGGTTCTGCTATTGAAGTCATTGTTAGTGCTCTCCTCAGCTGAGGGAAAAATGTCTTAGGGGAAAAAAGCGGGGAAAAAAATGAAATATTAAATGTATTTTTCTGACTGTCTCAACTGCTGGAATTATAACAGTGCAAATTACTCCGAGCTTTTAGCAAGAGAGTGGAATCCATTTGACCTTTCTTTCCTCTCCAGCCTTGTTTTGTCTTGAGCCCTGGGTCGGGATTGTGGGGACAGGTGCTGGCTGTGCTGCAGAAGTGAGGGGGGGAACAAAAAGGTGCCTGGCAGGCTCCAAGCCCAGAGCAGGCAGGAGAGGGAATGTGTGTGTGCAGCCTGGACCTGGCTGTGCCCTTATCCTCTGACTGAGAATGACTGAGCCAGGCTTGCTTCAAGGTTTGGCAACCAAACCCTGCTGCCCATCCACAGAGAGAGGGAGCCCCTGTGGTCCCCCACGCTGTCCCCACACCGTGTGACAACCACTGCCCTACCTGGCCCCAGTGCATCCCCAGCCCTGTGGGGGATTTAAAATACCATTTTGTGAGGGTGGTGTTGGAGCCCTTGCTCTGCCCATCACCAAACCCACGAGGTCTGTGTGGGGTTTGCAGCTGAGCGCTGCCCGGGCATCCCTCACACCTTCCCCACCTCCACAAGCCTGCATGGAACTGTAAATAAAACATCACACTCTGTCTCTACAAGCAGAAAACCCCTGTCACATCATCAGTTTGCAGCAAATGGGAATGGCTTCTGGCACTTTCCTTGGCGAGGCTGCAGTCTGGGGTGGCCGTGGGTGTCTCACAGCAGCCAATGCTCATTAAATAATCCTGCCCGCCCCTGCTGCCCCCTTTGGTTTGTCTGCCTCCACCATCTTCCACCAGGGACTGATTTGGGAGATTGAAAAGCTTCTGCATCTTCTCATTACCCTTGCAATGTCCCCTCTGAGAGGGGATTGGAGTTTCTGGTCCCTCACATGTAATTTTCGCTGTGCTGTATTTGCCACTTCTATTTATTTTCCATTTTAACGCTTGTAAGACTGGAATGGACTTTTTTTTTATAGAGGCATTACTGTTATGGGGAAAAAGTCAACATCTGCCAGCTCTTGTAGTAGAGATGCTGTGGGTTTTTTTTTTTCCTTGCTACCTAGAAACCATTGTGTTAACAGAGAACCTGCTGGAATGCTTTCCTGTGAAAAATGTAAAAAATTCCTGTAAAAGGTAAAAACATTTATGTTAGAAATGTTCACCTAAATAATGCAAAAAAAAAAAAAAAAAAAAAAAAAAAAGGGACCTGAGGACCTGAGTAGGAATGGGGGCAGGGAAGGGGGGGACAGGAAAGGGACAGGAGGAATATGGGGAAGGATCAGATGTTCACATTTTGGATTTCTAAGTTCTGTGCAAGAACGTGTACATATTTCAAGAAAAGTGGGCATATTTAGCAAAAAAAAGAAAAAAAAAACACGTTGAAGGCATGATTTTTCTTTGAAAAATAGAATTAAGCAGGACAGTTTTAATGAGTTTAATCATGAAGTCTGACAGTAGATGTTGACCTGGTAATGGTTCTCTGCTATGAGAAAATGGGTTATTTACAACCAGAATCGCTGCTGCTATTTTTCATTCTACTAAGTAAATTATAGTAGAATTATTCACATGATACCATTGTTGTGTGGAGATCAGTGGAAAACAAATTCCTTTCAGCTTTTTGAAGCCTCTTGCTCATTCTTTAACAGTTTCCTCATAGATTATAAAAATAAAAAATCTGGCTGCACCAACATACGTGTGATGAACCTAAAACACTTTCTAGAGATTTATCTATTGAATTTCCTACCCACAAGTCTAATGGATACACCACAAAACAGGACATTACTTATTTGCTAATTGAATTGAATAATTATTCAATTGAGTCTTAGATGCGAGGATTTTTTTTTTCTCCATTAGCAGAGCTAAAAGCACATGGAAAAGCTGTAGGTGTGTTCCAGCCCTTCTTTGCATGGATCACTCAGAAAATTGTGTCTTTTTAATAGCAGTGGCAGTAACCATCTAATAACCTGCATTAGGAAGGCTCTAACACTTGGCAGGCATTTTCTGCTCCTCCACATTAAATATTTTGTCAAGGCATTTCACAACTCTGGCTGCTGCAATTCCTTGTCTTTCTCCAAAAGTCATTTTCCTTTTGAGCTGATGAGGTTTTTCCCTTGGGCAGAACCTGCTGTTTCCTGGATGCTCCTTGGCAGCCCTTGAGAGCCACACTGTGCATTCCTGGTCAGCTCTGGAGGGCACGGCCTGGAATTGCCCTTCCCACAGCCAGGAGGGCAAAGCCAAGGCAGGAGCTCGGGGCTGGCTCCTCGTGGGTTTGCCCACCCCACCAGGGATGGGGCTCTGCTGCCCCTCAGAGAATTCACAGAATCACAGAATCACCAGGTTGGAAGAGACCTTCAAGATCTTCGAGTCCAACCCAGCCCCAACACCCCAATTAAACCCTGGCCCCCAGTGCCACATCCAGGCTTTGTTAAACACACCAGAGATGGTGACTCCACCACCTCCCTAGGTGTGGTATTTTCGGGGTCCCCCATGGCAGGAAGCAAATGATGAAACTGACTCCATGTTCTTAGAAGGCAAATTTGCTATTCTGTGCTAAGTTTAAACCATTTTTACATATGGCATTAACAGGATGTAAGGTGTTACTGGTCCTACCAGCTTTTCCTCCAAAAAACATCAGGGTCAACATTGAGGCTTCTTGGAAAAAGAAGGGGAGGAGAGGAAACCCCTGGGACCTTGTGTGATTGAATGCTGTCCCAGGGAGTTTATGGCTCAGCCAAGGAGGAGGTGTTTGCTGAGTAAGTGTGCTGTGACCTGGCTCTGAGCAGACAGGCAGCATTTGAGGTGTGAAGAGAGATAAAAATCAATAAATACACCATTTACCATTTACTCAGCCCAGACAAAATACTTCTTGGAGACATTGGTGTGGCTTTAAGAAGTGAAGAGCGCAAATTACAGTTCCAGTGCAGTGAGGACAGCAAGGCTTCCTGGAATTCTGCTGGCTGTATTTACAGCTCACTTACAACACCGTGTTTTGTAATTATTGCTGCAGCTTTTCTTTCTCTTCCTCTCACTGCTTCCGGCACATACTGGTCTGTGGAAAGGTGTTTCTGCCACCCCATGTACAGTTGCTAAAGGAGGAAGAGGTGAAAGGATTCTTCCAGCATTTACTCCACCTCAATTAAGCCACGAATTGGGATTGGGTTTAAAGCTCTGTTCTTCCTCTTGGCAAAACTTCCCCTTGAGTTCCCCTGTTTCTCACCTCCCACCTCCCCTCACTCGCTGATTTCTCTATCTGGGAAAACAATTGCATTGAAAGTGGAGAAGAGCAGTGGAATGAGAAATGCTTGTCAGGGACAGGCTGAAAGCCTTTCTGTGTGGGTAAGCCCAGCCCAGCTAGGAGCCTCCCAGCAAAGCCCTGGCTCCCCGTTCAACATCCATCCCCTAAGCGTGATTCTATGGAAAAACAGCTTTTCAGACCCCTGTTACAAACATCTGACCAAGAGCATGTTTCTGATAACTCGTTTTCAGAGATTTCAGTTCCAGATGATCCAAAAGGATTTCCTGGGCGTATGTAGAATAAAAAAGCCAGAGCAAAGGGAAGAGCAGATAAACCCACTTGTGGCTGCTTGTTCCATCCCTGACCTCTCAGAAGTAATAACTAGCTGTGATTTCACCTTCCAATTTCATTTTTTAGCAGGCTGAGTGTTTATAAAAGTTTTCCAAGGGAGCTGCTGGAGTGTGCTCCTGAAAGACCATTTCTCTGGTGAATAATCGGCTGAAATTCTAATGAGAAAATCCTTTCAGTGGCCAACAGCCTTCCTCCTCAAATGCTGCATTATCAGCTCCAAATTATTCAGACAGATCTGAGGAATTTACTTTAGGCAGCTTAGGAGATAAATTCAGTGCAGCAAGTTATCATGATTGATTTAAGTATTTAAGACTTATCCTAAAAACCTGTTTCGCTCAATCCTCCTCCTAACACGCTTCCATTGAAGCCCCTTTTTTACAGGTTTAAAAGCAACCCGAGTGCAGCAATTTCCCTTTCACTGGCCAGGGTGATTCTCCTGCCCCTTCTGGGGCTGTTCAATGAGCTCTCCACCAGATTGCCTCATTTTTTACCCTCCTGTAGCTCCAG
The DNA here is from genome assembly GCF_047830755.1 of Zonotrichia albicollis. Taxonomy (NCBI): domain Eukaryota; kingdom Metazoa; phylum Chordata; class Aves; order Passeriformes; family Passerellidae; genus Zonotrichia; species Zonotrichia albicollis. The sequence continues at coordinate 10,528,426 of NC_133837.1, read as the reverse complement.
CCACGCTGCTGCACCTTCCCCCCGGGTCCGACAGGCAACATTTGCTCCAAAGAGGATTTATAAATTTATTTTCTAAAGGCCATTAAAGAGACTAATGTTGCTTTGTTTGTGGGGAGATGAGGAGCTGGTGCCCAGGAGTGCTGGCAGAAGGAGCACAGGCATTGGAAATGCCATCCATCACTGGGACATCCCACTCCCTTTCCATTGGGAACATCCCATTCCCTACCCCACCTCCCAGTCTGGCTGCATTTCATGCAGAGTTGTGTGGAGTAGCTCTGGGTGTGTTTGTACAGCACAAACAGGTGCAGAATTATTTCTTATACATGGCTTATAATGGGTGGAATGAAAGAATCTCAGAATTTTTCCTTCTCTCCGCTCTCCCCATCACTGTACTGTATTCCTAAGGAGAATTTGTATTTCCCTCCGGATGTTGCCCTGAGAATGAGCACAGCTTGCTCCAGCAGAGCCTTGTCTGGGTGAACCCTCACTCAGGACATCTATTTCTCCAGCATTGAAAAGATTATGATTTTTTCACTGGCCTCATAGCAAGTTTCTTGTGCTAGAAATTCCCACAACCTCTCATCAGGACACTCCTCTCCAAAGCTTTTGAAGTATGATGAAAATCAAAACTCCTATTAACCACTTGCTCTTTCTCCCATTCTCTTTTTAACCCTTTAAACTCACAAATAACCCCTGCTCATGGGTTGAACTCCTTCTCCAGGCAACTTTTAATGTGTCATTTGGCACTGCAATGAATTTCCCCATGCTTAGGACAGGAACTAGAGGTAGGAGACTTGAGACATGGAGTTGCATGGCAGGCAACAGGCACAGTGAACTTTAGGTCTGTGAGATATGTGCAATATTAGTTTGTTCTGTGGCTGGATGTGAATGCTATTGATATTAAATATCTTACCAGGAGGGCTGAGTGTTTGAAGGACAAGCATTCATAATTTGCTTTGACATTTGACATGATCAAGACAGTATAGGAATAATATTCCATTTCTGCATTGTCAAAAAGATAATGAGTTTCATAACTATTGGTATTTTGGGAAAAATAGAGCCTATGTAGTGTAAAATGTGTGAGAGCTGCTATATATTCTTCTAGAAATTGCGTATATCATGCTCTTTTGTTGGCCCTATTCAAACACAGCATGCCTATCCTTTTTAATTTTCTGGTTTGCTGTGCAATTCTCTAACAAAAAACATTTCTTTTTTTCTAATGAAAAAAGTTTTTTTCAGATTATTTATAGAAAGAGCAGTGCTGTCATCGAGTCTGCCTCATCATATCATTCTTGGGTATCAATTTCTAGGCTCGGATGACAAACCATAGCAGCTTCTTTTCCAATAGCAGCATCTGGCTTCCTGGCAAACTCAAAATGCAGTTATCTGGAAAGCTTCAGAGTTGCTTCTGAGCACATTTTATTTATTAGAAAGCAGTTGTGTTGCTTTGCTTCCCATGACTAAGCCAAGGAATATTTAATATATTAAAAGGAATAACAGAATCTAGGCCAAGCTGTTGTCCCTAAAGTGTCAAGGAATGACAATATTTTTCCTTTAAGATGACCATTTGTTCAGCTCTGAAGGACAATCTGAAACTCCTTGCCCTCGCTCCAGATGCTCTTTGAAAGGACTAAAAAAGAAATCCAGCCTTATAATGACTCAAATTAAACTCAAGTTCACCTTTCCTAGAGTGAGCACTCTGAAATGTGTTGGCGACTTGTCTGCCAAGAAAAAAGACCCTCTGCACAGAGTGGGGTCCTCAGAGGTGAAAGGCACAATGTCCTTGCAATTTATGATGAATTATGATAAAAGGAATAGCTGGGTCTGGGGGTCCACTAAATATGAGTGAGCCCAACCTTTGTTTCACTGCAGAATGCATGAGATTGATCACTTGGATCCAGATCTGCAAAGATGCCCTGAGGTAGTTCAGCAGATATCACAGTAATCTGCAATATCTGATCCAAAGTGCACGAAAATGACAATTCCAGGAACAATTTTAGTGGTTCTCCTTCTTGCACATGCCTGTGACCCACTGACACCCTCTGCCACTTCCCAGGGTCCCCCAAGGTCCTGTGCTCAGGCTGGAGATGGGAAGCTCTGCTGAGCTGCTGGTTTAATCAAATCCCACTGCTGCCCCGGGGATAAAAGGAGATTATCCAACACGGTACAAAATGGATGAAACATCCAGTTCTCCATACACAGCATAATCTGCAGGAGGTTATTAAGGAATTTTTTTCCCCCAATATCAGCATCAAATTAGATAGGAAAGACACCAAGACCCGCAGAAGATGACAATAACCAATTATATGGATGTCCTTGATGTTTTAGGACATTCCTAGATGCTAAAATTCATTCTCACATACACAGAGCTAGAAGCTGAGAAAGAACAAGGGAGGATGAAATATCTGTTCCAGGCTTTGATGATGGTTAGACTGTATCTACATCAAAAGCCCTATTTAATTGAAGTGATTATTTTCATTCTGAGAAAGAACTCTCTTGAGTTCTCGAATTTCCAAAAGTTTCTTTCAGTGAAATGCTAGTGTTATTTTTCTAGATGATAGATTAAAAAAAAAAAAAAAAACTAACAAAGCCTAATCTGTTAAACTCAATATGTTTGACACTTAGCAGCAGTAATGCTAAATGGTAACATCTTGCAGTTTTCTTCTGATATCAGTGGTGTCTCTGGGGCAGGATTTTATTAGTGACAGCTCTCACTGAATTCAGTTAAAGCCAAAGTTTTGTCTCCAAAGTAACTGTTATTCAGTTCAGAAATAAAATGATCAGGCACAAGATTTCATTTAAAGCTTTGAACATCAACGTCAAGGAATCAAAACAATTCTGTTTCAAGATTCTGTTTCTCCAGGGTAAAAATTATTTCTGGGTTTGGACTCTTGTCCTTGCACGTTGTCGTGCTGAATGACAGGGAGACGCTGTGGGGCTTTCTCTTCTCATTGTCCTGAGCTTCTGCCTCTGGTCTGAGCTTGGAACAATTGGATCTTAATTCTGATTGAGGACAGAGGAGGCTACTGCAGTGCAAAACACCCTGCCAAGGCTCTCCGCTGCTACATTCAATGGCAGTTTTATCAGGCTGTATCATAAGCAAAGCCTGCAAATCAAAGGTGGCACGGTGGGCAACCTGTGCTGCATGCAGTGGGTCAGAGAGATTTGGTGTTTCAGAAAAGACTACACGCTTCTGTGCCGCTGAAGAGCGTAAGCACTTTTGCCTTCCTTCCGCCACGAATGGAGATTATTCAATGGTTGGATTTAATGAATTCAAAATCCTTAGAAAATCACTAGAGCCAGACATCAATGTAAAATACTCCACCAGCTTTCTGTAGTGGAATATAATATTAGCTCTCCCACAATCTACTTCATGCATTTCAAAAGAATAGAGAACATTTTTAAACTAAAGAAGATAGCTTGGGCAGAAAATGATTGCCTGCCTTGGATGCCGCTCTGTAACCCTTCAGGAGCCCGAGTTATTTCTCTCAGGGCAGGAGAAACAGAAACAGATGTCTCCTTTGCAAAAATGGGAGGGGGAGGAAGAGGAGCAAGATATTTATTAATAAATGCTGTTAATGTGCTGTTACCTTGCCCAGTCAATAGGAGCACTGCTGCAGGGCTGAGCCTGTGGAAACCCTGGTGCTGTGTGTCCCCTTTCTGCTGGTGGAGGCTGCTGGGAGCCCACCAGGACAGCCACCACCCTCCCCATGTGCTGTGGCGTGTCTGGGCTGGGAGTGCTCAGGGAGGACATTTCAGTGCTCTGGGTACAGCCCAGCCCTCCCTCTGCCCAGCCATAAGTGTCTCTCGCAGCAATACTGTAATACAAATAAATAATATTAATTAAGGCTCAATAGGTTTATAAAGCTATGGAAATAGCTTCTCTGCTGCTGTTTCAGTGTCTCATTTCCCCACTCTGTCCAAACCCCAAAGCCCAGAGGTACAAACATATATTTCAAATGAGAAGTTTGTTGAACCTCATTAAACTTAAATGCTCAATCCAGTTTTTCAGAACGAGGTTTCACTCTGCTTTTGAGTTTACCTGATTTCATTCTTCCATCCCTAATGGAGACATTCATTTAGAAGGTGATTTTTTGCAAAGGCACTGATACACCTACAAACCACAACTGAAAAGAAAAGCATAATTTACATTTTTAAACCAAGCATCTGACTTTGGAGCTGTTCTATGTTTATAGGCTTCATGTCTGAGCAATTCGCTGAGGTCTCTGCGAAATAAAGACCAGCTTTTAATTTGTATTTGCTTTTTGTTCTCCCAGTGTTTTTGGTTTTTTTTTTCTGAAATGGACGAGCAGCTGAAAAGCCTCCCTGCGTTGGTATGCTGAGCATTGGAGTCACACAAGCACCTGCAGCCATCCACGCACTGCTCGGCAAGAGCACTGTATTTCTCGAGGTTTGTAGCTCTTGTCCTCCCACTCCCTAATTCATATACATAAAACTGGTGTGCTGCCACGTTCCCTCCACACAAATGCATTAGCTGATCAGGAAGCCTTCCCATTCATCTGGCTTGTCACTTGCATGAGGTGGAGGCAGGACCGACTTGTCAACTCGCGGTGATGAGAGTGAGGGGTGGAAGACAGGATAGCGTGACAAAAATGGTGTAGATATTTCTCCCCTTGGTTTTCCATGGGAAAATATTTTCAGGTGCTGGATTGTCTCCACACCCTTCCAAACAGGAGCAAACCAGCAACCCAAACACTTGCCTACAACCTCCTCGGGTAATTAATCGCAGAGTGAGGCTGCAGGAGGGAAACCATGGCTAAACCCCTTGTTGGCTCTGCTGTAGCTCCCTGGCAATGTGGGCATCCTGGAATTGCAACACCTCATCCCCACTGTGTTTGGCACCGTTTCCACGGTGATTTCCAGGGCAGCCCATGCAGCAGAAGGTGTGCAGAACCCACCCAAGAAAGAGCAGTGAAGGTGCAGAGCTTTGCACCTCTAGAGTGGGCAAGACCTCCCTGCTCTCCAGACAGATTCTGGCAAGCTGTAGGGTGGAAAGCCAACCTGGTTCCCACGCACACCTGTGAATTTCACAGAATGACAGAATGGTCTGGGTTGGAAGGGACCTTAAAGCCCATCTCCTTCCATTAGCCCAGGTAGCTCCGAGCCCCGTCCAACTGGCCTCGAGCGCTTCCCGGGCTGGAACCCGCTCAGACCGAAGAAGAGGAGCGATGCTCGGCGGGCGCGCACCGGGGCCCGGGGCCGGGCTCTCCCCGGCGGGGCGGCGTCACGTCGGGGGTCGGGAGGCTCCGAGCCTCCGGTGCCCGCGGCCGGGCCGCCCCTCCCTCCCTCTCTCCATCCCTGTCTCCGCCGTGGCCGGTGCCTGCGCGGCCGGGGCGGTGCGCGGGGGCGCGGCCGGCGGCGGAGCCCGGCCCCGCGGCGGCGGCAGCGGCTCCCCCCGCCCGGCCCGCCCCCCGCCCCGTGACTCGGAGCCTCCCGCGGGCGCGGCGGCTGCCGGGCGGTGTCGTGCGGCCCCCCGCGCCCGTGCGGGGACTATGAAGCACCATGGTGTGGTGTGACCGTGGCGTCCAGATGCTGCTGACCACGGTGGGCGCCTTCGCAGCCTTCAGCCTCATGGCCATCGCCATCGGCACCGACTACTGGCTCTACTCCAGCGCCCACATCTGCAACGGCACCAACATCACGACGGACGAGGCGCAGGGGCCGCCGCGGCGGGCGCGGGGCGATCTCACGCACTCGGGGCTCTGGAGGATCTGCTGCCTCGAAGGTACCGGGGCCGCGCCGGGGAGGGGGCGAGCAACTTCCCCGGGGGGACCCGGCTGCGCTCCCGGAGCCGCCGGGCAGCGCCCGGGCAGAGCCCGGCAGGAGCCGGAGCCGGAGCCGCCGGGCTGAGCCCCGCCGGAGCCGGAGCCGGGGCCGGAGCCGCGCCGCTGCCTCGGACACGGCCGAGGAGGAGGATGGCGTTACCGTGGCAACCGGCATCTCCGACATTGCCATGGGAACCGGCGGCGGGATGCGGAGCGCTGCCCAGGGGAGCGCTGCCCAGGGGGGCGACCTCGCTCCGCGACCATCGCCGGGGCTCCGGGGCTTTGGGGGCTCCTGGCGGGGCCGGGGCTTTGGGTGCTTTGGGGCGCACCTGAGCCCCGCAGGCTTCGGGGCTGGGTCCCCCCTCTGCCCCCTCCCTCCGGACTTTGGCTTGAGGAGCTTTGGAGCTCAAGCGCAGCTCTCGGGCAGGACAGCGGGAACTCCAGTTCCTCCCAGTCTGCCCTCAGACAGAGGCACCGGGAGCTCGGGCGGAGGGGGTGCTGGCGCCGCTCAGGTGCTTCACTCGGGGTTCCTCGATGCAGCCCCAGGGTCGGGCTGAAGGGAGGGAACAATAAAAAGATGGGTGCTGCAGGGCCGAGCTGGGCAGCAGGACCCCGCTCCCCGCAGACGCCGAACATGTGGCTCCCGCTCTGAAAATGGAGTTGTGGAGAAGGCGCGGCGGTAGCTGCGGGGACAAAGAAGCACATGGGTGCTGCGAGCATTTGGCAGAGCAGGTCCAAAGCCCAGCTGGGAGAGCACATCTGCCAGCCGAGATCGCGGGGCTCCGGCCGTGGAGAGCGGCACAGCCCCGGGAAGGAAGGGGGGACATGGCTGGTGGCCACGGCGGCTCTGAAACCCCTCACCTGCTGGTCCATCCTCTGTGAGAGCGGCCGGCAGAGCCCCCGTGCTGCTGGAGCAGCGTGTGGGGAAGGGGAGGGCGCAGGGGCGCTGGTGACTTGGCCGAGCTGCGCTGTCCCTGGGGCGGGGGGCACCGGAGCCCGCTCCCCGCGGGGATGGATGCGCTGGGCGGGCGGGATGCAGCGCACCTCATCCATCAGCACACGGGAACTTCGCACGCCCGGCTTTGTGCTCCATTCCAACTGACAGACGGCTCAGCCCAGCTCCGCTTCAGAGTCGCAGCTGTGTTTAGGTGTTTTTTTTTTTTCTCCCCAGAACAGACTGTGGCGTGGTAGAAAACACCTCATTCTCACGTCTGTTCCCATCTTCTCCTCCAGCTAATGATTTAAGGCTACAGTGTAACATGATTTTTCTCTTAAAATACCAGATTTGCTACCTAGTAATAGTAGGCATACATAGAAGAGCTGTAGGAAAAGGAAATATTTTTAGATGCTAAAGAGAGAAAGAATTATTGAAATGTGAAGGTTTATGGGTAATAGCAATGTTTGGCTTTATGACTCTTAAAGGAAATCTAACACTCAGCATGGGCTTTTATGGCACCTGGAAAATGAGGGCTTGCATCTGAGAGCTCCTGAGTTTGCTTGAGAGGTGCTGAGCATCCTCCACTTGAACTGAATCTTGTGATCTTCACTGAGCTTGTTCTAAGTGTCCTCAGCCTCCGTTTCTCATGGAAAATAAGTTTGTATCTTGCAGGAGTTGCTGAGCTTGTTCAGCCAGGCTGGACATGTCACCTCTGGCAAAAATCCCTGAGCTTCCCAACGTCAGGATTCCTGTGTGGTCTCCCAGTAACAGCACTCACAGAGGTGAAGTGCAGCTTTGACTGAAACTGGTGGGGTTTCTGCCTTGGTTTCCCCTGGGCTTGGGTCAGAACTTTGTCCAGGAGAGCAGCAGTCAGGGCAGCTGTGAGGAATGGGCAGAGCTGAGGCAGCTCCAGCCTGGCTGCATCGCTGGGCAGCGGTGGTGCCCTCCTGGCATCGCCAGGGCATTCTGAACAGCTGCACCCAGGAGCTGTGTGCCAGCGAAGCTCAAACCCCCGTCAGTTTGGGGGATAAAAAGGCGTTTCATGGGACACATCAATCCGACAGCAAGGGAGCTGTTCTGCTCAAAATTCAAATGCTCATAAATCAAATTATAAAGTTACAATTTTTAAAGTTGTCAAATATGTGCTAAGAATGCCCAATTTGAGAAAGCTGTCATCTGTTCACAGAGCTGAGGAGCAAAGACTACATTCTCTCCTCCTTTTTCAGTATGTTCTGTTTTGTAAGATAAAATCTATAGATACAGTAAATTATTCATGTTTTAAACCATTCCATGGGACTTGGATTTCAACATGGAACCATTCCTTTGTTTTATAAAATAATAAAACCATTTCTAGAAGCTGATTTAAAACAACACTCCCTTGACCATTTCAGAGCCTCGCTCATTTGAAGTGGCTGAGTCTTTTAGTAATCTAAAGGTAATATTGCAATTCTGAGGAGATACACAGCAGGAAAATAGCTTCAGTTATGGATTTTTATATGTGTTTAAATGGTCTGGCTTCAAACCTATTTTTAGAAATCTTCTAGTGTTTTGGAGAAATAATTGTTAAAACCTCTAATTTATTTTAATGGTCTTTATTGCCATTTCACTCTTATGTCAAAAAGACAAATCTGAGACACAAATGTGCAGAAGCTGAAAATGCCTTTAACAGCCTCTGAAATTGCTTTTGACATACATAAAGCATTTTGCTGAGCAAATTTCAGGTCAATTGAAATTTCCCAGTAAAATGTTTCTCAGCTCTATCAATTAACCTGTATGCTGGATTATGAACAATCACCTGTTCTGTAGCCCAAGTCCCAAGATTTCAAACAAAACTGCTGAAACAGGATGTAAAAGGATAACCTTATAATTAAATTATCAGGTGTTCCTAAATGTTTTCATGTTTTTTTTCTTTGAAACAATATTTTACAACAAATTGGCATCGTAATTGGAGTGCTACAGCTTAGGGATCAAGCATATTATCTTTGTTTGGAGCTGCAGGGATGAAATCATGTTTCAGCACTTGTAGTTGATACTACTATGGAGCTTAGTCACTCAAGAGGCAGCGTTAATGATCCATCACTCAGACTCTTGCCTGTCTAATCCCAATTTTGTTCCCTTAGCATGTTTGTCAGAGGTGGAGGTAGGAGGTTCATTGAGTGGATTTTAAATGATTGTGCCATTTCTGCGTGGATTTTTGAGAGTTTTATCCAAGGCAATTGCCTTCGGTGGGAAAGTGGAATAACTCCTGGTGTGGATGTGAGGAGCAGAAGTGGCAGAGCCTCTGAGGGTGGCCCAGGGTCCGTGGCAAAGCTGGGGTTTGGTTTTCTGGGCCCAAGACAGTCCCAATAGCTGCAACCTCAGCAGCTGAAGTTAAAATGACACCAGAGAAGAGAGTTTCTGATGGAAATATGCAGCCAATCAATCTGAGACCTGCACCCCAGCCCACAGATTCACAAGAAGAGCAAACCAGCCCCATTTTGGGTGCCTGCTGCTGTGTCCCACGGCCACACTCGAGCTGTGGTTGCTGTCAGCACCTCTGGGTCCCTGGGTGCAGCGCAGGGTCTGGCAAACCCAGCAGATGCTGTGTCCTGTGAGTGACCATTCTGGGGTCAGCCTAAGGCCAGAAAGGGAGATTGAAGCACTCTGGCTTCCCCACAGCCCCTGATCCTATGGGAAATGTGCAGCGCAGCTTCCTCAGCCTCGCACGGTCTTACTCACGAGGAGGATCTGATTAAAATATTTGCCTAGGAAAAAACAATGTTAAAAACACCACTTTATCCACTGAAACTGCTTATCTTGGTGAACAATCGTGCTGAAGTTAATAGGACAGCTCACAATAGAGCGCTCTGCAGGCTCTGTGACATCAAGATAGGAAATCAAGTAATGTACTTGTAATTTAAATTTATTCAAAGAGTATTTTATTAAACACTTCAGCACATGAATCTCTTTGAACCCATTGTGTCTACTGCTTTTAGTATTCCCTGTTTGCCATTTACTTTTCAAGTGGTGCAATTGGCTATTTATTTCACGTGGGCCCACGTGTCCTTCCTGGAACATTTATAATGGGGAGGAAGGATCGAGTAAATCATTTATGGTTTTGAAAACTTGCACAAATGCACATTTGCACAATTATTTGCAAGTCTTCCAGCCTGGATGAATGCACACAAACATTGTGGCACCCGCATGCGCCGCTTCCATGGATACTCCTGAAAACAAAATAAAAATGCTTATACCAATGTTTGAGGGAAGCAAATAAAGGCAGGCTGCTGTCCATCAATACTGCAAATTCATGGCTCATCCAAAAAGAATGAATATTCCTTAGTATTCTCCAAGCACAGCTATGGAGCTCCAGCACCACCACTGTTTGCAATGAACTGAATACAATGCAGAGTTTTTATTCCAATGCTGTGGACAAAGTGTTATTTGGTGTGGAGCAAATGTTAAATCCCTCTAAGATCAGACATGACCTGCCTTGGAGGTTGTGTCCACAGGCACGTTAAGAGGTTGTTGCTCTTCTGTCTGTGCAGGCACATGAGCCTCTGCTCCCACTGTGAAAGAAAAGTGGTCACAGATGGAGGATACCCAAATGGGTGTCTCTGCTCTGAAAAACTCAATTTGTGATGCTGTAGCCTGTTTCTAGGACAATATATAGGTGTTATTGCCCTCCTGAAGAGGGAGCTTTCACCCATGAATCTTCCAACACAAACAAACCCATCAGTGAAGGACTCTGCTGAGATGCAGATCATGTTTGCATCCTTTCATTCCATACATCCTGCTCATCATCCCCGTTGCCGTGGTAAAACACACGCTCTTGAGAAGGTCCATGTGCTTTACTCACTGTTTGTAAGAGCAATTCTTAGCACTCCAGTGTCAGCTTTGCTGCCCTGGTTGAAGCAGAGCAGTTTTGCTGGCAACTGATGCAGTGATTTTTTTTTTTTAGCACCCATTTTAGTTTAATTTTTATTTTATTTTTTTTTCAGGAGCATTCAATTTGTTAGAGTTTCGGAATTTGGAGCTGCCTTTATGGACACAGAGTTCAATCCCTTTGAAATATTGTCCACTGTATAAAATACTTTAAAATATTGAAAATTTGGTGCTGGAGGATCTGCCAGCAGAAGATGGGTTAAGGTATTATCTATTCTCAAATGAAAAAAAAAAGAAAAGCATGTGTCTCCTCAATGCACTTCTTTGAACATTTATACAGAGGCTCTCAAATGATCTTATTGATGTCACAAAACATCCATTCTTCCCTGCCCTATGAAACAAGGATCTGAAGCTAATTGACTGAATATATGTCACTTTAATGAATTAATTTGCTTTCTTGAACTCGATCTACTCTATAGCCAGTAGGGAGCTATCAGGCTACACGGAGGTTTTGGTTTTTCCTCCGTGGCTCTCAGCATGTTCAGATATCCCAGTGCAAAACTCAGATCCCAAAGACTCTGTGTGCATTAGTGATGCTCCCCCAAGGCTGCAAACCAATGAAAGCACATTTGTAATCCAGCTGTAAAGCTCTTTTCTGCTGTGCAGGATGCAATGTGGAGGATATTAAATCTCACCTGGGTTCCAGGATTGTTCTGGGGAGGTTTCAGAAATGTTTTGTGAAGAGTCAAGGAGGCGTTGGGTTGTACAAACAGGATCCTCGTGGCTGTGTTGTGCTGCAGTCACTGTTTTATTCTGTATATAGTTACACTGCCTGTTCTGAGGACTTGACAGATGGCATTTGTGGTAGGATCTGTCAGAGCCATAGTAACTCATTTTGGGGTTTGTGGGGACCTTTGCAATGATGTAATGCAGTCTTTGGGCTTTGTCCAGCAGCTGTTACCTTTATGGGTTTTTATTGCTCTTTTTAGATACTTCCAGGGCTTGCCCTTCCTTCTGGAAGCTCTATTGACCCTCACCAGTGTAAACTGGTAAAACAAGTCAATACAAAAACGTTTTTTTTTTGCTCCTGTGCAATTTCAGCACAGTGATTATTGCTCCAGTACACCCTGTCCCATTTGCTCACACAGTGTCACCTCTGTTCACGTTGTGCTGTCCCACCTGTAGCTTCAGTCATTCTCGCCAGGTACAAAACACCTCATAAAAAACTCAGGGGAAGGGGAGTGTACCTGATGTCTCCATCCTGTAGTCTTGTGTATTTTTGCAGAAACAGAGCAAAAAGAGAACAAATATTAGGAAGAGAAGCGAGTGCTTTTATCTCATCTCTAATTCCTTTGAGGAGGTAGGAGTACTTAGATACTGAGTGTAATCTGAAGTCTGTTATTAACACCTCTCAGCTCCCAGATATTTAGTTGGTGTCTCTGTGGTTTATGTGCTAAAGAGCAGTAATTTCTGCAGAATCTCTGTATCCCCAAACTGAAAATGGAGAGGAAGGAGGAGGAGGATGATGATAATGGGCTTGTGACTCTGAGCTTTGGTAGATTTCCTGCTTGATCTGGGGCCAGTTGCTTTATCTTCCTGCCCCTGACTAGGAGGGATAACTGTGCTTCCTTTCCACCCACTTCCCTCTCATTCTAATAATAAAATGGAAAGGGAGATGTGGAGAAACTGGGACACGGCGAGAGGGCTGCCCAGCTCAGGAATGCGGCTTGCACCGGGCTTGAAGTGTTCTGCTTGCAACTTATGTTTTATACATGCAATATTTGGTGTTTAAACATGTCTTCCTTGAGGGACAGGATTAAGTCTGATTCTCCACCTACAGAAAGTTAACTGCTTTCTAGGAAGGCAGTGGAGTTATGCCAATATGAAGCCAATATAAGAGAAGGGATCGCAGATTTGTCCCTTCTATTGGACCTTTTCCTGCTGGTCCTTCTTTTCTGCGCCAAAACTCATCTTGGGAAATAAATCAAACTATCAAACTGAAAAACTGGTCCTGCTTCCAAGCATTACTTGGTGCTTATCTTCGTTTTAGATTTCTGTTTACTGGTATTTATTATGTCTCAGACTTATGGTTCAGCCTCCAAATTCTTCCCAACAGATGGCAAGGCAGGATGTACAGGAGTAGTAAAATAAACAGGATAAATGCACAACTGCCCATATGTCTGAGAGGCTGATACACGTTTATGACTTCAGAACAAAAGGGTGTTTGCAGCAGAGAACACCAGTGCTGGGCATGACTTCATGGTTTTTTCTGCCTTGTTCTGAAGTCTCTCACTTTTTCAGTGCGTTTTGATCAGTTAAATTGTCAGATATTTTGTCCTCCCTCTTCTACTCCCAGATAGTTCTTTCTCTTAGTTATTTGTCTCCACTCCTGAAGTACATCAGCTCATTCGATCTTCAACATTTTAACACAGAAGGTGGCTTTGTCCTGAGCTTCAGCTCATATTTTTTCTTTCAGTGTGGTTGTGGCTCTTTTGAGGGGCACACAGAGGTGCTGGGGATCACAGCAACATTTGAGGCTTTCTCTATATTGAGATTTATCATAATATTAATGACAAGCAGCCTCTCTACTATCTCAAAATAGCAAGCCTCCGGGCAAGCTGCCTGCAGGATGGATAGCCCAGCCTAGACAGACTTTGCTAGATTTCCCTTCAGATCTGGGGGCATTTTTGCCAGTTGTTGCATGCTGGGAGTCAAATGCAGTGGGAGCATTGGAGCAGTTCTTGATTTAGCCTGGCAGATAGTCCAGCCCCTCTTTCCCCTCCTTCCCATGGCAGCCTGTCATCTCAACATCTTTGTTCTCTTCCTCTTTTTTCCTCCCCTTGCCAAATGTTGTAACCTTCCTTCTGCTGAAGAGATACCTTTGAAATTAGCTCCTCGATGACAGTGCATGAGTCCTTCTCTAGAAAATAAGTATACACTGCCCTGGGTAGAAAATTAAGATTTTTAATTTATTTTCTTAACTCTTGACCATCTCTGTGCCATCCTGCCAATGAAAAATGTGTAATCACTTACTTGTCCAAAGGTATAGTCTGGGTTCTCTTTTTCTCTACCTGTTTTACTCTTTTCCCAGGCTTTATCCAGGCTCCTGCCTACTTAACAAATAACTCTGTAAATTCATCTTCAATAGAATTGAGTCATTTCTTGTCAAATGTAATCCATGAAGGAATGATAGATTATAAACACACACGGTCGTGGTATGAAGAGATGGGTGAAGGGAGAGCACGTTATGGAATTACAGTATTTCCTGTACCAATTGCCAAGCCCTGATACAAATTAACCTCTTTTATTGTTCTTTTTCAAGCATTCCGCCTTTTAATTGCTGTTTTGGAATCGTGCCACTTAGTTGTGCCCTTTGAATGTTTCTCACTTAGCCAGTCCTGTTAGCTTGATAATGCCAAATGTTTCTGAGATATTCAGAAGCACTGAACATCCCCTGCTCGAGTGGGAGAGGGACCCAGCTCAGGCAGGAATTAGCACCCTTGTTTAGCTGCCAGGGGTTTTTTTTCAGATTAAGTTAATAACCATTTTTAAGTCACTGCCAATTCTCTACCGGGGTTTCAGATCAGTTGTCTCCCATTTATACTTTTTAAATGATGCAGTTTTGTGTGGAATATGGATGACTGGATGTTTTGTCCTGTCCAAATATATAGCATTCAATAACACTGGGGTTGTTATTGTCTTCCTTGCATCCCAGAGGCACAGTTTATCTCTTGGTGCTGCAAGGCATTAAAAAGGAACCATGGCATGTCGCAATTATGACTTGAAATAGGATCTTGCCAGAGGAACATTGCCTAAATGTAATCAAATCTAAACTGTAACTTATAGCAAATACCTATCAGGGCTGTGCACACCTATCTCACAGCTCACTGCCTATCAGAGATAGCTGATAGCCAGGCACTGGATGATTGTGTTGGGAGAATTGTTGTGCTGTTGGGGTATTTTAGAGTTCAGCCCCCAGCATTCAGCTGCCTGCAAGCAAATGAAATAACGAACTCTCAATGCTGGAAGGCCTTGTGACTATTTAGGCTGAGCTTTCAAAGGTACCAGATATGAAAGTTTGTGATACTCCTCCGTGCATGACTCACTAATGGCAGTAGTGGGCTTTAATCATCTTTGTCCAGTGGATATTCTAAATTCAAGTAAGCCACAGCAATGCTCCTTTACATAATGCATATATTTTAATGCAAAATTCGCCAGACTTGGTTTCTTTGTGTGTTGGACTGGTTTTAGCCAGATGATGAAACAGCAAGTTGCATTGTCACATCACATTTTCATCCACGGGGATTGTGAACAGGGTTGAATCCCTCAAATTCACTGAACAGAGCCCTGTTACTGGAGCCAATGAAGCCAATAACCCAAAATGGATTGTTAAACTCCAGATACGGCTCTGCTGAGTGTGGGAAGGGGATTTGCAGGCAGCTGTGAACTCCCCAAACTTCAGGAATTTGATTTCCCTGCAGAGGGAGAGCCCCAGACTCTGCTTCCTCCCAGATTTAACATCCCCTGTTCCCATTCTGCCACCTGATGTACACCTGGCTGAAGGCAGGTTATTCTGTACAGATGGAGCTCAGGACTATTTCAACTGGGTTTTATTAGGGGAGCTGTTGGAAAATTTCAGTATCAAGCACAGCTTTCCTAAACATGATAAAACATCAATTATTAAATCTGGGAGCTCAGTAACAGTTGGGAATAGTTTCTTACAACCGAGTTGCTAACCCAAACCAGTTGGGTCCTTACCCTCATCCTTCTGCCAGCCAGCAGGGGCTCAGTTATTTGCCATGACAGGGATTTGGGGGTCACCAGAGTGCTCTTTGCAGACAGACTGACCCCTTCCAGATGGAGCAGTAGGACACAGCCAGCCCCAGTCCAAAAGCCCCTCTGCACACACTGAACCCAAGCCAATGAACGTAGCAAGGGGCTGAGATTCTTGGCTCATGCTTGGAGCTGCTTGGATGTTCCCATCTTGTGTTTGGATCAGAGCTGGTCCACGTTCCCCCAGCTCTGCCCACTGTGAAAACACATTTCTGTCTGTCAATAAAAGATGCTCCAAGACAGGGAGCAGACTCTCCAAAGGGTGAGGCTTCTGACCTCTATCTATTGAACTGAGAGTCAGCCAAATTTCATTTTTTGAAGTTACTTGGGTGTTTCAAAAGATATTTATCCAAGACTATGCCAATACCTGCTGACTGTGAGGTTAAACATCCCGTGGTTTGCTCCAGAGGATGGGAAGCTTTTCTCCTTTGCTCTGCACGTTTTGCTGTGCTCTTGTCCTTGCCTTTAGCGCTGACAAACGCAGACGGTTCCGAGGTGCTTTGGGATCCTTAAAGATGCAGAACCTGAAATAAACCATGCAACATTTAGGAATGATGTTCACAGCACCACTTCTAATTACAGCCCTTCGAACAATTCATTTGCGGTGTCCCGCTATGGTTGTGCTTATTAAAACAGAATCCTCTTTATAGTTTGGTAGCAAATTAAGAGGGGAAAAACACAGCTATCCTGTTCCATCCATGCCTTTGAAAGAGGTTTACCTTCATAATTTGCTTTCTAGGGATATTTCCCTTTCTTTCGCTTGTGCTCCTGCTCTGAGTTTTTAATGACTTACTTGGTGTCTCTTGGTAGCCATTTCCCAGTGACCTTTTTGCTCATTTTATTTTAATTTCTGTGTATAAATGGCAGCATTCTAGCTGGAGACATTCTTTGGGCACAGCGCAAAAACCCCATAGGGAAGGAAAAACAGGCCAGAAATTTTCCACCTGAATTTGAAGCATTAACCCCGGGCTTTGGCCACACAAAGAGCCAGCACGCCAGAGCTGGACCCTGGTCCAGGATCAGGGCCAGAGCTGGGCAGCAGGACCTCACCATCAGCATCTCCAGGCATCAGCCCTGGATGCAGCTACTCCCACAGGTTATCCCATTTTCTGGCATGACTGCTGTGCCCCGGGAGGGCTGGGCAAGTGCTTGCAGCTGGCCAGAATATGGGAACACAGCTCCTAATGCTGATTTTATAGCATTAATGTGCACCTGTTTTGGTGGCCAACTGGCACCGTGCTCAGCCTAAAATGTCTGTGTAAGCTCTGCATTAAAAGAGGCATCAGAATTAGCGTGTATCAAACATGTCATTAGACACGTGCCTGGTAGACATAATGCAGGATAATGAATATGATCACAAGAATAAATTAATAACCGAAAATATTTTTTATACATGTGCACACTTAAAACAGGGTAGGAACTAAGTGACACTTGTGTCACCAGTTTATAATTAAAATGCAGTGCTTGAATGGAAATGTAAGCTTCAATTAGCCAGCACGACCCTGCTTCCGGCTTTACTTCCCACTGAAAAGCAACGATAACAAGCTCACATTTATTATCAGAGTTTTTCCTGGAGCTGTGCACTGAAACATGCTCACATCTGAGCCCTTTCACTGAAGACATTTTTTCGCTTCAGCAGTTTGGCATGCCATACAAAGGCTCTCTGATTTTTAGTGATGTTCACCTCCTCTTACATAAAAATGTTTTCTGTGCATATTATTTGGTTTTAGTTAAAGTCCAGGTGCACGGGTTACTGAAGAACCAAAGGGATGGCTCATCACAGAGCACAATGGGTAATTATTGCTGGGCTTCACTGTATTGCACAGACAAATCCTTTCTTGGAGCTCAGCATTGTGGCTGTGAGAAAGAAAATACCTATGATGCAGCCCAAAGTCCTACAAGGGTAAGAATAGATCCTGTGGGAGATGCTTTGCCCATTTCATTTTTAACTCTCTCAAGGGACAGAGCTTCACAGTTTTGTTTAGAGACACTGTTTTGCATTTTAATTTCACCAGTGGGAAGTTAATACATATATAAATTATGAGGTCTCATGTGTTCCCATTTCATCCCAAGAGGATGTTAGGCTTTTTGTAAAATGGCTAAATAATTCTCTGGGTTCTGCCCCCCATTAAAACCAAGATTTATCTTGATTTATGATCCAAATTTTGCTGCTGCCTTGCCTGAGGATTGAGCTTAATTTCTGCAAGAGAGGGCAGAGTCCTTGGCTGTGCAGGCAGGAAGAAAACTCATTTGTCTCCTGCCCAACCCCACACTTTGGGTACCTGGCTCAGCGCTCCATGTGGGGGACAGAGCCATCCACAGGAGATCCAGATCCTTGAGGTGCCTTTGGGGAGATCCTGGCATATCCCCAGTCCCCCCAAAATAGGAACCTCTTAGTCTAGGACTCACTCAGCCTTGTGTTCATGCTGGAGGTACCTTTTGGGCATTTTAAAAACCGTTCAAATTGGTCCATGTGCAGACAAGGCTGCAGGAACCTGGGACCCAAATAACGAGGACAGGGAATGGCCCCCTCAGCCAGGGCTCAGGAGAGCTGGTGAAAAGCACACAAACCCCAACAGCCCCAAAATGTCAAGACTGAGCGGCTGAGCCTCAGAAAGTGTATTTAAGGAATATGTCCTCTCTGACAGAGATGGACCAAATGTCCACACAAATATCTTTTGCAATGCCCCCTCCAATATTTTAAGCAATTTCTACAGGCAGAATTCTTGTGATGTAGGAGTGGATGTCAAGCCAGGATATCTCAACTCAGAATAGATGTGTGCTCTTAGCTTTGGGTCAGGCAGTGACGTGTGCTGGAGTTAGAGCCTCCAGGAACTCTTCAAGTTGTAAAACCTACAAAGCTCCTGGTTTTTCACTGGTGCTGTTCACATGGGACAGAGTGACCTCTCCAGAAAGCCCTTCCAACAGCAGCCGCAGTCTCTCTCAATAGCATTTAATAACTACCCATGGAGAAAATTACACTCTATTTAAAAGGCCAGAAAAATCATCTTCAGTTTAACTCTGCTGACTTTGGTAGAATTACACCAGAAAAGAGTTCTCTCTGATTTCCTTTCCCATACTAATGTTCAGTAGCTGGGCATAAAAAGCCTTTCCAAGGCAGATTAAACAAGTCCAAATGGTGAAATATTCTTTTAATTTTCTTTCACACACGTTATTTTAGGTGTAGCTTGGAACTCTGCCCTTACGAGAGGCATCCCTTTAAATATTTATACAGCATCAATATGTAGCCACCTTCATACGTTTTTAATGATATGTTCCTTTCTAAATTAACCATTAGATAACCCCGTCCTGTGGTGTTCTGTGTTTTGCACTGCATTTACCCTACTCCTGGATTTTTATTTTTTATTTCTCCGTGGAACAATGAAGATGTCAAGGCAGTGCAGATTCCAGGGGCACCGTGGAAATGAAATTCTTGGAGCACCACTGCTGTTGCCATGTGGACACACACTCAATAGCAACTCTGTGCTGCCCTGCAAGCCAAGGGGATGCAGCCCCAGCCCCACTGCTGGGCCCTGGCAGTTCAGTGCCAGAACAATTCCTTGCTCCTGGAAATGTAGCTTCCAGGATTGGGGAAAAAATATTGAAGCAAATCCAAGCAAAGGAGGGGCAGGAAGAGATATCTCCATTTTGAGGCTCTCCTCAAGAACCAGTAGGCTTCTGGATCTTCCAGAGTTTTTTTCTCTTTTTATTTTTTCTTCTTAATTGTGTTTTTAAGATGCTCCAATGTGCCAAGGTGAACAGGACCAACTGCATCAGCCCAGTCAAAGATCTTTTTCTCATGATCTTTGATCCAGCCTAAAAACCCACAGATGAGTAAAAGTGTTGGTACAAGCCATGGGTTTTTATAACTCTGGGAGTTTTGAGTCCTGTTTAATTACACCACATTATCATAGCAAAGCAGTTTCTGCAAAAGCTGCTCGTGGCTTGTTTCCCCTCCCTCCCGAGGGGACCACAGGGGATGGCTGCACCACGAGATTATTGCTGCAGAACCCAATCCTTAGCAAAGCCTCAGCAGACAGACAGAAACACAGCACACCTCTCCCAGCTTTGCAACAGAGATTATTCATTCCCCTGACCAAAAATAAGGGGACATCAGAGTTTATCCCATGCCCTATTATACTGAAAAATATTCCCACATGCTGCTTCACCAGGAAGAGTAGAGCTGTAGTCCAACCTCTCCTCCTCTGAAGGGGGCCTTGCCCTGTACTTGTTTTGCAAGTACGAGGTTCAGTTAAGTCAGCAGAGATTTTCTCTGAGGATAATGGGCTGAAGGAAGCACTGAAATGCAATTTCCCTGAGTTGCAGGGTACTGGAGGCAGAGATTGAGTCACCAGCAGAGCCCTTCCAGCGCCGGAGCGGCTCCGCGGCTGCGGCTCGGTCCCAGGCAGGATGGCACCATCCCCTCACTGCAGACAAGGCACCTGCAAAAGGCACAGGGGGGCTTTTCTGTCTTCCTCCAGTGAAGCAAGTCTGGTAGGGTTTGGCTGCAGCAGTGCCTTGGTTTCTGGGTTTTTAAATGCACTGGTAAAGGGACATTGTTTGCTCCAAACAAAAGCTGCCTGGGCTTGGCATTCCTGACAGGAGCCTGAGGAAAAGAAGCCAAGGCAGCAGCTGAAATCCAACAAAATGCTCCCCTCCACCACGGGAGAGGCAAGGTATGGCCAAGCTGAACTTGTGCTGTTATTCAAGGTTTTCCTTTGGGTTGCAGAGGCAAATTTTTTCTGTGTGTTTGCTGCAAATATGTTTAATTCTCTCTGTTTTGGAGGCAAGTAGTCAATGCATCTGAAGTGCATACTTGACATATGTTTCTTTTCACATGCTGTCCTCCATTCATTTCATGCAGCAGATGCTCAGTTTACCACTTTAAATGTATTCTTATTTACTAGAAATTATTTTAGAAAATAGCTGTTTGGAACTAAACATTTCCAGCCCTTCTTTTGGGTGCAGGATGCTCCTTTTTGCAGCTGTCCTGGGTGGCTGCATGCAGATGTTGACAGGTTAATTTGCATTTGAAGAGCTGGGTGCAGTGAGCTAAGCAAGGGTTTTTCTTCCCTGCCTCTGAAGGCAGTCACTTCACACTCCTTGCCAAATTTAGCCCCGATGCTACTCTTCTTAATTAACTAGAGCAACATCCAAGCTGAGTTTGGCCCATTGTTAGCCAGCCATTTATTACAGGGTTGAATTAAACCCCTTGGCTGTGTAGGAGAAAGGCTTTTATTCTGAAAATTGATTGTACTGAAGTGAAACACAAGGACAGCCCTAATTCACAACAAGGTGGTAGGTACAAGCTGGTTTATCTGATTTCCTCTGCCCTGTCACCAGAAACTGCGAGTCCAACCTGGTTTTCCTGCTTGCTGCACACTGCTGAGGTCGGAAATGGTTTAGTAAAAAAGGAATCCTGATGTTAAGAGAATGTGCAGCTCACACTGCTCAATCCCCCTTCCCAGAGAGAATTCTTTTTCTTCTCGTTGTGGGTTTCTTTTTTCCCTTTAGAATAAGTTCGTATCAAGACTGTGAGCACAAAGACCCAGATTTAGACTTCAGTCCCTTCCATTGCTGTGGGAAAAGGCAGAAGTCCTGATGCACAGCCCTGCTGTCAGCCTCTAGGAGCTGTTGCTGCTGGTCTTTCATGTTCCTGATCCATCCACACTGGCTCAAAGCACAGACCAAAAGCTCCCATGCTGCAGCAGGGAGAGGAGCTGGCATTCAAAGAGCTGGAGCCCTGTCACCACCAAGGCCCCCTTTGCTTCCTCTTTGGTTTCTTTTCTTCCCTTTAGATGTTACAGAGCAGCCAAGGAAAGCTACATCCTGTGGGTATTAGAGCACTGAGCTGAACCTTCAGAGACATGGGAAGACATAATTAATGTTTTTCTGGTGTTTTTTCACCTTCTTTTCACCACACCTCTGTTCTCCCCTGCCTCATCCCTGCCATGATCTGCTGTGGGCAGATTCTGGTGTCGCTTCTTCCCCCCAAAATCTGGATTTCATCTCAGTTTGCTGTGCATCCCCCCGGCCAAGGGGATCATTGGGACAAAGTCACCCATCTGAGGGACAAAGTTACCCTTCTGAATTTATCAGTTTTGATGTTTATTTGCAGGGATTAAATGAACACTCGTAACATGTTGGATTCAGCCTTCATTCCTGGCAAAATTCTTCCTGGTCACAGTCAAATGCAAACTAATTCATCACCCCAACTGTGCATGAGGGAGGTGCTGGCACAGGGCACTGTCTCAAAGGGAAATGTTTGCTCCAGTCCATCATTTGCATCACACACGAAGCTTTTCTTGGAGATATCTTTGGGTTTTCTACGTAAGAACTTCAGGGGAGGGGCTGGGGATGGAGCATGTTGCTGTTAGACAGGAATGATTCAGGTACCCATGGAGACATGAGATCACTCTGCATTGTCACCAGCACAAGGAGATTACCTTATACAAGAATAACTAAGAATAGAATTTTTGACCTTCCATCTTTCCTTATCTGTAAACATTAGATCTGCAGAGCAGTGCAGCCCTGCTTGTCAACAAGGAGAAATAAAAGAAAAATAAAACTAATTTAAAACCCCACAGTGGCAGTGAAATAAATCCATGCATTTATCATTTCAAAGGTTCCCATCACTCCTGCCTCTTTTCCTGCAAAGTTTAAATGATTACATATTTTTATGTGTTATATTTACTCTCCTAAGGATAGAACACACTTTACAGAACCTCATATGGATAAAAAAGCATTTTCCTTTGGCACTGTTGCTTACAGTTAACACACACAAACCTGCACCTTGAGCTTTCCAAAACCTGTTTCATGCCATCAAATAAATTAATAGCATATGCAGAAATTTATTTTGAAGTCCTTAAAAGTTGAATGTTTATGACTTGAATTTTCCTTTTAAGGACTAGCATGGATCTCAGTGATTGGTGCAAGACTTTATCTGGTTCAGTAAAAAGGGGCAGATTCTTCACAACACTTGCACCTGCCCTGCTCCTGCCAGCACTAAAATTGGAGGTATTTGAATGAAAAAAAGGTCCTTAAAGTGAAGAAATGCAGGATGAGGTTCTCAGCTTACCATAACAGCTGGAAAGAATCTTGTAAAATGAAATTCAGCATCTGCTTCTGTAGATGTCTCAGGTTTTAAGTTTCTGAGGCAGAGGGTAATTTTTAAGCAGAATCTTAACTTGCACATACATGAATTATTTCTAGTGACTGGCTCAAAAATAGCGATTTGAGCCTGTGCAATGTGTTCACACAGGGCTGGAGTGTGGCCAGGCCTGGGGACACAGAACTTTCTGCACACACCTGGATCATGTACCCCACCTTGTGTCCCTGCAGTGTGAGCTGGGGACACGCTCTGAGTGTCCCTTGTCCCTGCCTGGGCATGGCTCCTCAGGGAACAGCCAGAGCTTGGGGTGCTGATGAGCTCTGAGCCAGAGTCTGGAGTCACTGGAGGCCAAAGGCAAAGTGCTGTCCCCTGGGAGCAGGGGCTCATCAGGCTGAGTGACTCAGAGGTGCAGCTGTCACAGCCTCCCTGGCTCCTCCTGTGATGGAACAGCTCAGACACCGTGCTGGGCTTGGGCCTCGAATCACCATCCAAACCTTGGTGCTCAGGCTCCTTCTTTGCTTCATGAGGAGAAAGGACTTTGTCCTTCTCTGAGAAGAAAAAGGAGGCTGTGGGAAAGGTGTGGGGAAAGCAGCTCCCAGATTCTCACTCATGAAAACATTGTTAGAAAAAAAAAATCCAAGATAAAAACACATTAAAGCACGAGGGGATGGCACTATCCCTGCTGGAGCCCCCCAGCAGTCCATGAAGGGACCCCTGGTGTATCCAGCACTTGCAGGACATGTCTGCTAGGATTGTGGGGAGCTGCTGCAGGAAAGCACTGATGTCTCTTGAGGGCACAGCTCTCCAGAGCCTGCAGGAGTGGGTCTGCAGAGGAGTTCAGGTGATGCTGTGCCTAAAAAATCAAAGCTCAGCCTACAAACCAACCCCAGCACCCTGGACAATAAATAACACCTGTGATGGTGTTCACAGGGGTCTGAGGATGAAGGAAGAGATGAGGATCTGACTCCATGTTATAGAAGGCTTGATTTATTATTTTATCATATATATTATATTAAAACTGTACTAAAAGAATAGAAGAAAGGATTTCAGCAGAAGGCTGGCTAAGAATAGAATAAGAAAGAATGATAACAAAGGCTTGTGGCTTGGACAGAGAGTCTGAGCCAGCTGACTGTGATTGGCCATTAATTAGAAACAACCACATGAGACCAATCCCAGATGCACCTGTTGCATTCCACAGCAGCAGATAATCAATGTTTACATTTTGTTCCTGAGGCCTCTCAGCTTCTCAGGAGGAAAAATCCTAAGGAAAGGATTTTTCATAAAAGATGTCTGTGACAGACACCAAAGAGCAGAGTCAGGAGCTGGACCCTCATGGTGAGCAGGCTGACATCAGCCCTTCCCTTTCCTGCCCAGAGGGTTCTTTGGGGCTGTGCCCATCCCCAGGGATGGACATCCCATCTCAGAGCCTGGAGTCAGCAGTGCAGGAGAGCCCTGCCCTGCCCTGGCAGCAGCACCAGAGCTCACTGATGCAGCAGATCCTCACTCCCAGCTGGTATTTGCTGGCCATAACCCGGTGATTCCAGTCTGTGGAGCAGAAGTAATCCACAGTCACTGGGCAAACTTTGTCCAGAGCTTATTTGGGAGAGAAAGCCCTGCTGCATGCTGCTGGGTGCAGGAGAGCTGCTGAGGCTGGGTGATGTTTCATGACTGAGTATTTTTAGAGCCATCCTATAGTGCAGGATTTTTAACTTCCATTTCACAGCCCTTGAAGCCTGGCAAACTTTCATTAACATTTGATGCCTTGAAGTCATGCAAGGTCTGGGGGGAAAGGGAGGGGAAGGAGGGAAAAGGAGCACACCTTTTTGGAGCAAAGTTGCTGGGAAGCTTAGAAAAAGCCTTCAGCCCCTCCTTTTTGTACCAGGTGGTTTTAAAGGACCCCAACCACTCAGAAAACGAAACTGGAATTCCAAATCATGGCAAGGTGGAAGAGTGAAAACACCTAGAGTTTCTCAGGCCCCTAGGGAGTTGAACCCCACCACCCTGAAAGGATTATGCCTCTCTTCTTTGCCCTTTATCAGGCAACTTTGCTTATACAGGGCTGTTTGACCCATGAATCCCCAAATTATTTATAAGCCATGAGGCATCCATCCTGGAGCAGAGAGCATGAGCCATGGAGAAGTCAAAGGATTTGCTCCCAGTTCCCTCACTGCCATTTCTGCTCAGCACAAAGTAAGGCTTTTTTTGCCCAAAGTTATAACCAATGAAAACTGTGCTTCCCTGGCTACAAGGCAGACTTTCAACTGGAAAATAAGTTAACAGAAACTCTATTTTTCCCCCCTCTAAATATTCCCACATGCACACACACACACAGAGCGTCTCTTCGTGCACACAACTGAGATTTTTCATAGGCTGAGGGAGTAGGAAGAAGAGACGTATTTTTGTCTCCTTGGCAAAAATATATTGGCAGCATCTCAGTGAGTTGTAAAGATTGAGTAAGTACCAGAGCACGGCCCCGTGAAGCAGGTTTTGGAAAGCTGCCCCTTGGCTGCCTCTGCCTGTGTGCCAGGGCCTGGCAGGGACACTGCCCAGGGGCACTCAGCCCCAGGGGCCCCAAGCAGCCCACCCAGGCTCCTGAGAGGAAGAGGAGCTTGCACTCCATGGAAATGAGGAGCTGTCAGCTCTGCACCACGCCAGAGGAGGTGTCTGAATGGGAGAGGAGCTGTAAATCCCCCCCTGGGCATGGCAGCGTTCCCTGAGCTGCTGCGCGGCTCCTGATGTGGCCCTGGCAGGAGGTGGCACCAAGGGTGACAGACTGGCCCTCCCCTGCTTCCTAAACGCAGGGGGAAATCAGGGCCCCAGTATAGGAGAGTCAGGGGTAGGATGGTCAGGATGGATGGAGAGCAGAGATCTCTGCAGCCAGGGCTGGAACTTGGGGTTTATTGCAAAGGGCCTGGGTGCAGGGCCCTGCTGGGAGCTGCAGCCACAGCTCAGAGCAGGCCCGAGAGGAGAGAGGGGCAGAGAGGATGAGAGAGAGGATGAGAGGGTAAGAGAGTAAGGGAGTAAAATGGGTAAGAGAGTAAAAGGGGTAAAAGAGCAAAAGTGTAAGAGAGCAAGGTTCCTGTTCCAGTACAATAAATCTTCTGTGTTGAATATTCTAATTCTCACTAACCAATCTAGTCCAAGATACAAATCCTATAGCATTTACATACAGCCTATAAGAATTATTACATTACCATTCTGTGTTACATTTTAAACCCTAAAAACTCCTCTTTGGGCCCCTCCTGCCAAGCTGTAGGGTCTGCTCTGACCCTTGGGCCTGTCTGCAGGCAGAGGGTGTTGTTCCATCAAAAGGGGATCACCTTCAGCAGCCACACCATTGTTTTCCAGTTGTTCAGTAACTGAGGGATCTCAAAGCTTGCTTTCATTTCAATCTCGCTTATAGCTTCCACATTCTCAAAATCTTTTGCCAGGCAATCACATTTATAAGACTTTCCTGTTTCATCTCTCCCAACAGCCCTGGATGTTGTTGTCCAAGGGCAGGGAAACACAAAGGGCTGAGGGGAGAAGAGTCAGTGGCACAGCAGACACCACACCAGGCACGGGCTACCTGCCCTTTGCCCAGTCTTTCCAGCAAAAGGAAAATGTTTTGGTTTTCTCCTCCCAGCTCTAAACATTCTTGGCTTATTCCAAGCCATCCCAGGACAGCAGAAGGCAGCGAGCATTTCTGGTTACAATGGCAGATGTGCCTGATGATGTGGGACTCTCACATGCATTATTTAAAGCAAATTCTGGGATTCTAAATTGGATTGCTCAAAGCTCCCATCACTACTGTCCTTCCCCAGTGCAGGTAGAGACATTTCATAGTAAAAACACAATCCTGAAATACTGAAAGTAAACTCAGAAATCTCGACCATAAAATATTTATGAGTCTGTGCTTTGGTGCATTGTAATTTTGCATGATATGTTTTGCTTTTCAAGACTGACTAGATTAAGGCTCTTCTGATTCATTAAACACATTTTCCCAAATGCTGTTTCTACAAATATTGTTGGGTCATTGTGTTTAGTTGCATTTATTAGCTGGTGTAACAAGGAACGTACATCTCCCATAAACCTGAGAGGAACCCACTTAAATGTGTTGCTCTGAATCTCAGCAGAGAAGAAAACAGTTCTCATGAATAATTAAAGCTTAAAGAGGTCATGCTGGTTTTGCAGCCTCATTTTTATTTGTCACTGCTTAGTTTGCATTAGGAAATAGGAAGTTTCAGGTGCAGGAGCCAAATGGAATCTCTTCTCCATGTGTTCATTTAAACAGATCTATTTGGTAGCTGTCTCCATTTTTATGTATTAGGTCATTTGTTAGCTATAGTGATTTAAATCAGTCCTGGGAATCAGAAAGTTTAAGGCTTTTAATTTTCATCAGGCAGTGGCTGTGCACCTCTTTGCCTTTGGGCAGGAAGGAGCACTGGCTCCTCAGCTGGGCAGGGCTGGGGTGCAGGCAGGGTGGGAATTCAGGAACACTGGGATTCAGCAGAGTTGGGATTCAGCACAGTTGGGATGCAGGCAGGGCTGGGATTCAGCAGGACTGGGATCCAGACAGGACTGGGACTCAGGCAGGGTGGGGATTCAGAAACAGTGGGATTCAGCAGGGCTGGGATATGACAGGGCTGGGATTCAGCATAGCTGGGATTCAGCAGGGCTGGGATGCAGTCAGGGCTGGGATTCAGGCAGGGTGGGAATTCAGGAACACTGGGATTCAGCAGGGCTGGGATACGACAGGGCTGGGATTTGGCAGGGCTGGGATGCAGGCAGGGCTCTCAGGGAGGACCTGGCTCACCCCCTGGTCCCCATCTCCACAGGCCCCCCCCAATCAGCCAAGCCCCTGCTCCTCTCCCACGCCCCCCACTCACCTCCAGCCACCCCCTGCCCACCCCTCCCATCTCCTCCTCAGCTCTCCCTCCCACTTTCTCCCAAGCTTCTTTTCCTCCTCCTCTGTGAACCACCTCCCATTCCTCCACATTCTGCCCCAAAGTTCTCCTTTGCTCTTTTTCTGCTCCTTTGCTCTTTTTTCACATTGCTCTGCGGCACCTTTCAGGTTGCAGGCACTGCTGGGAATCAGGAATAACCAAAGCAGTAGTAACTCTAATTCAAGTTTAAATCCTACATGCTGCCTTTATATTCCCTTCCAGGATTTAACAATGGCAAAATATTTTTGTTCCTTTCATTTTTCCCCACTGGAAGCTGCTCAGTCCCTCCACAGCTCTGCTATTTGTTCCCAAGGTTAGACATCAGCCCTGGGTATTCAGCCCGACAGCCTGCACAGCACTAATCTCTCCTGGTGGAGTCTCTCACACTGATACATCGTGCAGATGATTGCTGAGACCTTTGCCTTGCATTTCCCAAACCCAGCCATCAGCAGGGCTTGGCAGTTCCACCCCTTTCTCCCAACCTTTGGATTCCCTGTTGTCATCTGCCTTGTTTCTGTCCTGCATCACTGGCTGGGCATGATCAATCTCCAGAGGCCTGGCTTCTATGTATAACTCAACAAGCTGGCAGAGAGACCAGGAAGACTCATTTGTGTGCTCCAAAACGAATGGAGATCCAAGTCAAGGTCACTGCCTTCCAAAGACAGACACATTACAAGCATTCCTTTCAACTAAGATGATTTATGGACTCTTATTTCCCTATTGCTTCTTCAATATCCAACTATTTTTCTGAATGCCATCATCTGATGATGAATCTACATGGATTAAGAGATGTGGAATTGTTACAAGATTCCAGGAGTGTCCAAATATCCTGCATATTCCTAATCAATTCACTAAGAAGGTCCTGTATCACTCCTTTCCAGTGTAAACCTCATGCTTTTTCATTAAAAAACCCCAACTTTGCAATGTATGAATGAGCCAAAAGAAAGTTTGTGAAGGATGTCAGGTTAGAGACATTCCTGCTATTGGAGCTGACAATAATTCATGTAATGCAGAGAGGTAATTATTTAGTGCCTTGCAAGCTTCTGCTACACCAAGAGATCTCACCATCAATAATCAGAACAACCAATTATCAATTCTCAGTATTGATTGCATCAATAATATTAACCATTTCCTCAATAATATCAATTGTATGAACGATTAATAATATGAACCATTTTTTTCTACTGACTTGATCTGGAAGGATTTTCCACCAGAGAAGAAGACACACCCTGTGCAAGCTACCCCGAACATACCCAAGGATTTCCCAGGTCCTCATTCTGGAGAGTTGTTTCTTAAATTTTAGGCTGCTATAAACCTTGCCTGGTGTGAAATGAAAATGTTTCAGAAAATGGAGGAGAAAATGGCAGTTTAACAGGGTTTAAAAGTAGAAATTAAGAATTGTAAGGCAACAGCGGGAGGTTGTGCACATATGAAAGTTGAAGTGGAAGAAAATAGAGGAGATTGACACCCCACATTGCACTGGGGGTGTTTCAGGTAGTTCAGGAGGCACCCCAGAGGTGACCATGGCAGTGATTCAAATTACAAACTCAGTAGGGATTTTGGAGAGACATCAATGTCCATTTGCTTGAATTCCACCCCCAGGAATTGCCAAGCCATGGGACAGGATGTGCAGGTGTGCTGTGATCCTCAAAGGTGAAGCCATCCAGCCCTGGTTGATCACAGGTTAATGAGGGAGAACTGATGACTTACCAAAGGAAGGGAAACCATATGGATAAAAACCAAACTGCCCCTTAAGGGAAACTTGATTCCAATTGTGCAGATGCAGGGGAAAGGCATGGTTTGACATTGTGAAAATAAACATGATTTGTCATTTTGCAGCATATGAACTTCACCAGGCTGAAGGAGGGCCTGTTCTCAGAACTGCACCCGATGCAGTTTGGCACTCCAGCCCTCTCACAGTCTGATGGACTGGCAGCAGCCTCCCAGGAGTACCACTGAATCTATCTCAGGGTCAAGAATACTGGGGGGAAAGAGCAGATTTTGGTGCAAATCCTGGCTAGATTCAGGCCAGCACCATTCATTTCCCACGCTGAGGTGTTGGGGTGGTGATGGTCCCTGTGGGGCCATTCACAGTTGTGAAAAACAACTCAGTCTCTGATATATTGTGCCAAAAGCACTGCCAGTTACTAAAGTACCTCTTTAAATTAAGGTGTTTGGAGCCAGAATGTAAGTAAGAGCTGGAAACTCATCAGAGGATGACTCTCAGTTCAGAGCTCTGATGGATGAAGGCTCTCACCTCAGAAGCCAACACCAGCTCCTCAAGTGTTAGACTAATTTTAGCTAAGGTAGAAAAGCCAGCTACAGAACGCTAATGGAGCTTTCTGTCCAAGCTCCAAATTCACTTGAAAAGGATGAGGAGGATTATATCAGCCACCCAGAAACAGCCTCAGCAAAGTGGCAGCAGAGAAAAATATGGAAGTGAGTGGTGAGACAAACTTCTGGGCTGCTGGATAAAGGACTGAGGCAGGAGATGCAGGACGAGCCGAGGTGTGAAGGCAGAACACAGCGAGTGTGGGCTGGGCTGGTGGAGAGAAAAGCAGACACAGAGAAGTGAGTTAGCAACCCCACGACAAACCAGGAATGCTGACAGTTCCTTGGGGCTGAGCCAGGCATGAGAATGCTCACCGTGGCAGGCCTGACTTGTGTCTGACTTGAAAATGTTCCTCAAATCACCAGTGTTGAACACAAATGTTCCTCCAGCAGGATCACCAGTGTTGCCCCAAAACAAGCACGGCATACCCAGCCTGAGGGATTGCCCCTGTTTCCCTGTGCTGTTGATTTACAAAATGCAAACTAAACATCAGGGCTGGAAGTTTGTCAGACTTTCTCCCCAGAAAACACAGAGACATTCCCTCAATAAGCTCTGTAAAAAGGAGCAACAAAAGAGACTAAAACAGAAGCCTCTGAAATTTGCCCCACTTTGCCATCCAAGCAGCAGCAGGAGAGGCTGTGGTTGATAAGGAGAAAATTGCAAATGTAGTAGGATGACCCATCAGCAGGACTTGTGGAATTCCACAGCACACTCTGTTATCTGCTGCTTGGCCAAGGAAAGGCAGCTGGGAAGGGACAGGAGCACTGTGAATAACCTCAGTCATTAATTCTATGACCAAAATGCTGGTTTACGGGGCAAACATTTGAAGAAACTGGAAAGTGAGGAGCCTAAACCAAGATGTAACATGCAACTCTCCCCTACTCTGCCTTTCCCTGGTACCTTTGGTATTCACTGTGGTAGCACAAGGACACTTGGTACTTTTGGCAGCAGTTTTGTAATGACTGAAGAGGATTCAAAGGACAGCAGCCAGACACTGTGATGTGTTTTATTAGCTCCCAGATGTGCAGGTGAGGTGAATCTTTGGGAAATGAGTTTTGCTGCCACAAGTTTTCTAACATCCCTCAAGGTCTCAAAATCTTATAATGGAACAAAGGGCTGTCATAGAGTATGAAAGGCATCTCTGGCAAAGCATCTTCTCTGAATCTGTTCATTTCTTACACAGAAATACAAATGCACAACATCTCTGATGATATTTGCCCAGCTGAAAACAGGAGGTCAGCTGCTGAGGCTGTGTGTTTTCCACATGAATTATAAGTGACTGAGCCTCTGTAGGCGTTTCCTGGGATATCTTCTGGTGTAGGTGATCCAGAACCTAGAGATGCTTTACCAGGCTGTATGAAACAGTGCTTGGTGCATCCTGGATTACAGAATGCCAAAAAAACCAAGAGTATTTTGCTCAGAGAGTAAAATTGTTCCTGCCAGAATTAGAAGTCAGAAGTGCTCCATCCATGAAGTGTCCAAGGCCAGGTTGGATGGGGCTTGGAGCAGCCTGGGACGGTGGAAGGTTGCTGGGACAAGATGGGCTTTAAGGTCCCTTCCAACCCAAACCATTCTGTCGTTCCATGAGCAGTGGATATTTTTTATCTCCTAACAAAGTACCCCTCCTGCCATGAGGCCAACTTCCTTGGGAAATGGTGAGCATCCCCTGGCACCTGGAGGAGCTCAGCCAAGGCCACAGAGAACTCAGGAGTGTTCAAAAAGGGGTTGCCATGTGTGTTCATGTGCCATGAAGGTCGAGCTGCCCAAGCAGGAACCTCTCCAGTCTGGAATTGGCACTCAGAGCAGAGGGGCCCACACCAGGCATGAGCTCCAGTGCAGTGTGAGAGCTGCAGAAACAGCAATGCAGGAACAGAGCAGCACAGCCTTCCTTCTGTGGGGCTGGGCTGGCCGAGGGGCTGTGAGCAACCTCTCCTCCAGCACACAGGGCAATGTCCAGGGAGAGGCTCCAGGCAGCAAAGGGAATCAGATCAAGCACTGCCACAGTGCAGGCAAGCTGGGGAACGCAGATTGAGATATTCTAAATACTGGAGAGTGGGGTGTAAGACTCTTCTCTCACAGAAAGGCTGCAGTAAATACAGGAGGGAGCATTTACTACGTGAAGGGAAGAGAATGGAGTGAGCACATCAATGACAAGATAAACCAAGACCTATTCCTGGAGAAAACCTGCTCCTGCCAGGCTGGGGGGGAATGGGGAGCACTGAATAAAGGCCAGGCAAGAGCTGCCTGCCAGCCCCAGCTCCTCTGCAGTGCGTGGGCAGCAGCAGCTGCTCCAGCAGCTCCTCCAGCTCCTCAGAGCCCTCCCGAGGTGCCGAGCACACCGGGAAGGTGTTCTGCCTTTAAAAGCCTTAAAGAGGAGCAAAATGGGGCAGGCAGCGAGTCCTGAGTGGCTGCTCCTCACCTGACACCAGGGCACTGCCAGGCAGCTCTGAGCAGCTGAAGGTCTGTAGGCAGCAGAGGGGGAGGACGGGGAAAAGGGGAAATTCATGTCACAGCAGAAGATAAGAAAATAAGAGACTGGAGGAGGAGTTTTGCTTTGCCCACCAGACAATTGAAAATAGATCAAAAGAAGAACCCAAAGGGTTTGTTTGAGATGACAGCTCCTAAGGAAGAAAGTGGGGCAAATTTCATACGTTTCAACATTTTAAAATAATTGTCTTTGTGCCTGGGAAGTAGATGGGAAGCAAACAAAAGGGAGTAGGCCAGATTCTGATATCACTGGGTGAGCCAGATTGGAGCCCAGTACAGGGAAATCAGAATCTGGCCCAAAAGGAGGCAGCTCCTCTCCCTGCAATGAGAAACAAGTGAGTTCTGAGGTAGGGAATGAAAGATAAAGGAAAAAAGGGCTTCTATAAGTGAAATAAAATATTCTTTTTTTCACAGTCTCCAGATCTGTAGAGAAACATGGTTAAGAGTAAGGATGGATTCCATTTAAAGACTCAGCTGAGCTGAATTTGCTTTGGCCTGACCATGACACACACCGGCAGCTTGTCCTGCCCATGGCACCAGGGTAGCCCACAGTTATGGGAATAAACTCCTACTCTTTTTATGTCCTGAGCATTCTCTGAACACAGGATCTACCCTGGCGAAAATATGACAATAACCCCAGGTACGAGCAGTGCTCTTCATCAAATTCATCTTCAGGATGAAACAAAAATACAAACTGTCATATGGACAAATTTCCAGGACTGGCAGGACTCCGAGGGTGTCAGACAGAATCTGTCTCAAAACCAGCCTGTGCTTTGAAGTTTCCAGCTCTTACAACAGCCAAACTTTTTTCAAAGGCAGACACCCAATAAATGTGTATTTAACCTCCTGAGGCTTCTTCCTCTGCTGGCTGCATCCTCCACGGTGGTGAAGGCGGCTCACAGCAGCATTGTGGAGAAGCAAATTCACATGAGGTGTGTTTTGCACATGACCTGCATCAATAGTTCATGATTTCTTTTATAATGACAGCATTAAACATCTCCAGGCAGAGGCCCGTGGGAGCTGTGCTCATTGGAGTAACTTAAGGACAGGCTTGTGAAACTCTCAGCAAGCAGCAGGAGACAAATAATCAAACTTGAGACAGCTTAACACACAAAGTTCCAAGCTACAGGAAAATATCTATTGCTGCTCCTTGTGGTCTGAGGGGAGAGCTCAGGACTACAATAACCCCTGTCTGGCCAGCAGCACCACAAAGCAGGTTTTGAAAGTAAAAGGAGGTGCACCCTCAAGTCCTCTTCTCGAGGGTTATTTTGTGACAAGAGGAAAGAAGGAAGCAAAGGCAGCAGCTGCATGTGCTGTGGTGTCAGCCCAGTGAGACAGGGGAGCTGTGCTGGTGGAAAATCAAACAAATGAACAACATACACAGATAGATATTTTTGTGGAGATGAACACTTTTTGGCATGTCTGATCTCCTTTGCTCACTATTGCTCAAATCAGTCAGCAAAGGGCTTCAGAACCTGTCAGCAGAGAAATCCTCCTAAGGAAGAAAATACACAACTGTTTCTCCTCTGCCCTGGCAGAGTCCAGCCCTGAGACACTCTCACTCCTATAAATAGAGGTGATGTCCAAGGGAAGTGTAAAGCCATGCCATTAAGGAAAGCCAGGCCTGCACGAGGTGCTGGGATGGACACTGTGTTCAGGCCACTTCTGTTACAGCAGCCCCACTCTGCTGTCACACTTTCCTTGTGGTCTGTGGCTCTGTCAGTCAGCCCTCTCTGTGCTGATGTATTCAGAAAACTTGTCATTTAACCATTCAGATATTCATGTGTTGCAGTAAATCAGGCTGACAGCTGGCTCTGGAACTGAGGCACAGTGTTTAATCACAGAATAGATGCAACAAGCAGAACCATCGGTCCAAATTTCCCCTGGTACCTTACTAATTGCCTTATTTTTAATATACAGTCAGCTCCTTGCAACTTGTATTCCCTGTTTCCACAGGCAACAGAGAAAAAAAACCAAGAGTATTTTGCTCAGAGAGTAAATTGTTTCTACCAGAATCAGAAGTCAGCCCCCAACAGCAGAGGTGCTCCATCCAGGAAGGGTCCAAGGCCAGGTTGGATGGGGTTTGGAGCAGCCTGGGATAGTGGAAGGTGTTGACAGCACTTGCTGTCAAATGATCCTGAAAATGATTTCATTTCATGTCTCCAAACCATTCCAAAAGTCCCACATTTGCCAGGAAGCAATGGGCTGCTTGGTGAGGTTTTGGGGTGGGTGCTGTGTGTGTATTTACCTGCCTGCAGGTGACTGCTGAAGCCAAGTGGCCACTTCTGCAGCTGAATTTCACAGCTCCCATCCCACCCATGCACCTCCACTGGGAGAATCCCCTGCTTCACACTATTAATAGTGTGCACGTGTGTGCCCCAGAGCTGCTGGAGAGCTGCAGGAATGGGGTGTGTAGGCAGGGGAGAGTTGGATCCAAGACACTGCACATATCTGGTGTCCCATGAGGAAACAAGAAAGGCTTCTGTACCAGGTCCCAAACCTTGCTTTCAAAGGTTAATAGTAATCCAGTGATCTTCGGAGCCACTCATCTTGGTGCAAATCCAAGTCAAGGTAATGGACCTCTCACTAGTCCTAAACACAGTTTTGGGGTGGATGGCTGTGTGTGTATTTATCTACCTGCAGGTGATTGCTGAAGCCAAGTGGCCACTTCTGCAGCTGAATTCCACAGCTCCCATCCCACCAGTGCAGCTCCTCTGGGAGAATCCCCTGCTTCACACTATTAATAGTGTGCACGTGTGTGCCCCAGAGCTGCTGGAGAGCTGCAGGAATGGGGTGTGTAGGCAGGGGAGAGTTGGATCCAAGACACTGCAAATGTCTGGTGTCCCATGAGGAAACAAGAAAGGCTTCTCCACCAGGTCCCAAACCCAGTGTTTTCTGCATAAGGAGGGCTGGCAGCTGGAAGGGTTAAGGGTGCAGGAGGTGATGGAGCAGGAGGGAGCAGCCCAGCCCCTCTCCCCCACTGCTATCAGATATTCCTCCCTCAGCCCTGCTCAGCACGGGCAGACACAAATCCCTATTGACAGAAGTCCCCTGCAGACAGGGCCCTCTGCTGCAGAGCTGCTCCAGTCTGCAGTGCTGGAAACCTATTTTAAATGACAACACAGCAGTAGTGCTATGGGAAGATCTTGTTGTGTAGAGTTTTCAAGATCAGGGCAGGGAGAAAACAAAAGTACAGCCTTGTATTGACAAATATTGTCAGACATTTGAGGACTCTGTTTTCCAGTGCTGGTTGGTGCAAACACTTCCAAGGCATCAGGGAATGTTGGCATTGATAAACACTAACCACAGGAAATGGCTGTTCTCAGACATGGCTGATGGTATGGACAATAACAGGATCATGCATGGCTACCAAATTAATGAGCATTTACATCCTAAGCATTAATCTTCACTCTCAATCATCAAAAAATAAAAACCCAAAGAACAATCTGCAGTGGTAGAGGCAGGATTATTAAAGGATTATTTGAGAAAGAGCAAGGAGAAGGCAGGATGTCATCAGAATGTGGGATCACTACTTTGATTTGCTGTTGAAATCTCTATGTATTTTGAGATCTCAAAGCCCAAAACAAAGCTTAATCTTCACTTAGGCACTACAGTTGCCTCCCTTATCATGTTATCTGAGTACATCACACTCTAATTATAGTTGTCTGAACAACACTTAGTGAGATTGGGAAGTACTAACCTTGCCAGAGAAGCCCTTGAACACAGAGCAGAACCAAGTCAGAAATGCTTTTTAGTTCCTAATTGCCAGCTAAGTATGCTGCAACCAGTGGAAAAAAAATTGTTCTAACACCATCAACAGCACTTCAGAAAATTTACCTCTTCATTATCATTAATGCAGATCCTGAAGTCCTGGCTCAAAATTCAGAACAAAGTTTTTGTTATTATGAGGAGAAAAAATGCATTCTAATATTTGTATTTCTAAAAGCATCATTAAAAACGTATCAGTAATCATTCAAAGAAAGAAGTAATACTTACAGCATCTCAGTGGGATATTATATCTCACTCTCAAGAGGTATCCAGAAGAGCTTCTCAATATTTTAGTATCTGTTAGGCAGTGATTGCAGTTTATTTATCTCTCTCTCTAGTGGGTACAGCAGTAGGAGTTAAATATTCCATCTTCCTCTCCCAAGGATGTAAGGGACTGTATCCCCAAACTCAGGCAAGAAGGAAAATCTCTGTCCCCCATCCTTTCCTGGTGGGAAATGGCTTTGTGTGCCTCTGTGAGTGTGGACCTGTGGCCACATTTGCCTGCACATTTCTTCAGGGCAGCTCCTGAGAAGCCTTGGAGAAAAGCTTCAAACAGCTCAGCCCTCGTGCAGGTGCTTGCAGAATGATTGTTACTGGGTTTCATTGAGGTTTTCCTTTTCTGCCACCTCTGCCATTCCATGACTTTTATTCTTTATGCATTGCTTTACATGCCAGGGCATGGAGATGAATATCCCACCAAAGCCCAGCTTTGACTTGCTCCTATTTTTTATGTATCAGTACAACTCAGACTCTGCTGTCAGCTTTTAGAGCTGACCACTGCTTCAGTAGCTTCTCCAGCTAGTTTTAATTTTTAATTTTTGCCAAATCTGAATTTCAAAGTCCATCCTTATGAAGAAGTATTGTTACTTTTCCTAGCAAGCCTTTATTTCAGATACTTTGTGGCTTGAAAGAGGCCTCAACACTGTGTAGATCACCAGAGGTCTTGATAGCAACTTCAAGCCTTGCTGAGAGTTTAATAAGCTGGTGCTGAATTACATTGCACTTGTTAAGTTTATAGAAAAAAAGTTATTCAGTCTGCTGCTGTTATTAGCTATCAAACATCACAGACACTAGAGAGGACCCTTAACCAGTATCTCTGGTCTGAACTACATAAAAAGTACTGAGGAGAATATTTTGAATTCCTAGGCTTTGATACAGGTCCAAATTTCACAGTCATTTCCAATTTCTATAATAAATTAGCCAGATAAATAATGACCAATTAATAATGACCAATCCCAGTATTCCTAAAAACTGAAAATAGAAAGGAACTTTCAAGTTCATGCAGATTTTTTAAATTTTTTGGGGTGGGGGGGGCAGGGCAGAGAGGTGATTAACCTGTTTTTTACCTCTGATTAACCTGTTTTTTACCTCTGCTAGTCTTGCTAATGCTCTTTCATGTGAGAGGCTGTAAATAGAAGAGCCAGGAAATGAAGGTCTCACCAGTGCTGTGCTGCTGGTGCGTTCCAGCCCTGCTGGGGCAGGAATGGCTTCATGGCCTGTCTGAAAGTTCTGCTGAGGGGCCCATTTCACTCAGCAGTTCAATTACGTTGAGCCATTTCACAGAGCCCAAAGCCCTCCATCAGTCCATCAGTGCTGCAACACAAGAGGCTTGGGGAATATTTCAGTCTTGCAGACTCCTCATCTGTGGAGTTTCTGGGGTGAGGTGTTTGTTTGGGCTGTTGCCATGTCCACACTCGGGGAACGTGCAAGAGGAGCCTGTGGTGGGGACACTGAGCTCCCTCCTTCAGGCCTCTCCCTGCCTGCCCTGCAGCTCAGTCACCTGCCATGCCTCTGCTTTTAGATCAGCTCTGGGTAAACTCAGCCAATTACCTTAACCTTTACTGGAGGTTATTACTGGAGGAAATTTATTATTTATTTATTTTATTATTGGAGGAAAATTATTTAGATTTATTGGAGGACCACAGAATCATGGAATGGTTTGGGTTTAAAGGGATCTTAAAGCTCACCCAGTTCCACCCACACCTTCCACTAACCAAGGCTGCCACATCAAACCTGGTCTTGGACACTTCAAAGGATGGGGCAGCCACAGCTTCTCTGAGCACAGGGAGGAATTTCACCCTTTATCTCCTCTAACCCTGCCTTCTGTCAGTGTGAGGACACAGAACACAACACCTAGAGACAGACAAGGTGTGCAGGCTGAGGTGGCCCCACCCATACACACACAACACAGTCATTGAGAAGCCTATTTCCACAGAAATTAGGATGGGAAAATTATTTAGATTTTTCCTTAATAAATAGAGAGAATAAAAATCACACTGTGAATGTATTTCCTGTAAATTGCACACCTTTATGGAGAGACTTGATGAAATGACCATCCAGTCTCAGAGGCTCTGTAATGCTGGGGGTGATTGTGTGAACTGCCATTAAAATAAACACTGGGATCTTTAAAATGTGAGTTTTGCATTGCCTTGAGGAGCAGCAGCCCCTGTGGATGCACAGGCTCTGCAGGAGCAGCCCAGCTGCAGTGCTCTCCCCACCTGGCAGCCAGGACAGGTGTGTCACTCCCAGATGTGACATGAGCCACTTGCATCTTGTTCCCCACAGCCTTTGAAGTGCTGTGCAGAGAAAGCCTGAGCTGCTGCTGCTGCAATTAGAGCTGATACATCATTTACTGGGAGAATTTAATGCGCTGTAGTAGCAAACCTGCAGTTGACACTCACAGGGTGCAATTTAAATCCTCTGGATTAGTAATTCTTTTGAGATTTTTGTAATCATTGGTAATAGGTAGTGAAATAAATCCACATTTATATCCTACAGACTGCAGCTGTGCTTCTGTTAAAGTAGTATTAAGTGATGGGTTTTAAATCCTTCTGCCAGCTCGAGCTGTAAGCGCTGAGGCTCCTGTGCAGGGATAACTGAGCCTGGGTGATGTGTTTCCGAGCAGGAGAGCTCTGGTTAATGAATAATGAAAGCAGCACGGCACAATCAGAGCTCAGGGCTCGCTCCTGCAGGAAGCTCTCTGGGGAGAGCTCCCCGTGCAGCTCCCTGTGCCACAGCGACCCAGCTGCAGCTCACACTGTGGGTAACAGTGACAGGAAAGAGCACAAAATGCTCATGGACAGCTTTACCTACACAGACAAAGTGCTGAGGTGTCCAGTGAAGCAAGGGGTTTGTCCAGCCAGCTCTGGTGCTGTCCCTCCAGGGATCAGGAGTGCATCAGGAGTGCATGCTGTGCCCTGACTTTACTCCCAGTTAGCTAAACAAATATGCCATTAAAAGCTGAGCC
This sequence comes from Zonotrichia albicollis, assembly GCF_047830755.1. NCBI lineage: Eukaryota > Metazoa > Chordata > Aves > Passeriformes > Passerellidae > Zonotrichia > Zonotrichia albicollis. Next base: position 10,489,136 of record NC_133837.1, on the reverse strand, counting down.
AACCTTGAGTGGGACATAAGGGCTTCAACTGCAGCAGGAAGAGATTTATGGACTTGTTTTTGCAGCCTAGAAAGTAATTGAAGAGGGCTCAGACAATTCAGCATTTACTGGCACTTCACTGTGGTGAGATGGGAAGGGTGATGGGAGTGAGATTGGCCCTGGGAGCCCCAGCCATGGAGCAGGGACCCAGCCTGACAGCCACTCTGGGAACAAAAAGAAGCTTTGCAAACTCAGTATGCTTGTAAGATAAGCACAGTGCTGATAAAGTGAAGCACTTAGAGATTAAAAATCTCAAGAGGATGATAGAAGTGGCTGAAGGAAAGAGCCCAGGAATCCTGGCTGTCTCTTCATTCAGCCAATCTGCCCAAAATTCATTACTTCAGAGATGGTTAAAAAAAGCACATTTGCCTGGTTGTGTTCCTTATGGGTTCTGTTTGCTTTGTTTCCATCCAGGAATCTACAAAGGACATTGTTTCCGGATCAACCACTTCCCTGAGGACAATGACTACGACCACGACAGCTCAGAGTACCTTCTCCGTAAGTGAGCACTGACACCTAACACACAGATGGGGCTTCCCTGGGCTTCTCTTCTGCAGAGGGCAACCCCAGTTTTACTCACTGCAGACTGGCCCAAACTGGGCAGCACAGCCTAGTGGTGCCCACATGTCCAGTTCATGCAGCAGCTGACACAGCCACCACCCCTGGGATCCACACTTCAAGGTCATGGAATCATGGAATGGTTTGTGTTGGAAGGGACCTTAAAGACCATTTAGTTCCAACCCTCTTGCCATGGGGTTTCAAGGATTTTTTCCAGGGGAATGCTCACAATTTTGGTGCAGATGGTCTAAACATCATATGACAAATTTTCAAATGAAAACTGCAGCTATCTTGCCCAGATTTGCAAGGATATTTTACAGAGGGAGTATTTATAGGGTTAGTGTAACAAAACAGGTTTGAGGAGTGGGTTCCAGCCCATTAGGAAGCTTTACCAAATGCTTAAACCCAACCCTTACTCAAGCCTCAGCCTCTGCAGCTGGTGAGCCACATCCCCCTGCAGTGAAATCACTGCACTATAGGAAGGAAGCTGAAATTTCTGCAGGTAACAGCAAAATCCCAGCATGATCAGGGGCCATGGCTTCCCTGCCTGGCCAGCCAGCCACTGCTGCTCCACTCTGGCGTGGAATTCCCCCCAGAAGGGATCCCACCCACCAACCTGGGCCTTGGAATCAGGGCAGTTGTTTCATCCCCTCCACCTGACCATTCTCTCCGCTGATGGCAAGTCTTGGAACCCAACCATGAAGCCTGCAAAGTTGGAGTTGGATTCCCCTTCCCCAGAGGACTCCTTGCCTTGTTGTTCCTCGTGAACAAAAGAGCTGAGCAGCCAAGCTGAAAGCAGTGCCCTTTAGCAGGGAGAGGAGCTGCAGCTCACAAGGTGTTGGGAAATCAGGGAGCACAGACCAACGCTGCTGGCAAAGCAGAGAACTCCTCAATTACAATATTAATTACCTCAAACACCACTTAGAGAACCACTCTGCCCTTCTGCTCACTTCTGGGCAACAACTTCTTGTTGCTAAGACATGAAGAAGGGAAAAAAAATCTCTGAAAAGTTTGCCTCACCAGAAAACCCAGATGTTTTTTTCCTCTTTGCTCTTGTCGATTTAGATCAGTCACAGCACCCGGGTGACACGATTTCAGAGCTCAGGCAAAGGCAGAGTGTGAGCACAGCTGCATTTATCTTTCATAAAAAGCCTTGGAACTAATGTTAAATTGATGCCAAGTCAGCTTTAGGAAACAAACATCATTAGTAAAAGGAAAGAGGAATTAAGTAGCATCATGATAAAAGCACATTATGCCTTCTTTATATGGAGAAAAGTGAGAACTGGGAAAAACAGTCTCCAGCTCCACGTTAAGCTACGAGACTGGTAAATTGTTTGTAAGTGTGCTTGTGACGGGTGTTCCTAAAAGCTGTTTGCAAAAGTGACTAAGTACAGATCTTAAAAACAAGTTGGTCCAACCCTTTATGTCTTCTGCAAAATCAGTCTCTGGTGTCTCCCCCGCAGAGCAGAGCTCACCTCTCAGAGTCTGCACAAGACAAGGCTCCTTGGCTCTAACTTTCATAAGAAAACTGCAATTTCCCATGCACAGAGTTGATTTAGAGATTACTGAAAGGTATCATGTCTAAATCCAGAGGAGATGAGCTCATACCTATATGTAATAGGGACCAAATCATTGTCTAAGACAGCAGGATATTTGCATCCTGTTTCACAGGGACGTGACAGCCTCTGTCCTGTTTTTGCCCTCTGCAACACTTTTGCAGTCTATTGGCTCCATTCTCCACTATTTCTGGCCATCTCTTGGCACAGTTTCTCAGAGGGACATGTTAGGACTAATATTTATTTTTCCTGCCTGGCTTAGGCAAAGGCACCCACACTCATGTGTTTTGTGCTCCTGAAGCAGCAGCGTGAGGGGTCTCAGCCTCTTCCACAGCCCCCAGTTTAATTTGGGCTTCAGAGAAATGCAAACACTGTAGTGTTTGCAGGATCAAGCCCTGGTTCAAAACCCCATGAAAATCAGTGACAAAAATGACTGATTTTGGGAAACTTTGGTCTAGGGAGTGGGTAGAGGCAGGAGTTTGGATTTTGCCCTTTGGTGTTCAAGCTGCTCCCTACAAAACCAAGCGAACGACAGTGTGGGACAAGCTGAGACGTGCAGAGGAGCTCAGACAAGACCCTTCCTATTGAACCTTCCCCGTGGCAACACACTCCCATCTGTGTGTCTAAAATAATCCCCCTCACATGCCTGAGCAGGGCCCCAGTGAGCAGCAGATGTCCCAGTGCCAGCACGGACCCTGGGCTGCCACCGCATCCCCAGTGGCAAACGTGCCCTGGTTCCCTGTCCCTGCTTCCCTCTCTGCTGCTTCCCTGGTGTCTCCTTTTCCCTCTTTCCTGCTTCCTTCTCTCCTGCTTCCCTGTCTGCTGCTTCCCTGTCCCTGCTTCCCTGGTGTCTCCTGCTTCCCTGTCCCTGCTTACCTGTGCCTGCTTCCTTCTCTCCTGCTTCCCTGGTGTCTCCTGCTTCCCTCTCTTCTTCCTTCTCTCCTGCCTCTCTCCTGCTTTTCTCTCTCCTGCTTCCTTTTCCCCTGCTTCCCTGGTCTCCTCCTTCCCTGGTGTCTCCTGCTTCCCTGTCTCTTGCTTCCCTCTCTCCTGCTTCCCTGGTCTCCTGCTTCCTTCTCTCCTTCTTCCCTCTCTCCTGCTTCTCTCCTCTCCTGTTTCCCTCTCTCCTGCTTCCTTCTCTCCTTCTTCCCTCTCTCCTGCTTCTCTCCTCTCCTGTTTCCCTCTCTCCTGCTTCCATCCTCTCCTGCTTCCCTCTCTCCTGCTTCCCTCTCCCCTGCTTCCCTGTCTCCCTCTTCCCTCCTCTCCTGCTTCCCTCGTGTCTCCTTCTTCCCTGTCCCTGCTTCCCTCTTTCCTGCTTCCCTGGTATCGCCTGCTTCCCTATCTGCTCCTTCCCTGTCCCTGCTTCCCTTTCTCCTGCTTCCATCCTCTCCTTCCCTCTCTCCTCCTTCCCTCTCTCCTGCTTCCATCCTCTCCTCCTTCTCTCTCTCCTCCTTCCCTCTCTCCTCCTTCCTTGCTCTCTCTGGGCACACAGAACCCGATCTGTTCCCATCCAGCCCGGATCGCCGGCTCCTCTCCCTTGGCAGGAGGGGGATCCATCTCATCCTCGCTGTGCGCTGGGGATGTCGGGGCTCTGCTGCTCCGAGCAGGGGGACCCCGCTTCGGGGGCATTTCCACACGTTCGTGCCCTTCCTCGCTGCATGTAGGAGCATCCTCTTTGCAAAGCCATTCCCTCGGCTCCCGCCTTTGCGGAGATGAAAAGCCCGAGCCGAGCAGGGTTTGCAGCCCCATGGGGAGGAGCGGCTCCACCGGAGGAGGTGTCACCGCACATAGCGGTGCGCAGCAGGCGATGCGAACCGACAGGACGGTAAACAAGGGGGGGAGAAAAGCCAGGGAGAAAGCAAAAACCAGATTGCCTTAATGTTTTTTGATGTGCTGTCACTTTATTACCAGTATCAGGAGACATATGTAAATTCTACGTGGTACCTTATGAGCTTCCTTTGAAATTTCAGAGCTAAAAGTACACATTGTAAGAAAGAAATATACTGTGGAATTTTTCAGGAAGAGAACACTGTGTGTTTTGTTTCTCTTCTCATTAATTGCCTACTATAGAAAAATTATCTCTGAAATTTATTAGTAGAAATAGAACAAATAGAACAACCCATCCCATATATTTGGTGCATCTGACCAATGATATCACTGACCAAAGCTCCTTCCAATGATATTACTGAAGCATTTTGGGAAAGCTCCTTGATTTAACTGAAATCATTATAAACAGCATGACCATAAAGTGCAGGAAACAATATCCAGAAAGGGTGGGCCAGAGGCGATTTTGAGCCTTTACCCAGGGCACAAAAACAGACAGACAGAGATTTGGGATGCCTTAAAGTCCAGCAGCAGAGACTGACTTTGAATCTTTTTCTAACAATTGACTGAAAAAACTGACCCAAAAGCCAAGTGCTGTTAATTCCTAGCACTCATGTAGGAATACACCCAGGCCAAGGGAACAGGCTCTCGCCTCTCAGCAGGCTTTGCCCAGAGCCCTTCCACCCACTCCCATCGGTGGCGTTTGGCAGTTCCTGCCAGACGCTGCCTGAATAGCAATGCGCCCGCCTGGCCCGGCTTCAGATCCGGCTGGAAAATGCCCCAGCTGTGAAGGACACGTGCAGCGACGCTGCCAGTTTGGGAAAGGATGGACTTTTCTCGCTCTTACAGATCGATACAGGCAGAAGCTTCCCAGGCAGGCGCTGCCTTTGTCTTTTTGGGTTTGTGTCCGGAGCGTCCCCGCCAGCCCCGGGCGGAGCGGGGCTCAGTGAGCGGAGCCCCCATCCCCGTCCCTCCGCAGCCACTGGAGCTCTGCCACCAGTTACCAGGGGAATCGTCAGGAAGCGATTCAGTGAGTCGGGAACGCCAGGGCCATGGGCAGTGAATGGGAAAGCAGCAGCTGGAACATCTGCCCGTTCCTGCCGCTCCCAGCGCGGCAGCCAGCAGGATGCGCCCGGAGGGAGCGCGGCGCTCCCGGCCCCGCACGGCCCGGATGGCGCTGGCTCCTCTCCGCCCGCCCCGCGGTGCTGAGGGGGCTCCGTGCCGCTGTCACAGCAGCCTCTGACCCTCCCTCGCCTTGGGATCCCCCCAGCTGGCGCCCCTCGCTCTGCCGGGGCTCCCCTCCGTGCCCTCGCCCTTCCCCGGCTTCAGGGGGATCCCATTTTCCACAGCAGTGTTCAGCGCCTTATCTCTCCTTCTTCAAAAAATAAATCCTCTCTCTACAGCAATAAAACTCGGTTCCTCACTCTGCCTTTCAGGAACCCCCGGCAGCTTTTACCCCTTTGGTTTTTACTCTCTTCTCATGCTTGTTTATTTTTTCTCAGCCCTTTTGTTCCCTCCCTGCTGCTTCCCTGTCGATTGCTGCTCTGTCTTCTTGTGACCCGACTTTGAAAGCTGGCTTGAAGTGGTGTTTTAATATTTTTGTGGGGGATTTTATACGCTGATGAATGGACTGAAGCATGCAGAATTTTAAATGACTACTTTGCTGTCAGGGAACCAAACACAAACATCTAAAACACACTTGTTAAAATTCCTTCCTTAGAAATCTGAAAGGTTTCGATGTCCTTAATATCCACTAAAAGAAAAAGGGGTTATTAGCTGTGCTTGCTGGCAACATGGATGCTGCTGACTTCAAGAGCTGTAATTTGCTCACCTTGTGTGTGCACCACGGAACAGATCCGTCTGCTCCAGCTGTCCCAAACCTTGTAGGGTTCATAGCCAGCTCATGAATTTTTCACTGCTGCTCCCTGCGTGGTGCTGGGTCTTACTGTCACTTACCTCATGCTTTGCCAGAAATATTCTGCACACGGTGGCATCAGAAAATGCCAATAATGCTGGACTTCCTGGGAGAAAGCTCAAAAGATTGAAGCCACTCTGTTGAGAGTCTGTGTCACACTGGTCACCTCATGGCTCCCTCGTCCCAAAAACACACCCAGAAATGCAGAATCAGTGATAATTCTAGGAAAAAGGAATTAAAAATTATAATAAGTTAGATATTAGGAAAAATTTCTTTGCTGAAAGGGTTATGAAGCACTAGAACAGGCATCCCTGACTATGTGCAAAAAATGTGTGGATGTGGCCGGCACTCAAAGATATAGCTTAGTGGAGGTGCTGGTTTCGCTGTTGGGTTTGATGATCTAAAAGGTCTTTTTCAACCTTAACAATCCTCTGGTTCTATTAAATCATTCTTCTTAACAATTTTAGGAAAAAAACAGGGCTTTTGAGACTCTAATCTCCACACTTGCACCCGAGGAGGCACCCAGAATGATTGCTGTGTCTTCCCTCCCTCCCTGTGTCCCTGCAGGCATCGTCCGTGCCTCCAGCGTGTTCCCCATCCTAAGCACAATTTTGCTGTTGCTGGGAGGACTCTGTGTCGGAGCAGGAAGGATTTACAACAGCAAAAACAACATTATTCTCAGCGCTGGGATTCTCTTTGTTGCAGCAGGTATGTTCTGTTTAAATTGAGTTCTTAAGAAGTGCTGCTGTTTTCAGATGGAAAAGACTCTGGAAAATCTCCTTGGCAGTGCTTTCCCTGTATCCCTTTCCTGGGCTGAGTGCATTAACAGCACCACAGCAGGCAAATTTCTCAAGACAAAATTATGCTCCTGAAGCCCCACAATAAGTGTATTCTAGAAAAGCATTTGGTTTTCCTGTAGAAAGAAGTGAAATTCAGTAACAAGCATGTTTTACACTATTTAAAATGTATTAAACATTAGATGAATCAGGCATCTCTTATACCTAGGGCCGTTTTTTTAAATATGAAGGCAGAAAACATTCACCTCTGATAGGTGAGCCCGTTTTTCACACTAGAAACATCTGAGAGAGTCAGCCCCATTGTTAATGGCTCTCCCTGCAGCCTGGATTAAGCATGCAGCATTTAGATGAAAATTCAGCACGGTGGAAGAGAACTTATTTTGATCAAGGTGAACAGCCATAGCCCTGAGCTCCAAATGTATTTTTATCATTCTTCTGGATGTTAGAATCCTGCTCACCATATTAGTGAGCTCCCACAAGCTGCTGCTTTTCCACTGTGGCAGCAAAGAGATGGGGAAAAGTCCTGCTGAGTATTTTAGGATCCATGTGAGCACACATGATCCATATGTTGATCTTTTGATTGTTTTTCAAGAATAAATGAATCCTTGAGATAAATGTAAGAGTAAATAAATGTAATAAAATTTCTTTGTCCCAGTCTTAGAACCATTCAGGTCCAGAAAGTATCATGGCTTGAATTTTATCTCCCCAGCCACATAAACATTGATTTATGTTTTTCTTCCTCCAGGTCTCAGTAATATCATAGGGATCATTGTCTACATATCGAGCAATGCAGGTGACCCAAGTGACAAGCGAGATGAGGACAAAAAGAACCATTACAACTATGGCTGGTCTTTTTATTTTGGAGCCTTGTCTTTTATCGTGGCCGAAACCATAGGTGTTCTGGCTGTGAACATTTATATTGAGAAGAACAAAGAGCTGAGGTTTAAGACCAAGAGGGAATTCCTTAAGACTTCTTCCAGTTCTCCTTATGCCAGGATGCCAAGCTATAGGTACAGGAGGCGGAGGTCCAGATCCAGCTCCCGCTCCACGGAGCCTTCTCCATCCAGGGACATTTCTCCAGTTGGCATGAAGATAGCAGGCACCATCCCCATGAACGAAATCTCCATGTACACCCTTTCCAGGGAGCCTTTGAAGGTTACCACGGCTGCCAGCTATAACGCAGACCAAGAAGCCAGTTTCCTGCAGGTCCACAACTTCCTCCAGAAGGAGTTTAAGGAAGGACTCCACGTCAACATGGTCAACAGGAGAACGACGCCGGTGTGAAGCACCTTCCTTCCTCGTGCTTTTTGAAGAGATGCCCAAGCAGAATGGATCTGTCAGGAGTGATGTTAAAATACCCTCTCACCTCTTTAATTGTGGCATGTGTTGAGGTAGCAAGTGGAGATCCTCTGGACCAACATAAAGATATTTACACGCTCGTAGCTTTTTTTGAAGCTATTTGGAGTTTGTTTATTTCCGTTCTTGGTGTCACAAGATGAAGGCAGTTCATGTTCCTGCACTTTTGTAGTGTCTACACAGTCTTGGAGAAACTGCAAAGGACTGGCCACCAGTGTGTTTTAAAGGATTACAGAAAATTTGTTGTACTTTTTTTTTTTTTCTAATATTGAGATCCCTTAATACAAACTTGCAAATATAATTTATAACCAAGCCCAAGGATGAAAATGAGCTACTCATCAAGTGAGCCACTTTCCTTCAACACGGCGTAAGCTTTGCCTCTTTCAAAATAAAAAAAAAAAAAAGAAAAAAAAGAAAAAAAAAAGAAAATATTTTTGAAGGCAACACTTTCTAAAACTGACCTGTGCCACTGAAACCGTAGAGCACCCACGTACTGAGCATTAGAGACTCTCTGATGGGGTGGGAAGGGGGTCTCCCATTCCTGGGGTAAGGCATCCCTTGGGGCAGCACAGGCCGAGGAGCAGAGGGTGGGTGCGTCTTGAAACACCTGGAAAGGGAAACAGATTAAAGCAGGTGGGACTTGAGCCTATTTGCAAGCATCATTTCTTGCCTAATGTTTAGAAAACTTGAATTCTCATTTCGACGAGCCCTAGTGCCTGATCCGGCAAGGTGCTGAGTGCTGGCTGTCAGGAGCCCCTGGAGATTTGCCCGAGCGCGGCGGGAGCAGGGCAGAGCCGCCGCCGATTCCCCGATTCCCTTCGGCTTCACAAGTGCAACACTAACGCTACTGGAAACAGAGATCTCTGAGAAACCGGGAGAGAATGGAAACAGAGGTCTCTGAACAACAGGAGAGAATGGAAACGGAGATCTCTGAGCAACCAGGAGGGAATGGGAAACGGAGATCTCTGAGCAACCAGGAGGGAATGGAAACAGAGATCTCTGAGCAACCTGGAGAGAATGGAAACAGAGATCTCTGAGCAACCAGGAGGGAATGGGAAACGGAGATCTCTGAGCAACCAGACGAGAACGTGCCCGGACTCGCGAACCTTCCCGCAGCAACGGGAGCCGAGTGTCAGCAGAGCAGATGACAACTTTGTATTTTTTAAAACAGAACAAAAAAAAAAAAAGAAAAAAAAAAGAAAAAAAGGAGAAAAAAATAATCACCGTTTATGAGATATTTATTAAACTCTTTTTATTATGAATTAAGTGCCGCATGGTGCAAGGTATAGTTGCTTTTAGATGGAAATGGTGGTTTGACCTAATTTAATTTATTTTGTAATGATGCATCTACTTACGTGCAGAGAGCCCACAGCAAACTCTATGCATCACGTAAGGAGGGAACTAATTTGTACCCTTTGCTTCTGTCTGTTTCTAAAAGAGTCTGAATATTATTTTCTTTTCTTATAAATTCCTGCTTTCAGTTTTTATACTTAGGCTTGGATCTCAAAGCTCGATGGCCTGACTCAAAGGTAATTTAATTTAATAGTACTCATGCTGATTTTAGTGACCACTCGACCAAGCCATATGAGAATGAGGTGCCCGATTCCCCTCAGATGAATTAGATGCAGTGAGAGAGGAGCATCTAATTCCTGTAGATTCCTCTGAATAGCCCCATCATCTTCACCCAGAAAATCTTTGCTAGCAGAACACTCCACAAGAAAAAAATCCATAATTTGGAAAGTTTGGGTCACTGGTAGTGGGAGATCTCAGCCAAACTGTTAAAACCTCTTTAGTCTTAATTTATCCTCTGATGGCCCCAGAGTCAGACTCAGTGGTGGTTTGGATATGAGGCTTTCAGCTAGTGGAACCAAGTCCTCCAGGGAAATCCTGGAGCAGCTGCCTTAACATCCCAAAAAGGAAGTTGAATCCCTCTCCCCCCAGAGAAACCCACTCAAGCCTCTCTCCTTGCAAGAACCAAGACACAATTCTCAATTTTAAGCGAGAGTCTTCCCCTAGTCACTGTTAAGCTCTGCCTGGCCCTCAGCCTGGCACAGCCTCATCGTTATTTTGGCAGGGGTGGGTTGGAGCCTTCATCCCTGCTCATTAAGAGTTTCCATTCAGGTTAAAACTCCGCTGGGATCCTTTTTTCAAACCTCTGAACTCTGAGAGCTAAAGCGAATGGAGCGATGGGAATGATTTAAAACTAGAAAATGTTGTGCTACTTTCTGTATCAACACACTATGGAGAAAGATGTTACACAAGCTTTTTAAAAAAAATTCAAACAGAGGCAGAAAAGAAAACTTTTTTACCTACTTTTCGGCTAGGACAACATAAAAGGGTTCTAAAATTATTAAAGTTCTTGATGAAAGGTTTTTTTTACAAGAATCTTTATGCTTTCAAACAATAAATTATTTCCTACTTTTTGAGACTTCGTAATATTAAAATACTTTGATTAGCTATGATAGAAGTAGAAGTTTGCAATGAAAAAAAATCCAACCTTCTGTCTCATTAGTGTGTCATACTAAGTGCTAATTAATTTACATCTAATTATAGTCAATGTATTTTTCAAGTGCAATTTCCCAGAACTATTTGTTTCCCACTGTGTTAAAAAACTAATAGTTAGAACTAAGTCCTCATCCGTGTTTCCTGTAATTAAGAATAAAACCATTCCCTTTCAAACCAGGAGTTAGATATAGGCTGTTTCTCTAATCTCATGTACCTTGAACTGGAAGTGGACAGTGTCAGGTTTGCTCGCGCGTGGGTTTTGTTCTTTTAGTCGTCGTTCTCCAGTGAATGTGCTTCAAACCACCCATCTGATTCCAGACAAAGTCCAAGGATTTTCTCCAGCCCAGCTCAGCCCTGCAGAGGCACGTGCAGTGTTTTTGGCAGAGAAAGTCTTGCTGAGCGTTTTGGGATGTTGCTCTTTGCCTCCTCCCCCGGGGCAGGGCTGGGTCCAGCAGCTCTCCAGGAGTGATGCCCTGATTTGGTCCAAGCTGGAGCATCTGCTCCTTCTCCAGCAGGCACCTTCAAGAAATGGAGCTGGAGTGGGGATCATGAGATGCTCATGGGGTCTGGACAGGGAACAAAGTCATGTGGACATAACAGGGACCAGAGCTTTTCTCCTGTGAGACAACAAGGGCTGCGGCTGAACACTCAGCAGTTAAGTTGCAGTGCAGCAAATTGTTCAACCAAAGCCAAAACTAAAAACAAATCATTTGCCAACTCCAGAAAACAAACAAACAAAAATAAAACCACAAAAAAAAACCCTCAAAAACCTCAAAACCCTGGTCCTTTTCCATGAAAAACTTTGATTCTGACAAAACTGAAAAATTTGCAGCATTCCTGCCCATGAGCAGTCTTGCTCCATGGTTGATCTATCTCAACAGAGTCAGATTGTGCTCAGCCTTTGAAACCACCCAGTGATAGTTTAAAAAAAATTATCTGTTCTTCCACATCTCTCTGGTTTCCCTGGACAGCATCTAACAAATGAGCCCCATTTCCCAGCAAGGCCTGCAGATACCATAAAACCATATCATTAGCAATTATCAGTCTTTTGGTATATAACACACTGTAGAAACAGAACTAAAAAAAAAAAAAAAAAAGCTATTGGATCAGATTTGATTTTCCAAGAAACAAAATTTCAGGTATACCATGAGCTCTCTCTTCCTTGTTTCTCATACACAATAGGAGTAAAAGGAGAAATCACTTCAGCTGCCCAGACATCTAACAATAAACTATTTTTTCTGTTTCTTTTTCTCTCTGTATGGATCACATATCCACAAGGGCTAATATATCATGTCCCTTGAGGCTACATTTCTGTCTGCAGTTCTAAAGTGTTATTTCCACTGTGCTTCAGTTCTACTGGTATAATCACAACCATGTATAATGTACTTAATCCTTACTTTTTAAATAAACCATTTTAAATGTATTTGGTTTTGTGTGGAGAAAGGTATGTAGATTTTTAATTTCCAAATTCTCTGAGCTGAGATTTCAGGGGTTTTTTTTCATGTTTTTCACTGATTGAAGCTGGCCATGTTACTGGGCACCAGTATTTCAGAGGAGATAAAATTATTCTTGTGGCCCCAGAGACCACAGAATCTCCAAGATAAGCTATCTTCATGATATTTTCAGTTATTTGGTTGGAAATTAAGAAAAACCTTCTCATTTCCATCTTAAACCTGTCCCATATGAAACACACTGTGGTCTCAGTGCCCAGTTTGAGCCTGGTGTGGTGACCAGAGGCCACTGCAAACCACCCTTGAGGAAAACAACCCAGAGTGTTCTGAAGCACCTCCCTGAGCCTGAGCCTGAGCCTTCCTCCAGCTTTTGAGCTTTCTTATGAGCTCACCTGGAGCCTCCCCCTCTCCCTGATCTCTCCCGTGTTGCCTGAAGGAAGGCTGGCCCCACATGCCAAGCATGGGTCAGCAGCTGAGCAGCCTCTCCCCAGCCAGCCAGCCCCAGCCATCCCCGCATCACAGACAGGATTCCTTCTTCAAACACTTCTTTCAGCTTCACCTCCCAGCTCCTCAGCCTCCAGACTGCCTCAAGGATGGGGACTGGCTGCCTTCTCAGCCCACTCTCCCAGGCTCACCATGAACTGGCACGTCTGCAGGGAGCTGCAGGATTCTTCTTCTCACACGCCTCTGACACGAGGTAGTGAATTCATTTAAAGCTCAGGCCCAAAGCTGCTTCCCTTTGAAATAAAGAAAGGTTTTGCCCACATTTATGAGCAAGTCTGTGGGTAAATGGTGACCCCAGGGGCTGTGGCTGCCCCACTGTGAACAGGGGTGTTGGGAGAAGTGATGTTGGAGGAGGGGGAAAGCAGAGACAGGCTTTGGAAAGGGGGAAAAAGAGGATGTGGCATTTCCTTGGAATGAGAGAACCAACAGACACGGGCAGTGCCTGTTTCCAAAGGGAAAGGAGAGGCTGTGCATCTGTCTGCAGCCCAGCTCAGCTTTCACAGGGCCAGGATCGCTTTCCCAGCTCTGCCCGCGGTATTTTGGGAGCTCTGGGTCACTCCCAGGGGCAGCAGGGATGGCCAGCTACACACAGCAGGGTGGGATTCTACTGAAAAATAAAGCAGCCAGCCAAAACTCACACATTCAGCTCTTGTGTTCCATGACTGCCGCCCCAGAATTGGGGAGCTTTCAGAGAGTGCCTTTGGTGGCATTCCCAGGTTTTGGCTGTGCAGCCCCTCCCCAGTCCCAGTGCTCTCAGCACACCGGGGCAATGCAGGCTGGGGAGCTCAGATATTGGTGAGGAGACCCTGCTTGAAGAAAGCTCTTTGCTGCACCCCCATATGAGCTGAGAGCAGAGCAGTGCTGCCTCCCCCTCTCCGGGCTACTCTGACTGGGATGGGTTTCTGCAGAGCAATGTTCTGCAAGCAGGGAGCCACAGAGTGAGCTTAATCTGCTTGTGGTAAATGCTGAGGCTGCTCTGAAAGAAATACAGAAGAGTGCAAGTGCTGGGGAGCAGAGCCAAGTCACCACCTCTGCCAGGGAAAAAACCAACACAGTAACTGGGCTTCGGATGCCTCCTCTGGCATTTTCTCCAGAAGAGAAACAGAATTGTGTCCCTCACTTGCTGCTGCTAAAATGCAATTAATTGCAGCCCTCCCTGCTTTCCAACAGGCCATCATTAATAATCAGTTTATATTTTATATTATATTGATTTTTAAATGTGAATATTTACCAGCTGACAGAGGGAGGCTGCAGGAACGATTCCCAGAGGATTAGGTATCATGGTCTTCTGGATGTGCAGAAAACTTCCAGGGTTTGCTTTAGTCCTGTGCTCCTCCAGAAATTTTTGTTTCTGCATTTGCCAAATGCCCACAAATAACACACAAAACCCATTTTTTTCCCATGGGCTGGCAGCTCTAGGTAATTTTGGGGGGCTGGGGGAGTTTTTCACCTCAGCTGCAGCAATGTGAGCTTGGGAAGCCACTGCTGCCCATGCTGGGGCTCACTGGAGCCTGTTCACACTCCCTGCTCCACTCAGCAGCAGGCAAGGATCAATTATTCACTTCTGATTTCACTCCAGTTGTCTCCTGGAAATTAGGAAACTCAAAGCCAAACCAAACCCATAGAACTTCTCCAGAATGAAGGATCTAAATGAGAACAGAAAGTGTGATTCTTGCCAGCACTGGAAGAGGCACAAAGACCAACACCGGTGAACAAAATTAATGAGTTCCCACCCCTGCAGTCCTTGTAGGTTGTAATTAGTCTAAAGCAGGATCATTAGCACTTGATGTCTCAGCAACCAGAGCCTCACTTTGTGCCCACATTTGCAAACATATTCACTTCCCTCTGCTCCACCTGTGGAGTTTGTAGCATCAATGAATTGAAGTTGAGATGCAGCTCCTGAGATCAACTGATGTCTAGTGAAATTTAACAAGAGTCTACTTCAAAGGAAAAGGCATTACATCTTTAATGCTTTTCTTTTCTGGCTTAAAGTCTGCTCCCTTTAGGTCTTTCTGCTTTCACTCTTGGTTCTGGCTTAAATGGAAGCCTGTAATATCTCTGCCAGCCCAGCATGGTTGTGCCTGTGGTCCCTGGTCCCTGCCTTGCTCCATGTCCCCACTGCCCTCCCTGGTTCCCTTCCCCTCCAATTTTACCCCAGGTACCTTCACTCCTGCCCACAGTTCCCACATCTCAGCAAGAATGGGGCTCCAGATGCCATCCTGGGTGCCACATGTCCCTCTGCCCACAGGGGTGTCTCAGCCATCCCTGCCACACATCAAGCAGAGTAATGTGAACCCAAGCCATACTTCAATTACTTCTTTTGGACCAATATTTTTTAACTTACACTTTATTTTCTCTTCCTTTCCCATGCTCTCCCTACACATTAATTTGTTGCTCCACACTGTCCTCATCAACCTGAGCTGACACCTCTGCACCTTTATTTTGACATCAAACTGGGGTGTTAATAAAGCAGGACTGGAGTAGCTCTGACATTATCTTGACACAATGATATTTGCAGCTTTCCACTGGCATTTTTTTAACCATTCTTTTAACATTCAGGTACTGTCACCCTCCTCAGTTTGACATCACAATTGTAATGTCACCTCCACAGTGGCCTCTGCATTGACATTACCATCAAATTGGCTTTACAATCAGCTGAAATATCAAAGGGAAGGAGAGAGGTTGGCCCAGCTCCAGCAATCTGGGCTCAAGGCAAGTGAAGTCACTGCTGGAGAAAGGACTGGATGTGCTGGGTGGCTGCTGGAGTTACTGCAGGTTTCATGGGGAACCTGGTTGATAGGAAAGCAAATGAGTATTTGAGAGATATTGCATTAGAAAAAGAAAAAAAAAAGACACAAAAAACCCTACAACAAAAAAAGCAAAAACAACAACAACAAAAAAAATGGAGCTCACAAAAAACCCCCAACAACTCAGAACAGTTCAGGTTAACTAAAAATTATTATAATAAAAGCTTAGAATAAAAATAACTGTAAGTTTTAAAAAGCAATCAAATAGAGTAGTTGCCTTATTTTATCACTCTCTGCCACAGTTCTGGGGTCTCACAGTTCTGGTGGACATGGAGGCAGGTCCGTGTCAGAGCTCCTGCGAGCTGCAGGCGTGGGGTGACAGCTCCAGGGCTATTATGCTGTTTAGGATCAGTCTGCACTCAGGCCCAGCACTATTATAAACACAGCTGTTTTTATAACCTCGCTGAAAAGTTAATCATCCTATTAATGCCTATTTCTGGGCATGCAGCAAGTGAAGAGATCTCAGCCCCTGCGCGGCGGCCGCAGCGCCCGCCCGGCCGGGCGTGGGAATCCAAAACAACCCGGGTGGGACGGGGCCGAAAGCTGAGCTGTGCACGGGGAGCCTCCTGACACAGCCCAGCAGCTGCCTGAGGCCCGGGGCTGACATTTCCAGGCTCTCAGATGTGCCAGGATTTCGGGGGCCCTGGCGAATCCCCCGCCGCGCTCGGCCGGGAGCGCCGGTGCCGAGCGAGATGGACGAGAGCAAACCCCTGAAGGTGCGGCTGACGTTCTCCGTGATCCTGGTGGGCATCTCGCTGCTCTTCGCTGCCGTGGTCACCGACCACTGGGCCGTGCTCAGCCCCAGCCTGGAGGAAAACACCACCAGCTGCGAGGCGGCGCATTTCGGGCTCTGGAGACTCTGCACCAAGCGGATTTTCATGCAGGAGCCGAGTCCCAAAGAGAAGAGCTGTGGGCCCATCAGCCTGCCAGGAGGTACGTGAGCACCAGGACCACAGCAGGCTTTGCTTGGGAGGTTGGAGGACACAGCAAAGGAAAAAGGCTCCATGTCCCCCGGGGCAGAAGGAAAATGGGCACTGAGTTTGGGATGGGGTGCATGGGGCCGTTTTCGTGGTGGTGTGCAAACACACCTCCATGAGTTGCCAACTCCTGCTGGGGCTGCTTTGCTGTATTGCCTTGGTCTGATTGTGACCATATTTGTGTCTCCCGTGCAGCAGCGACAGTGGTGGGGAGAAGGGGAGGAGGACTGGGCACAGTGGGAATCACAAAGGGAGATTGGGATGGAGGGAATCTTGCTGAACCCCAGCCAAGGATCCTACAGGCATGTTGACAGCGGCAGGCAAGAGTGAGGATTTACGGGTCCACCAAACCCAGCTGGATCTTTAGGATTTCCAGATCCATATAATCCCAGAGGAACAGCCATCCACGGTGGATTATCTCTGAGCTGTTCAATAACAGCCATTCCTCAGGGCAGGCTGGGAGAGGGACCTGCACGATGGTTTGCCAACTTCCAGAAAAAAAGAGTCATAAACGGAGTTTGAATCAATTTCTCAAGGACTTAGGGAGCCTCCTCACCTCTCCCCAGAGGCACCTGCAGCTCAGTGGATGGGGAGGGCAGTGGGCACAGCAGCTTTCCGGGAAGGCTGCTCCATTCCCTGGTTAAAGGAGCTCATTATGTTTTTGCTGATTGCCAAGTCAGCAACATCCGCGCCGCTTGCACTAATACACTCCCTCTGTGACTGAGCCACGCTGCTTTTTTAGAAGGCTTATAGGGTACTGGATGCTTTCCAGAACAGAAATAACAGGATTGCCTTCGTGTTAGACTCACTGCTTGAAATGAAATATATGTTAACACATATTTGGAAATTTCCTGTGAAAAATCTTCCTGCTTGGGCTGACTGTATATTGCCTGTATTACTGCAATTCTTTATCTCTTTGGCCAAATTACATGTTGTGAAGAGAAGAGCTGAGCCTCAGCATGTGGATCTGCCTCTAACCAAACTTGGGAGTGTGTCATCCATATGCTTAATGTCTCTCAGGAAGGTACTTACGTGCCTAGAGACGTATTCCTCGCTGCACGCCTTCCCCCACGCACTGAGAACTCCCACTAAAGGAAAAACAATGGAAATTGGTGGATAAACAGCAAAACTGCACGACCGTGGGGTAAATATAAAACTCATAAATATCCAGCTGTCTGCACAAAGCAGATTCGCAGGCAGGGCACAGGAAAGCAGCCGCTATCTTTGACAGACATCAGCATGTGCTCGCACAGACGTTGAATCACATCCCAGCGCCGCATTCCGCCAGGCACAGGGCAGCTGGGAATTGTGGAGGGGCTGGGCTGGCCCCCACACCAGAGCTGCTTCATCCAGTTTTTAAAAGATATTTGGGAATTGGGATGACAGCCTGCGTCGTAATCACGTTCCAGAGGGTGAAATTCGCACCTCATTTATAACATAAATACCTTCATCCCTGTTAGAGCCGGGAGAGGATCAGAGCGAGGGAGGGGAGAGGAGCCCCGGGGCTGGGGCTGCTGAGGGAGGCTGCGGCCGCACGGCTCCTGCTCGATTGATTTCACACTTCTGGGAAGGGATGTCGGCAGGGAAACACCAGGGTTGTGAAACCTGCAGCAGCCAAGAAAATGTGAATGAACAAACGCTCAGTAAAAGAGCAGATGCAGGCGCTGCTTTTCCTGAAAATCATGAGATATAACCAGACATTACTGCCAGGACTGGGAAAGAGGCATCAGAATTTATCACTGAATTAATAACCATTTACCAGTCGCTCCCTGTGGAGGAAATGGATGGCATGATTAACGTTATTTATTGGGTTTTGAGCTCAGCACAGCGCAGAGTGGGGAGGATGACTTGGCTCGCAGTCCACAAAGCAGGGCTGTGATTTAGGCAGAGGTTTAAAATTTTACAGCACCCATCCGAGGGTGTTGACAAATTGAAAAGGGTTCAGCATGCTGCTGTAACAAATAAAAAGATCAGGGAGATGGTTGTTAAAACCAGGCAAATTCAGATTAATACTGAGACATTTTTAACTGTGGTTGGTGGTGGGCACTGGGGCATTTTACTGCCAGCTGTAAATGCAGTTCAGTGTCACTGCCCGTAACTCTGGTGCTGGTGCTGTGCTGAAAAGTGGCTCCTGTGATCTGGGCAGCAGCAGAGGTGTTCAACAGCTTAAACAGAGCCTTGTGAATGCAGGAGCCTGAGCACAGGCAGCTGGAGAGAAGTGCTGGAGCAAATGGGCTGTCAGCAGGGCTCTGTTCCCTGCTACAGGAGACTCACCCTGCAGGACAGGTGTGAAATGAAACTGCTTGGAGAGACCATCTCCAAAGCTCTGTGTGTGTCCAAGTGTCAAAGGCCTCATTGGCCAGGTCAGAGCCCAAGGCCTGGCCCCTCCATGGCTCAGCCCTCACCTTAACACATCCTCTAAGGGCTGCCAAACTCATTACAACTCTCCCAAACTCAGCACAAGTGGAAACCCCACACTAAAACCCAGGATTTTCCAAGCATCCACCCTGCCACAAACTCCCCATGCTCTGTCCATCTCAGGCTCCAGAGCAAGGTGGGCTCCAGCCCTTTCCCAGCCTGTCACTCCAGTGCTTGCAGGGGACACCCAAAACTCTGCATGGCCTGAACATCTCATGGTCTTTCCAGCCTTTCTTTCCCTCCCAAAGTCTCCAAGTTGCAATTCCCCAAGGTTCAACCACAGCTCAGTGGGATTGCATTTCTCCTGCATCCCATGGCTTCATCCAGGAGTGATGGATCTGAGGGGCAGGGAGCAGGAAGGCTGTGACAGGTGAGGACACTGTGATAAACCAAATTACAACCCTGAGGTTTGTGTGACCACAGAGCTCTGGACTGTCCCCATCAGCACCCTGGGGTGGCCTCGTGGCAGAGATAATGGAATTGGGGTGGGGAGAAAGGAAGATTGCCACACAGTGTCCATCCATCATCAACCCCAGTGGAAATCCTGTATGTACATGTGCTGTGACATAAATGGGCTTTTCTCTTATTCATGGTGCCACCAGAGTCATTGCAGTGCCCCAGCTCTGCTGAATACCAGACTTGTTGGAACAGACACCCCCAGCTCAACAGAGCATGGGAGCACCTTCAAACTGAAAACAATTCAGCATTTCACCAAAACAGATCTAGCTCTATTTTCTCACAACAAGTGTATTTTCCAAAACCACCAACCCACTTGTGTGATGGCCCTTTTATCATACACTGGCAGAGCTTTGCTAAGGGCCATAAAGGACAGAGGCAGCTCCATCTCCTGCAGACAAATCCACCTCTGAAAGGTTTATGGGGATGGAGGGTGGGCTGGGCTGATTTGGCTCCCCTGCAGTGGACACAGAGCTGTGCTGTGCTCACACCACACCAAGTCTGGATGGCTCCACCTTTGCACTGCACGCCTGGGGGCTCCTTTGAGTTCAGGCTTTTTAGAGAATTAATGAAAAGCTAAACCAAGCAATCCCAAAATAAAGCGTTCCAGACACAGTGCTCAGCCTCTGTCACCACTGAGTTGCTGCTGGAGGTACACAACCACTGCCTTGGGGCTCAAAATTCACAATTAGAGTCACAGAGGGACAAGTTCAAATGTATTTTTTCCAGTCATTTGCAAGGATAATAAAGAACAGGTCAGGAGATTCCAGAGCTAAACGTTAACCTTGTCTCCAGCAAGGAGAATCTGCAGATGAAATAAAAGTCAGCTTATAAACTTAAGTAGATAAGAGTGTCTCCAAGGAATCTTCCCCTAACAGGCCCAAAAATGCTGCTTTGCAATTACCCATCTCCTGGGAGAGGGAAAATAAATCCTCTCTGAGTCACTAACTCCAGCAGCCACCATTTACATGACAGAAAAACCCACAAGAACCAACAGGTAGAGCACAGGGACCTTCTGCCAGAGAAATTAATGCTGTAAGGAGGCACTGAAATGCTCCCAGGCAGAAACCCTCAGCAGTCCCTGCATGTCCTGCACCCAGCCTGGCTCAGGCTTCACCCTGTGCCTGTCCCAGCCTGGGTGGGGACAAGGCCACAGCTTCTCCCAGGCTTCCCCCCAGAACCTTCTGGAAGCTGGTGCTAAATTTGTTGTTTAACAGAAGGGAAGCCCCTCAGGGAAGGGGCCCCATTTTTGTGTTTCAGGCAGCCTAGGCCACTGGGAGCCCCTGGGTGCTGCAGGGGTGCTGGGCAGGTGCTGAGTGTGCCCCCTCAGCCCAGCCCAGCCCAGCTTAGCTTAGCTCAGCTCGGCCTGGCCCAGCCCAAACCAAACCAAACCAAACCAAACCAAACCAAACCAAACCAAACCAAACCAAACCAGCGCATCCCGGCCCAGCCCAGCCTAGCTTAGCGTAGCTCAGCTCAGCCCGGCCCGGCCCAGCCCGGCCCAGCCTGGCCAGCCCGGCCCAGCCCGGCTCGGCCCAGCAGGACACTGCACAGTCGGGGCTGGCGCCGCTCAGCGCGTCCCCACCAGTGCCACCCTTCCAGCCAAATTCCTGGCCAGCAACTGCTCTCGCAGCTCCACACCCCTGCAAAGCCTCAATTAAATCAGTTATAAATAGCAGAACACCCTCCACCCTTCCGTGCTGCTGCCAAGGCCCCGAGTCAGCAGCTCCTCCTCAGCAGAGCCTCCCCATCCCGCTGAGGCCCCAGTGCCATTGCTGCCCTCACTGACCCTCACTGGCTGAGGAACAACAAGGATCCTGGCCATGGAGAGAGCTAACAACCTCCCTAATGTACCAAAGCTATGAAAGAGAAGCAAGCTTGTACAAATGTGGTACAGAGCATGAGCTGGAGGCTAATCCCAGCATATACTGCAGTTCAAATCACACAAAACACCATGAAAGCATTTTCTTATTTGCACAGGAAAATTTACATGTTTATTCAAGTGGTCTTGGAGAATATAGAGACTCAGAGGATTCTCCATAGGAATAGAAATGCCACTTGCTAATGATGGGTGTCCTCCGTCAAGTTTCCTTTCAGTGTCACAGCTAATAAAATTTCTTAGTAGGATGATGAGTATGGCAAAAATAGCATCCCCATACCTCCTGCCCCACAATCCTGATCCCTGCTTGCTTCCTGACCCCCCTACAAACACCTCAAACCTGGCACTGTGCTCATGTGAAGTCCAGACACAGGAACTTCATAAAGCTCCCTCCATCTAACTCTGCTGTCCTATCAAATTAACTTAACAGGCTGCTCTGATGGGATCAAACTTGGATAATGCTGCTCTGATGGGATCAAACTTGGATAATGCCTGCCATGAGAGCCTCTGTGCCCTTGGCTCACACAGCCTTCCCTTCCCTGGGCAACTGCTTGGGCTTCAAAAAGCTTTGGTCTTTTTTGCTTTGTTCTTTTTTTACTGACAGCCACAAAAATTAAAAAAAAGGCTCTTAGCATCCCTATTTTAGTCAAACACCATGTGCCGTGCTGCATTGCAGCAGCCTCATCTCTGGGACCCCCAGATCAGCAAACCCCCCCCAATGGCACACAGGGCTCTGTGAGCTGCAGGAGGGAAGAGCAGAAGGGAAAGGTGGGTGAGGACCCTCCATCCTCGCTGCCTGCACCCCAAGGTCACCATGGAAGGGAAAGGTGGGTGAGGACCCTCCATCCTCCCTGCCTGCACCCCAAGGTCACCATGGAGTGGGCTGGTGAGGGAAGGGAGCTGCCAGCTCAGCTGTGGGCACAGCAGATCCCAGCCCCAGGAAATGCTGCAGCTCTGAGAGGCTGAAATGTGTGATGGCCAAAGACACAATGAGAGAAATCATCTGTAATTCATATTTTAAGCAGGAGAGCAATCAGCTCTGAGAGGGATACAAAAGGTATCAGAGGGGCTTCAGCCTTGTCCGTGCTGGAGTCTGGTGTCCTCATCTGCTCCCAGGGAAATCAGATCCAACCCCAGTTCCTCAGATTCACCAAGGGCAGGGAGCCTCCAAACCACTGCAAGCTTGGTACATCAATAAAAAGCTAATTCAGTCTTACTACATTTTATCACAGGCTTCCAAGAGCACAAAATTGAATTTTCTTTTCTCTTTCAGACCACAACTGCTCCTACTTCAAGCACTTCACTCCAGGAGAGACCTCGGAGATATTTGAAGTAACCACCCAGAAAGGTAAGAATGATTCCAAAAGAATATTTTCCTTATGTTGTATGAAGTGATGGGCACACAAGATTTAATGGAAAGGGGTCCCCAAAATGAGGGTTCTGCCCTGGTTCCGCTGAAAGCAGCAGAATTTCTAACAGGCACCATCAGCTGGGAAAAATGTGGAAAATGCCCTGGACAAGGTCAAATCCCAGCTTCCTGGGGACAATTATTTTTATATATGATCACACCCATAAACATGATTTTACATAAGTTGTCCCACAAATATATAACAATGTCAATAGCCAGGAAAACTGCAAAAAGTCCTTCCAGCATAAAAATGACTTTACAACATTGGCACTATCCGTGACACTCAGCCTTTGCCATTGAAGGGGAAGATATTAATAAAACCTAAATGAATAAATCATACCCCAAGCAGAGTCTTGACCCTGAAAAGAAGTGCAGTGGCTCTCTGAGGACCATTAGGAATTTTATGGTTCATATTGATTTTATATGAAAGTAATGTAAAAAATAGAGCAATCAATGGATGGAAGAAACAGGGATCCTGCAAAGACATGAACTGTCAGTGTTTACAGCAAAATTGTCTTCCATGGACAAATTTCACATATTTAATAAGTCCAAATATTTTCAGGGCCTACCTAACATGCTCCTCTCTCTTTCTCATCCTCTCTTTGGGGACAAACTCCCTCACAGTTTGCAACACAACGTATTTACTGTGATGGGAGCCATTGGATACATTGCATGTATTAATCTGCTTTGCTTCTAGAAATTGTAATGGTGGAAAACCCTGAAGATAGGTTCCCTAAAAAAGTAGCTTCCTAAGACAGGAAAGACAGGAATTTAAACTAGATAGAAAAGTATATATCTGAGTCACCTGCTTTTGCTCACTTATCTGCTATCTGATCCAGCCACCTGATCTTCAAAATGCACCCAATGCCTTCAGGGCAATGCAGAAAAAATCAGGAATAATTTCTTCTTCAGGGGAAAAAAAGTCAGGAAGAACTTCTTTTCTTTGGGGCGAAAAAGAAAATCTTAAGCCCAGCAAAAGATTTTACAATGAAACGAACACTTTCAGGCAGTTCCAGCACAGAGAAAAGAGAAACATTTAGAAAATGATAATAAAACAGTGATATGAAAAGCAGTGAGAACAAAGAGTAATCTGCTGTTCCCCTTTGCAGAAATAGCTCATTTGGATGGGAGCTAATTAGTAACAGGCAAAAAAAATTCTTCATGATTTTGCCTGGGAGATATTTTATTTAAATGGCTTGAAAGGCAAATATCATCAGGCAGTGTGATGTTCATGCATGGCTACATGTGTTAAACATTAAACTAATCTGAAAACGAACTCAATATGCAAATGAAGGTTTGAATTACTCAATTAGCAACTCTCCTCCTCCACCCAGGCACTGAGCAGTGCTGGGCTGGAGGAGTGTCCAGCACATGGCTTACAAAAACCTTTTGTAAGGACTTTTGGGGAGGGTTGAATCCCATGTCCTGAAGAAGCTGGGTTTGTACAGAGCTGGAAATCTCTGTTGTGAAGGCAAAGGAATAAAAATGAGCTGTGCAAACACTTCAACCCTGGCCTGCTGTGCCCACTCAGGAGCTGAGCCCATGGGGCACTGGGACAGCACCAGACCATGCAGGGCCAGGGCTCTGCAGAAAGCACAGAATAAAAGCAGAAAGAGCTATTCTAGCTATTGAGCTAGTCTATTAATGCTGGGAGCAGGGTGTGGGGTGATGGGACCAGAGCATGGAGCCCAGCAAGGCTTTGACAAGAACATCTCCATGGCAGAGCCAAAGCAGCTCCAGCAGCCCCATACAGGTGAGATGGTGAGCAAAGGTGTCCTGGGCTATCTTGGGGGGTGTTCAGAAAGTGTTTCCCCTTCCTGCTCTGCTTCTATACCTGTTTTTTCTTTTATACTCTGCTTTTTTCACATTCCAAAGATAGATGGCCAATACTTGTCCCCATTATCACTTGAAGAAAACAATTCACCAAAGCCAGGATTTCTCAGAGTGAGCTACTGTAACATCCCCACAGCTGATGGCAGCAGGCTCAAATGTGCACTATGTCATTTTTGGTGGTTTTTCCTCTTTGGCAGAATACAGCATCTCAGCTGCAGCCATTGCCATCTTCAGCGTTGGCTTTGCCATCATGGGGACGATCTGTGTGCTCCTGTCCTTCAGGAAGAAGAGGGATTATCTGCTGAAGCCAGCATCCATGTTCTACACCTTTGCAGGTACGGGGAGAGCTGCTCACATTTTTGGGCTTGGTTCATAGGACAACACAGAGAAATTTAAGATAGATCCTGAGGGGACAGAGACACTTCTAAAAATGCCCTGAAGGCATTTTCTTCCTGGCCACAGCCTACAGGTCCCTGTGTGGTGTGAGAATGTCCTGTTCAGCAGCTGCTCTGTGTTTTCTCCAACCCCCTTTAAAAGTATATTCACTCCCTTCAAGTATATTCACTGTCTGTCCCAGTCTGAACCAGGGACACACAATATTCTATCTCATTTATTAAAATTCAAACCAACAAAACAGCTGATCCAGGCCCAAAATACTCAATTGTCTCCCAAACACACGAAGACTGCACTTGTACATGAGCCAGGAATACTGTGACACGCCACAATGAGTGAAAGACAGAGGTGCAAATTGTCACCTCAATATAAAATCTTCGTCAACCTCTGAAAAAGCTCCCCAGGGAATGCAATTATTCCTCCCCCACTTTGAATTCCCCATCCAAGCCTGCCTAAAAGATCACACTCAACAAGTCAGTGGCTGACCTCAGGTATGGCAGAGCTCCTGGCAGCTCTGAGCACTGGTTCCTTCAAACACTGAAGTCGGTGACTCACCTGTGAATCTCACTGCAGTTCCTGTATGCAAAACAACAGATGAGGCGGTTAATTAAGGATGAAAAATTGACAGCTGGTTATTCAACCCACTGCTCCTATCTTCCTTCAGGTCTCTGCATCATCATCTCTGTAGAAGTCATGAGACAATCCGTGAAGAGGATGATTGACAGCAAGGAGACAGCCTGGATCAAGTACAGCTACTCCTGGTCCTTCGCCTGCGCCTGCTCCGCCTTCGTGCTGCTCTTCGTCTGCGGCATCGCGCTCCTCCTCATCGCGCTGCCCCGCTTCCCCCAGAACCCCTGGGAGACCTGCATGGATGCAGAACCCGAGCACTGATGGTCCCTGCACCCATGAAAAATATCCAGAAAGTGTTCTGAAAATATTTGTATTTTTTAAAATGCCTGGGTCTCACTACACAATGTGCTCTCCACCAAGTGAGTCATTACTGAACCCAGGCATGTTCGATTGCAATTGTTGCTTTTTTCTTCTTTTCCTCTCTTTTTTTTTCTTTCTTTTTTCTCTCTTTTTTGATTCTGTTTTTTCTTTTTCTTTTTTTAAGAAAGCAGACCACTTAACACCATCATGGGTGTGTGAGAATGACACTGCTCTGTGCCAATTTGGGGCTGCCCTGTGCTGATGCAGTTGAGGGGAAGTGTGTGTCTGAGACAGCTTGGGCCACAGAGGAGACAGCTTTGTTATGGAGATGTTTGGTGTAGCTGGGCATAGATCCATGAGGGATATCAGGTTTTTATACCTTACTTGGTCAGGGAGACACTCTGTGGGGAGTTAATATCCCCATTTATGCCATTCTCCTTCCCTCAGAAGGGTTAGCTTGTTCCCCCAGGGTAAGTTGGAGTTCCTTATGCTTTCTATTAAAATGTTAACATTTGATAAAAAACAAAACAGAACTTTGCATAGCATTGGGATAAAAATCTCCCCTCCAAATTTACACCCTGCAGTTCCATTCTTTTAAATCAACCGTAAAACCCACAAAAGAGTCCTGTGTTCTGCTTAAACTTCAGTGGCAAAGCCAAGAAGTACTGAACATGAAGAGTGATATTTTCCTTTAATAAAAAGCATAATCTTCTGGTAGCATGATTTTCTGGGAAATTATTTTGATGGATGAATCACTTGGCCCACCATTTTCTGCCAGGTTTGGGTGCTGTTTGCTGCACGGAGCTCTCGTTCCTTCCCCGTGAATGAGCTTTGTAGAAACACCCTGATCTGCTCGGTGCACATGTGAGTGAGAAGCCCTCTTCTCCCTCGTGGTACCCAGCACCAAGAGGTGGGGGGTTTCTTCTTTTTTTTTTTTTTTTTAACAGTTCAATTTTCAGAATCTGCTCAGCATTTTCCCCCCAAGCAGTAAAACATATGTGGCTTACAGTGTGCTCTTTTTACCTGGCAATTTAAAAATCAGGACAAAGGGGAACTGAAGTGCTCTGCGTTTAGCTGTTCACAATCCCAAAGAAAACCAGAATTCCTAACAGAAAAATCTCTGGTCCATTTGAGGAGGTCTGAAATCATGGCATGTTCGACATGTGGAGAAATTCCCCAGCAGTTCTGTGCTGGCTGGAGGGGCTGCCCTGATCCCCACCATTGGGGTGGGCTCAGCCCCAGCAGCCCCAGCCAGACTCAGGCTCATCTCCATTTTCCCCATCAGCAGAGTGGCAGCAAGAACAGAAGCCTTTTGTGAAATTGCATTAATGTTTTCCAAGCTCTTTGAAGTTGAAAAGCAGTACAAATAACACATATATTATAAAGTTTTGGGATGAAGCACTCACTGGTGCTCAGATCTGAGTGTGAACCGAGGAGCTCTGCCTGTCTCTCATCATGAGAGACAACTGCAAGTCTTCATGTTGTCACAGAACCACTCTGAAATGCTAAATGGTTTTGAAATCTTATTTTTGGGTACAGAGCTGACATCCTGAATTTGCATTTTCATTGTTCAGGAAAACAGAGGCTAGTTCCTAGGGAGAACCTTTACATGCAACAACAGAAAGGAAAGAGGTCAGTGTGACCACCAGGATTGCTGACCTTGGGTTGGGACATCCAAACCACACAGCAAAGATTAATCCAAGCAGAGCAGCTGGCAGGAACAACAGCATTCCCAGCTCAGCCAGCATCATCATCATCCTCATCATCACCTCAGCCATGCCATGGGTTGAGATCAGCAAGGTTTGGGGACAGGATCTGAGTTCCTCACAGAGGAACAGTGGCAGGTGCTGTGTCCTGGGGAAGCCCTTCAGGCACCCACACCTTTTCTGAAGGGCCATTCCTCTCCTTCAATACCTCTGCTGGGAGAAAGCAATTCCTAGGTGGGTTCTCATCCTGATGGGCCAACTTTTTATCCAGCCAAGGTGCCACTCAGTCCCCTTCCTGATATTCAAGAGCAAGATATTCACATTTCAGATAAACACACCCTGGAAGGTCTCACCCATCTCCTGATCCGCCTCACCCAAGCCCCAGGGAGGGCAGCGGAAAGATTCCTGGTAAGTGCTGGGCTTTGGCCTGGATCCAAGGTTTTACAGCCTCCCTGGGATCACTTTACTCAGGAGGCAGAGAAAACACACAGCTCATGGCATCGAGATCCTACACGCACAGCCAGAGCTCAGGCAGCTCAGCCAGATGCCTCCTAAAGCCCTTAAGACTCACTGAGTTTTATTCTCTTTCTGCTCCAGGCTAAGGCTTTGTGATCATTCCCTGCTCTCTATGGTCCCTGCTAGACTGAGAAGCACATGGATAACTTCATTTTCTTCTTCCAGATATTAAGAACTGCTGAAGAGGGACCCATCCATTAAATCAGTCATTGGTATTCACGGTGGGAAGGGCTCTGCTCCTGCAGCAGGTTTGTTCTGCCAGAGCTGATAATGTGTTTTAAGAGAGTTAATAAAAGTAATTGGCCTTCATAAAGGAAAAGGAATATAATGTTGGAGGGGGAGCTGTAACCAGTCTCAGTTTTCATTCTCTCAGCTGAGCAAACAGCAGGGAAGAGCCACCAGAACCTCAGGGATGGACCATGAAAACGTGAAGGAAATGTCTTCACCAGCAGGGAGTCACCAGAGCCAAAGAGGGACGGGAACCCAGCTGCTACTCATCCAACAGGAGCACTCCTGGGATTGGGACACAGCCAAAGAACCAGGTGGGAAACAGGCACCAAAGAGAGAGAGGCAAATCAATTTGCAGAACAAGGAACAACCACCAGCCACCACAAAATATTGAGTGATGGCCCTGCCACTCCAGAGCCAGAGACACCTTCAGGGCAGGTGCCATTCCCTAATCCAAGACCAGTGCCTGTCCCCTCCTCAGAGCCCCAGGAGGTGCCCCAGGGCACTGCCCAAGCCACAGTGCTGAAATTTGGGCTGCTCCAGTCTGCCAAAGCCCGAGTGTTAAATCACAACAGAAGACGTGAAGGTTTTTGTTTATGTAAGATTTGCTGTGAGGCGTGGAGAGAATCTGCTTCCCTTGTTTTTAAATGCTGTGCTGTGTGAATTTAATGTGCAGAAAAGGTGTCAGACAAGCAACCCTGAAGAAGAAAACTGCCTGTTTAGCAGCAAGCTGAGCTCTTGAACACCCTTCATCTGCAACGAGGTTCTGCAGGCACAGCCCAGCACCGGCGGGTGGGGGAGAAGAGCTCAGCACAGATGGGAGCATGAGGGAGGATTTCACCCAGAAATCCTGGCACACACCTCTATTTCTCCTTTAGTCCACACCTAGAGAGAGCCAGCACATCCAGGATGCTCAGGTGTTTGATCACCCTGATCAAACTATTTGCAAAGGCACAGAATTTACTTTATTTTTTCACTGATGCCTTTCCACTCTGTGACTTCCTTGTGGCCATCACCTTTTTCTCCTCACTCAGCAATTATTTCCAGGAAGCCCCAAAGATGAGGGAATTTCCCCCCTCCAACGAGACCCCTGGCCCTGCTGCAGAGGGACACTTCCTCACCTGGGCCTGCCAGCTCTTGAGGAGCACACCTGAGACAGGAGAGTCAGAAATCTGCAGCACTGCCCGCCCTGGGGCTCACAGGGAGGCCCTGGGCTCTGTCCAGAGCTGCAGCTGGGCAGTCACATGCCAGCAACCTGACCACAGTCAGAAAATGTCAGAGAATCAACCTCAGCCTAAACTTAATTTAAAATGAGCTTCCTCTGCCCACAGTGGGACAGTGCCCCTCGGAACACTGCATTACTTGATGACTTAACTACAGGAGCATCAGGCTGCTCTGTACCATAAACCACACACAGCAGTGGGACCTGCTCTAAAAGCATCCATTCCAATTATTTCCCCTTTCCATTGTCACCAAGGGACAAGAAAAGAGCGTCACAACTTTGTTTTGACTGAAGTAGAGGATGAGATTGTCGTTGCTTTGTGACACTTGAGCGATGCTCGGGCTCCACTGAAGCTATTGAACATAAATTCAAGGCATGCAGACATCACACATGCCCACTCTGCATCAGACACTGAGCTGCTTTGCTGCTTTCTTCAAAGAAATGCAGAAAGGGAATAAACTCAGATTTCTGGACTATTTTCTACGTAACAGAAGCAGCAGCACAATTCTGTTTGGCAAGGCTGCACCGCAGGCTGTGGCTCAGCCTCGTGCCCAGTATCACCAGTCTCACTGGGAGCACCTCAGTGGCTTTACAGCTGCTCTTGTTGAGGTATTTACCCTCCAGCAGGAAGCCAAGTCTTCTGGAAAAGGGACTGACAACATCTTTTAACCAGTCTTGGATAATTCATATCACTGAGCGTTCTGTAATTTGTCAGAAGCATCTATTAATCCTTAATGAGGGAAAAACTCCTCAGCATTTCTCAGCTGAAGTTGCCAAAAAACCCCCACACCGAACTGACATTTCCATTGCTGCTGCTGC
The DNA here is from genome assembly GCF_047830755.1 of Zonotrichia albicollis. Taxonomy (NCBI): domain Eukaryota; kingdom Metazoa; phylum Chordata; class Aves; order Passeriformes; family Passerellidae; genus Zonotrichia; species Zonotrichia albicollis. Next base: position 10,459,042 of record NC_133837.1, on the reverse strand, counting down.
TGCAAATCCTTTTACTTCTCTTGAATGAAAGAAAAAGCAAATTTAGAAGGATTCAGCCCTTGCTCCCTGCCACAGAGACTGGCGCAAGTATTGCTACACCAACAGAAATAGCCCATCCTTCATGTCAAGGAATACGATGTGCAAATTTTTATAGGCACCATAGATCATCACCATCTGTCTTGACAAGTTAATTGTCTGCAGTTTTTCTAGGAAAACTAGAACCTTTAAAAACTAACAAAACAAATGAGTTGAAGGATGATATGGGCAGAGCATGTGGGCTCACTGCCCTGGAAATGTGCAGGTTCTGATACGCCTCAGCTCAGCCTAAAAAGAAAATCTGGAGTGGTCAAACACTGCTCTTGGTGCTACAAACATAGCAAAAGAATTGCTTATGGAGCACGATCTCTGCAAAAAAAACAGCTGAAGTTGACAAATCTGGGAACAAAACATTAATTAATCAAACAGGGAATGGCACTGGCAGGGCTCGCAGGCAGTGGCAGGACTCACAGCCTGCAAAGGGTCAGCAACACCACAGCCCACACAATGAAAAATCCAGGACAAACTGTAGCAGATGACAACCTCCAGGAGAAAATATGGATGCTGGGGCCTTGGTTCTAAGCAGCCAGCTTTATGCCAAACAGCAATTTATGAGCTGTCTTGTGGAAACACTGAAAGCTGCCACGTGAGCACAAAGGGGAATGGAGGGGACTTGTCCCTGTGACCCCCTCTGGGATCTGAATTGTAAAAAAAAAAAAAATTTTCTTAAAATATAAATAATTTATTTTTTTTAAATCTTTCCCTTCATTCTTCATTAGTTCTTATTACCCTGACAACCTTCTGTGAGGCATCCAGATTTTTCTCATCAAAAACTGGAATTATAGAAAATAAAACCAGGAATTATTCTTGATCTCAAATACAAGCTTAGTAAATTTAGATTTGTCATTTAAATTTTCCACAGACAACAATGGGGGGTTTATTGCTGGGCAAGGAGCATGGGATTTGGCACTAACAGAAGCATAAAAAAAGTCAAGGAGCCAAATACCCAGTAGGTGCATATGCCTCAGCCTCCAATAATTTCCCCTAAATTAAGATAATTTACACAAATTCAATTTTGAATTTTCCCTGTAATTGTAACAGGTCCATATTTACAGTGCAGCCTGAGCAGTGCCCACTGGAGCCATCTGTAAGGCTTAATTTCACTTTAATAGGAGTTTGACTGAAGCCCTAGGAGAGCTGAAAATACAGTTTTGGGGTTTTCTAAACATGACTTCAATAAATATTGGATAACTTGCTCCAAAAACCAAAGATCTCACTCAGGGCTGTATATGTGACATACAATGGCCAGACAAGACATTTCAAAAAAATATAATCTTTTGGAAAAAAACTAACTCTAAGAAATCCAAATGATTCATGCCAAAGCTGTTAAATCAGATCATCTCTATCATATCATCCTCAAATTCCTGGGTGAGAGCACTTATGAAAATTTAGCACCAAAACCAGCTGGGGTCTTCATAAAGTCAAAGAACTGAAATTCTAAATCAGAGAGAAAATAGGATTTTATCTGTTATATTTTCAGTGTAGATAAAATACCAGTGTAAAACAGAATAAAATGTGGTGAGATGCAACCATCTCCCCCTTAACTGATTGACAGATAACAGTAAATTAACAAGTGATGTTTATTAGTTTAATATTCAATATTAAATGGTGAACAGAATCAAAAGGCTGCTCCATAGAACTGAGTGACTTTGAAACCCCTGAAATTCCAAAATGCTGACTTGGGGACGTGAAGTGCTTTGGATCCATCTCTGCTCTGCCAGTCCTGTTCCTCCCTCCACTGGATCCCACCTCAGCTCTGCCAGTGAATTTCCCATTCCTGCAGCCAGCAGCTTGGCAAAAACCCATTGGACAGCAGCTTTGCTCGATTCAAGGTTGCAGAATTTGGCCTCTCCTCGTTTTTGGGTCGTCTGGGTTCCGTGCCCTGTGCTGAAGTGCTGAGCAGAACCTGGCAGGGGCTGTCCCCTCCCCAGCATTGTTTGTTTGGTATAACATTAGGAAATAAATTAAGGAGTTACACGAGCTTTGCTTTACAGCAAAAAGAAGGAAGAAAGTTTTCAGATAAGTTTCTGAATCATAACCCAGCAAAGATTTATAATAAAAAATTTATATGCAAACCTCTGCAGTGTACTGAGTTTAAATCAACCCCATTACATAATGACCCTTGTCTTAACACAGGAAGTCAAATGCAAAAAAAAATGAACCTGATTGATTGTAATGAGAGCGAAAATCTGATTGAGCAGAGCAGAGCCACTGCTCCCCAGCAAGGTGTCCCATGGACAGCTGTAAAAATCTGAAATCGCCCCCTCACAGCTCTAAAATTTCAATTCTCACAGGTAATAAGTGGAGGAATTCTGAACTACACCCAGCTCATCCCTGTAAACCAATTCCCAGATTTAAAGTTACTTCAAGTGTAAAAAGGAGGATTAAGGAGAAATAAAGGAGAAACTCTACAACCCCGCTCTGGAGCTCCCCAGCCTCAAACCAGGGACAGTGTGCAAGACCAGAAATCTTTATCCACAAAGTTTTTATCTTCTGAATTTTCATTCACATTTGTTTCTTTAATTTTTTTTTTAATATCCCATAATTAATTTTTCAGACTGGATTCCTTAAGGGCCAGGTTCACGGAGATAAATAACCTGGTAACCACTCTGATCCCCAGAAGATTTCGATTAATTTGGATACAGCTTTGACAAACATTAAATCTCTTCTTTAATGATGTTCCTCAAACAAAACAGTTAGCAAAATATCTGAATTTCCTTGTATAATGTCACATTTTAATGTAAACATCAAATAATGTACCAAAAGTTTTACCGGAAAAAAAAAAAATTAAAGCGGCACAATTCTTTATACCACTGGAGAAGAGGGGAGGAAAAAGCCAGATTACAAACATTTACACATGCATAGTGGAAAAAAATTAAACAAACAAACAAAAAAGTATTTTACTAAATTCACGCATTTTTTTTAAAATAGTTATTAAATCTACTAAGCACCAACATACCTAAAAATTTATTTTCAGCTTCATGATTCATTTAAAAAACCTATCAAATTAACTTTTCAAACAAGCTTATATTATTAGCTTGTCCAAAAATAAAATGTAGAGTTTTTTTGGGTTTTTTGTTAATTTTTTTTCTTCTTTTTTCTATTTTTTTATTATTTTTTCAAAGTATACCAATACTTTTATCTGAATGTTTCCAAACAATGGCATAGGTGTCTGCAAAGAATGCCTTTACTTTACCCTACAGTGGATGGAAAATACAATACCACATCATACAGAATCTAAAACTATAAAAGTCTGAGAATGCAGCATCCCTTCACAAAAAAGCTGATAAAACTGAAATTATTTAGAAGATGCTGCACCTTTATTAAAAAAAAAAAAAATTAAATGAATTTAAGCAGAAATAACATACATTTTTACATTAACTGGCCATTTCTGGTACAGAAACCCAGCATAGTATGCTAATGTTATTGAATAAATGTAAATGCTACTTACAATCTTCTTAAATACAATTTAGACAAACTTTTTTTTTTTCTTTTTTTTTTCTTTTTCCTTTTTTTTTTTCCTTTTTTCAAGTTGTACAGGTAATCTCTCAGCTGCTAGTTTAATGCAACATATCATTAACATTACACAAATTAAAAAATAACACGTGTGTGTCTTCCTACAGAAAAGCTTCCAAAAACCCGACCCACATCAAAAAATGCAAAATAATGGAATATAATTAAAAAAAAAAAAATTAGTTGCAAGTCTAGCAGCAAAGCAATTAAGTGAGGATATATTTACCAATATAAACAAAGGGAATATTTGCAACTACAGGTGAAGCCCCAACTATCTTAGATCTACCGACACAAATAAAAATTAAATTCTCTCTAAAAAAAATAATCTGATTATTTAAAATAGGAGTAAAAGCCATTGCTACCTGATGAACTACCTAGGCTAAGTTCCTGAAACAAGGACAGGGGGTCGCTGTTCTTTTTTGTCTGCTCAGGAGGGGGTTTGGGCTTGGGGGGGGCCCGCAGGGCGCTGGCGTAGGACATGACGGGTTTGGTGCCGCCCGCGGGCTGGGGGCTGCTGCTGTTGGACTCCACCAGCTGCTTGTTGGGCATCAGAGGGGGGAACTGGCCCAGGTGCTGGAGCACGTTGTAGTTGAAGGAGTTGGAGAGCTGGATGTTCTCAGCCTTCAGGTGTTCCTCCGGGGGCTTGGCCGCCTTCGGGGGAGCTGCGAAGGAGAAAGCGCAGTTGGAGCAATGGCTCTGACTCAGCCCATCCACCTGCAGCAGGCCCAAAGGCAGAGCTGCCACCACCCCACCCCGCTGGGAACCTCCTCCCACAGCGCCCATCTGCTGTGTTTAGTCACTCTGAAAATGGAGTTCACACAACGACACAATCCCAGCACGGGCTGGGCTGGAAGGGATCTTAAAGCTCATCCTGCTCCATCCCTGGCCACAGGTGTGGGATCTCAGCACCTCAGGACTGAGGTGTCACCGAGACCACCCTTGGGGGGCTCGGGAATCCTGGAATGTTGCCAGAAGTGTCTGGTGGCTGGACTTTGATCCTACACAGGAGACGACACCTGTATGAGGATAGGAGGGTTTCACCGGGGTGAATGGTGAAGGGATTAGTTAATTAGAGAGTGAGACACAGGGTTTAGGATTTCTGTACAGGGGGGTTTAGAGAAGTAAGATGGAGGAATTGGGGCGTGTCCTGTCCTCCTTCTTCTTCTTCTTCTCCTCCATCTTCTTTGGTGATGGTGGCACTTTGGGATTGGTCATTACTAAAAGTGCACTGGACAATAAAAATAAGAAGGATTGGGGAAAAATGATAAATATTGTACACGTAACTATGGGTATAAAGATAGGTGACTGCCCGGAGGGCAGCACAGTGTGCTCATGGCTGACTGCTGAGCAGAGCTCTGTCGGGCCGAAAGAAAATCTTTTAGATAAACAATTAATAAACATAAAAACCGAAAGAAGAACTGAAGCCTCTTCTCGTCCTTCGATACGCGGGCTGCCCCAAGGCCACCCCGGGCCCTTCCAGGCCCTTCAAACAGCCGAAAACCGGACAACAGGCACCTTCCACCAGGGCTGCTTGCTCCGAGCCCCATCCAGCCCGGCCCTGAAGTGTCTGAATTCATTGCCAGCTCCTGGAGCTGCAGCAGCAGCACAAGGCTGCCATCACTGAGCCCATCCCCCTGTGTTTGTACCCTGCAGCTGCAACCCCAAACCTGCAATTCCGCACAGCGGATTCTCCGGGCGCACTGAGGGGAAGCTGCTTCCCAATGGGATCTACTCTAATTTAAGCACTTTATCCACTGAGACAGCACAAAGAGTATTTCATTCTTCTTGCTTTACAGCTTAATAGGCTAAAATTAAAATTTACAGCACCATATATAATTCATTCTCCAACAGCAATTCAGAGTCCTGAATGCCAACCAACTAATTATTGGTATTTCAGGCTGAATGCATTCTTGCTAATTGATATGTTCTTGCTCCACATTTAACAACTCCTGTAACTATCAGGAAAAATGGTGCTTTAAACCATAGGTATAAAACTGCTTTCAAATGAATTTCCTGAATCCTAATGAGGTCCCTTACTTTTGTCTGGAGAATTCTGCTGTCTTGCACAGCCAGAGAGACACTACACAGAAACACAGCTCCATGTTCTATCTGCAACAGTCTAGGAACGGGGCAACAGATACATTCTGTCATTATTTCAGTCTTTAATCATAGAATGGTTTTTTTTTTTTAAGTGCATCTACAAAAATGCACCACCAAATGAGTGCAAAAGTAGAAAAACATAAAGTTTCTCACTCGAAGGGTCACACACAGGCTTCTGCTTTTTATAGAGCACTCAAAAAAACCCAAATAAACAAACAAACAAACAAAAAAAAATCAGCAAAAAAATCCAACAACCCTAAAACCAACCCATAGAAGAATGGATATGGAAAGAACACAAGCAAAGCAATTTTGCTAGGGTTGCTATGATTCAACAAAAAACAAACAACCCAGAACACGAGCAAAAAACCTCCCAAAATAACCACAGCACTCAAGAGAAGACAAGTAATGACAAGCAGGGCCAGAGGTGAAAGTTGTGTGTGGTAGAGGTGTCTAAGAGAAGGAAAAATATGAAATACACATCTTGAATGAGAACTTAAATAATTTTCTTTCCATGAACAGAAAAAGCAATGCATATCAAACTCTCAAATTGCAATTCTGGGGGAAGTGCCTGCACAGAACAAGGCAGAGGGATTGACAGCAGCTCTCCCTGTGCTCCGTGAATCCCTCCTGCCCCAACCCAGCACTGGGGGCACAGCCACTCCTGGTGTGCAGGAGAGATCAGTGTGGGGTCAGGGACAGGACCTGCACAGCATCACATCCTCATGGGGTTTTACTTCAGGGCTAAAAACCAACAGCAACGAGAACAGAGCAGGTGCTGGTCATTAACCCTTAGCTCTATAAAACACATTTGGGCTGTAAATATGATCACAGGCAGTGAGCTGTAAATGTGGAAAGCCACAGCAGCCATTAAATGGAGATGTGTTTGCATGAACCATTAGATACACGGCTCTGTTTCATATACATTTATTGACAAAACAGAAACCATGCTTAACTACAATAAAAAACATTTCATTGAATGCAGTTACCAGTGAGAACTTGGTATTTCCTATTAGAATTTAGTATTTGACAGCAAATGTGTGTATATGGTACTTTTTACATCTGTCCTCTGAGGACTTTACTCACAAACAGGTTCTCAAGCTTTTCATTAAAGCAAAGCAATGTGGGACTGGCTGATCCCAACCCAAATGTGCCAGGGTTCCTGAGTTCCTCTTAGAGAACCACAGAGTTTGGAGAGCAACTCTGTGTGAGCAATTCAGTGATGAATGCCACATAATGCTGTGCATTCAGCTCCTTGATTTTCAGTAAAAATAGAAATAGATTGAAGGAGGTGCCCTGAGCTTGAAGCTTTGAACTTAGCATGAAAGATGCTGCCATAAATATGGGTTTGCAAAATAACATTTTCACATTTTGGAAATTAAAAGGCACATTAGGAATTTAATTCTTGAGTGCTGTCACTGATATAAAGAGCTTTTCTCATTCATTCTACTCTGCATGTTCCTACTTCAGAATTACTATGAAATTACAAGATGTTTTACGTTTATAAAGTTTGGTGAAAAGCAATTAAATCTTTTAAGGCCAATAAAACCAGCTTATAAATATTTTTCCACATTATTAAGTGGTTTTAATATCCACACTGGAATACTGTTTGCATTTTTATTAATTTTGTTTTTAAATTACCACTGGAGATCCTTAAAGCAAAATCACAGGGAAGAAACTGTACTATCCTGGTAATATTGTTTTTCATAAACACAAGAAATACAGAAAACAGAAGAACTGCTCCAGCTCTCTCCTTGCAGCTTTTTTTCATCTCTGAAAAGTTAATTTAGTTTCTGTCTGCTCAATCAATCAGCACTGCTGCTACCACCAGGGAAGCCACATTCCACTGAGATTCTTCCACGGTGAGGGAGAATTTAAACTCGTCACTCCTTTGATGAAGTACCAGAATTTACTAGAGAAACGCTGAGAGCACTAATTCAGTTTATGTGTTGCTCCCTCAGACTGTAATACCAACACAAAATATCACTGATTCTGGAAACAATCAATCTATCTTGGAAATAAATCCCACCAGTCACCTTAGCTCCCTCCAGCACAAATTCAGCTGCACTTGAAGCCACTGCAAGAGACTTTCTGGGTTTAGTGGAGATTTTGGAGAAGCCTAAGAAGCAGCAATGCTCTTTTAGCTAAGAGCAGGATTGTGACCGTGTTCACAGGGGTCTGAGGATGAGGGAAGAGATGAGGATATGACCCCATGTTTCAGAAGGCTGATTTATTATTTTATGATATATATTATATAAAAACTATGCTAAAAGAATAGAAGAAATGATTTCATCAGAAGGCTGGCTAAGAATAGAATAAAAAAGCATGATAACAAAGGCTTGTGGCTCAGACAGAGAGTCCGAGCCAACTGACTGTGATTGGCCATTAATTAGCAACAACCACATGAGACCAATCCCAGATGCACCTGTTGCATCCCACAGCAGCAGATAATCAATGTTTACATTTTGTTCCTGAGGCCTCTCAGCTTCTCAGGAGGAAAAATCCTAAGGAAAGGATTTTCAATAAAAGCTGTCTGCGGCACGGGATGTCACCAAGAAATGAGATTATTCCAAGCAAACCTACAACAACTGAACCAAGAACTAACTCAGAAACCTTTGCTTGGACTGGCAGTGGGCAGGGGGCAGCTGAGCTGTACCCACCTAGCAGCTCCCGGGGGGGAACGGCCCTGCTGGCTCCGTTGCATGGAATGTTCGGGTACGGGGCAGAGGAGGAGGAGTTCACCCACAGCTCAGGGGAGGAGTAGTTGAACGATGACTGGGTACTGTGGTCCTGAAGCTCTTTACACTGACCAAGACTGTCTTGAGGAGTGCTTAATTCTTCAGAACAAGCCTGGACTGAACTAGAGGAAATTCTTCTTTGGTACAACGGCCTGCCTGGTCCTCTTGGTTCATACTGTGAACAAAAGGGGAAAAAAAAAACAAACCGTAAAATAGCATTATGCTCTTTTGATTCAAGTGCATGTATCAAACACCATTTTCCCATTCAGTAATTTCCCTGAAATGCCTTACCAAAAACCCCTTCTTTGCATTTCCAAAATACTAACACATTTCAAATTATATGCTGCATACTGCAGTCACTGATCACGTATTTTGATCACACAAAATACAGAATTTTAAAGGAAGTGCAAAGAACATCAACTGGGATTTCTTAATTCTTATCAACCTTTATATCTCACACTCCTCCGTGGGTGTTGGATCACACAGTGAGGAGGAAGATACCCAGCATTTACAGATGAAGCAAAGGAAGCACAGAAGAGCAAGAAAACAAAAATGTTCTTACAACGCAGTCAGGAAAAAAATGGCTTTTCCTTTTCCAAAGGATAAATTAGTGACTTGTACACCAGGATCTGGGTAAGCAGGATACATTTATATACTGGATTTTGTACATACAAAACAAATGCTCTGGAGAAGCAAGTGCCCTCAGGAGAAATAATGCAGGGAATTTTATCTGAAACCACAGAAATTACTTGCTTCCATAAACCCTGTAGATCATGCAGATGTAAATGGCAGGAGCTCCATCAATTAACCTGTGGGCTTCAAGAGTTCAGATTTAAGGGCTCTCTAAGCTTTCTCAAGATTCAAAGCAAGTCTCTTGTATTACAGTTTATTTTTAACAATAAATACAGTATTTACACCCATCTGCACTGTCTAACAAGAGCACCAATAACAGAAAAGTCACAGAGGTGAACCAAGACTTGGTAAAGGGGAAAAAAATCCTAATGAAACGTCACAAGAAATTAGCTAAACAAACATTAAATAACTTGCTTGCAGAGTCCAACTATTGTTACTATATCATCTACAAAAAATAGGAGAAAAAAGTGCATGAAAGGAAACTTCTTATTATGCATCTTATTTCTGTTGCCACAATTAAGGGATCAACACTTGGATATCCTGTCAATCCACTCCTCTAAGGTAATTCTTCAACAACAAAACAAACAAACAAACAATTTCATAAATTACTGCCCAAAGCAACCCAAAAAGTATACATTCATTGAGTTTAAAAGGGCTATTTTGGTAAGCAATCAGGAATTTATCAAAGTTCTGGACACTTGCAAGTACAGAACCACACAGAATAACTCCAGTATTCCCTTTGATGTGCAGTTCAGATCTGGGTTCAGTAAACACATGCAAAAGCTTTCAAGTATCAAGTCAATTAACAGCTTTTTAAGTAGTGATTGAGGAAACAGTTTAGTAAGGACACCAAAAGTCAAGAAATCTGCCCTGACAAGTGCCTTGTCTGTCAAAAACACACCTAAAACCCCATTTTGATTTCTTTGTGCATTCAGTCCTACCCACCAGCTGAAGAAGCAGTTTTGGAAAGTTTATAAGCAAGTCTCTGTCTTGTAACACTTTTACTGCATTTGGCATTTCTGTCACATATTTTGAAAGGAAGAAGAAATAAGAACTAAACCGAATTTACACTAATTACATAAAGGCTCACTCTATTTGTCTTCAAATAGCAAGAACTGTCACAAGCTCTATAGGAATATTTATTGGTTTATTACTGCTGAAAAGCCATTGTTCCTACATCCCGCTGTACTGACAGCATTAACTGTTGTCACAAAGTATTAGATTTTATACAGGGTGCTATGACTTAATGGAGTGAGACAGCAAATTTCTAAATGTCTATAAACTCAAACCTTACTACAGCTCTGGCTGGGCCTGAGGACTCCATTAACCTCTCTGGATCTGTGTAAGACAGAAATTTGTAAAATGCACTGAAATTCAATTTTATTTATTTTATTCAGGCTCATAAACTAAATATTTTCTGTTTTCAGAAGTTGATAAACAAATTAAATATGTATTGTGTGAGACAGCGACGAGCAAGGCTCCCTCCCCAGCCTCTGCAAAAACCTTAACAGAAATGCATCACAGAACAAGCCACTTATGTACAGATATTGGATTACATGCACTCAGTGAGAATATTAATTCTCACATTCCTGGAATGCAAGCTGGCTCCAGGATACTCTGTGTTTGCACATCATACACACCTCAGATTCCAGCAGGGATTAAATCCTCCTGCTCAGACGTGACCTGTCCTAGCTGTGTGTGCTGGCTCACCCCTCAGGGACAGAGGCAGCTGTGTGTGGCAGGGTGTGTGGAGCCAGCCTCAGGCAGCACAGCTGCATGGCTCTGATCTCCAACACACAGCCCTCACAGTGCATGGGATGGCTTTGCAACAAATCAATGCAGGCAGGGTGGGAGTATGAAATCAGGTTTAGGACCATGCTGGAACAACTCCACAGCTCTGGTCTCGTATGAGAGGGAACCCAAGCACAGTCACAGCTCAACACTGAGCCGACTGCCTGGGTGATCCCAGCTGACTGACCTGAGCTTCCACCTGGGCTGTGGCTGATTTTCACTGCAGATAAATGACACACAGACACAGAGCAATGGCTGCATGAAAACCCAGAGTAACATTCCAAAAGCCAAGGCTTTCCATTGAGCAGAGAAAACGTTACACCTACAGCAACAGGAACCCCAGATCTGCTCAGGGAGAACAGCAGAGAGGCAGAGAACGATTCAACCTCACGGAAATTCCCACTGTGAGCTTTCAATGCGTGAGGGGTTTTGCATTTCTGACCACCTCCCAACACAATTTGATATTACAAGGACAGGACAAGTGCAGGGCAGACAGAACACCCACCTCTTCTAAGCTGTGGAGCGAAGAAGCAGAAACTGCTCGAGATGCGAGTGGATGAAATGGCTCCTGACCGACTGCGTGCTGATGATTCTGGATTTGTATAAAAGGGCTTTGCTGCGACCTGTGGGGCAGTGGAGGTATTCCATAGTGAAAGCCCTGCCCCAGGAGGTGATTCTGCTGCAGGTTAGCATAAGTCCAGGACCCATCAGGTTGCAGGTATTTCAAGGGAGACGGGGTTATGTGTTCGGATGGCATTGAGAAAGGGGGGTTGTACATTTGGGGTAAATGCTGCTGAAATGCTGGGTTAGT